>NC_060111.1:5366480-5679694 GCF_021155765.1 Diprion similis | reverse complement strand
TGCCAAACTTTGCACACGTCATTTCAATAAAAGAAAAAGTCGAAAAATTCTTTCCAACGTTGTAATATGTTTTTTTATTTTATTTAATTTTTCTTTCAACTTGTAACAAGAGATGTTGCGTACATTCCTCAACAATCTACTTCTGTCTCTATAAACGCGAATTTCACATCTTGAGACCCGGAAGTCGTGACAGCAAGCGTCTAGAATATATGCAGGCTGCATAACTCGAGAAACGGATTCACTTGTGTGTGCAAAGAGACCGATCAACGTTAAACGGAATCGCGAGGAATCCCTATCACGAGTCTTTCTCTCTTGCACTGTAGGGTACAGTACATAACGTATAAACGAGCATGTACGTGGCGTGTTCAGTCAAGTGCCGAGCCACTCCTTTCCACACGCATTTCATTTGCCTCACTCTGCACACAAGTAAGTGCAGGTTAAACTGAAGGTAAAACAATGAGCTTTGATAAAGCTATTTGTGACCATGGAATTCGAATATAAGAGACCTCTCACGCCTCCGGCAACTCTTTTGCGATTTTAAAACTCAATTAAAACCATAATCTTGGATTTAACCAATATATAATTAAATACAACTTCTTATGCCATCCTTATAACTTCACATGTGTTATACGTATGTTGGGTAGTAATAATAACGTGATTGCTATTTTTTCACAAATTTTTCCTCTCACTTTCTCTATTTTCGAATCAATTTGTATTTTTGTAAGTGGGGAACGGTGTTTTTCTTTCTTTCTTTCTTTATTTTTCTTGTATTTTTCAGCAATTTTTGAGGTGCCGATCAATATGCAAAAAATTGTGTACACCGATTACAAATTGATTAAAATGTTTAAAAAGGGATTACAGAAAGGTTACAAAGAACACAGTAGGTTTAAAAAAGGTTTACAAACGATTGCAGAGACTTCGAGGATTACAAAAAATTGCAAAGATTACCAAAAAAAAACAAAAAAAAAAAAAAAAAAACTACAAGCTATTGCAGAAAAAAAATAAAAATTACAATAATTCTAAGGATTGCAAAAGATTAACGGATTTATAGGAACGTTAGAAAATATGTATTACAAACGGTTACAGAGATTGCAAGGGTAACAAAAAAAAAAATTACACAAATTACAAGGAGGACAAAAAAGATTACATGCAGGGATTACGGAAAGCGTACACAGATAACAAAGATTGCAGAGATTACTTGAGAGATCACATAGAGATTGCAAATTAGTTAACAGAGTCTGCACGAGATTAGAAATAATACAAAAGATTATTTAAAGAATTCATAGATATAACAATAACCTGTGTACACCAGATTAAAACAACAGTGATTAACCCCTCGGAATTTTTTTGCTCTCGCTATTATCATTATTATAAACTTATTACACTAAAATGGAAAGAAAGAAAGAAAAGCAAGCAAGCAAGCAAGCAAAAAATTGAGAAAAATTTAATAAATCATGTATACGTATATAACATACAATCAACATAATCCTGCATCTTATAAACCGGGTGGTGCCACGCAATAGTCAACGATGAATGAAATGCGATCCGTAAGAAGCATTGCAGTCTCGGTAAAAATTGTTTTCTTCCGTTCTTTCTCTCTCTTTTTTTTTCAAGTTTTTTTTATTATTTACCAGCAACAATATAACACAAACTGCGTAAACGTTAAATACAACGTGTTCAGCAACAAATGTAACGCAGTAATTACATATACATATAATATTATAAATATATACTGTATATATGTATATTATGTATACTATAATATATAACACATTCTTCTACATGGAAACACACACGTGACGAATTGTACCTACTGCAAAACGTTGCGAGTCAACGCGCCGTCGTCGCGTCGCGTCGTCGACGACGAAGGTCGTTGTAATTATCTATTTATTAGCGTATACCTACCTATAGAACAACGTGTGTATATATACCGTCAGCGTTACATCTAGGTAGACGTATAATAATTCTTTCTTCCCGTGTCGTGCGAGCACACACATATATATATATATATATACCTATCATTCTTTATTTACACACACTCACACACACACACGTCACAACACGTTACGTACATCACCGAATATAATTATTTCCATCCTACTTCTGGACCATTTGCGAACGCCACACCTATCTTCCTGCACTTTATCGTAGCTTCTATAACAATGTATGTATGTATGTACATACATACATGAATTATACATCTAGATGATGATACACTTGCGAACGTGTGTTGTTTTTTTTTTTTTTTTTCTTTCTTTATCCTATTCAAAGACTACGCCAGCAGGTTAGAACTGCATAGACACACGCTTTTCTGAAACTGTATTATGCCATCAACGCTTTTTATGCAGGCATCGGTAAATTACACACACACACACACACACACACACACACACACATGATGTTTTACATCAAGTTGCACAGAATCCTGATTGCATAAACTAATTTTCTGACTATATACCGTCTTTTCATGAGGAAAGTCCGCACCTTATACGCGTGCGTCAAGTCCTTCGAATTTTATTGGCCGACAGTTGCCGCCTGACTTAACAGCCGACGCAATACCAATCTTGACTGTCAGAAAATGTTCCTTTTAGCTGTCTTTCAGAAAAAATGTCCCTAGAAACCCACCGTTAGCTACGAGCAACACCAATCGCGACTTTCAGAAAATGTCCCTAGGAGCTACGGTTAGCTGTCGGTCAGAAAAAGTCCCTAGAAACCCGCCGTTAGCTGTGGGCTCCTAGGGACATTTTCTGACAGTCGCAATTGGTGTTGCGTCGGCTGCTCAATCAGACAGTAACTGTCGGCCAATAAAATTCGAACGATTCGACTCGACTCGATAATTAATTAATGTTGGATAAACAAAACTTAAAAGTAAAAAAAAAAAAAAAAAGCCTCCGACAGCCTCAACATAACCTAAAATATATATTAAACATAAAATAAAATTTTCCTATCGCAAATATCTTCTATATCTATAGAGACGGAAATTTTTTCGTTTTATTTCCTCGCTAATATACGTATAACCTCGCATGTAACAGAGATCAGAATATTAGCAAGACAGCAGCTACCGTCAACTAGTGTACAATGACTTTATTAAATAATCGCACCTTCATATTATGTACATATATATATATTATCACAAAGATGGCGGATTGTGTGAATCGCTTTCATACAAGCAAATCTATATACCCGTAATAAGTTAAATTACTTCGTGCTGTTGTAACTGCGAGATTTCCAAACTTAACGATTTGCAAATATAAATCGCAAATATATAGACGGCAAAAACATTATCGTTGCATAAACAATAGTATATATGATAAAAATTCCAATAACAACAACAACAACAATAAGAATAATAATAGAAACAATTCATCGATTGATTTCATCGTATAAATAATTTCCGCGGATCGGAGTGTGTAAATACAACTCTCTAAGTCTTAACATAATATGATTTGGTAAACCCGAAAATTCTGGCAATTCTGGTTTTTCTTTTCTGCAAAAGTAAAAATTGAGGGTAATTTTTTTTCTTCTTCTTCTTTTTTGTTTTTCATTCTTCTTCCGTCGGATAACGAGTTCATCTAATTTGCGCGGCAAATTTTAAAAATTTAATGTTTTTTTTTTTTTTATTATAATTTCTTTTTTTTTTTCAAACAAAATTCTCTTCCAACCGCAAAGTTTTAAACAAGTTTCCAGACGAAAAATTAATCCAGGGCAGTAAAAAAAAAAAAAAAAAAAAAAAACATGTCAAGAACTGACATCGATCGGTAGAAAATTGATATTTAAAGAGAGGAAAAAAAGAAGAAGAAACAAAAAAACTCGCCCTTTAGTTAAAAACTTTCCAAAATCGAGAAAAAGAAAGAAAGAAAGAAAAAAAAAAAAAGGGTTTCAAAGGCTGACGAGCGAATTTAATAACTGTACTGTAGATAATCACATGCTAGTGCATATCCGAGACAGGAACTATCGCATCAAACTAATGGTCAGCGAAACCGGACAACCGGAGATAAACTGTTGCGCGGACTACAGACACGTTTCTTATACGATTATTATTATTGTTGTTGTTGTTGATGTTGCTGTTATTATTATTGCAACCACCGACGTGTGTTTTAAGACCTATAATGCAGGTATTCTTACATAGTTAAGGTGTTACGCTTACAGAGGAATGGAATTCTGACGCGAGAGAACAGGTAGAACATGTGCATCCGTGTATTACGAATATAATACTTATATATATATACCATATTTCAAGTGTTGAGAGATAATCAGGCCTGACTAATGCTGATATATATATATATATATATAATATGCGTTATACACGTATGCAAATTATGGCAATTTAATGCATGGATATGGGTCAGGTGATGGATTCAAATGGAAGTGAACAAGGTTCCTGCTTATCATGAAAGTCCCGCAGATACTACGACAAGGACGGTTCGGGGCGAATTTAAGGTGTAAATCATGAAGAGGATTCTTTTTTTCATTTGTTTTGTTTTTTGTGTTTTTTTTCCCCCCTTTAGAGAAAGAGGGTAAGGAGAGGGATTTCTGCTGTAGGAAATTTCTTTTTTTTTTACAAGCACAAGAAGAATGAAAAAACTCCCTATTTCCGCTTCCTCTGAGCATGAAAATTTCGCTAACCGACAAATGATTTTCGCAGAATTTATTCAGATTTTTAAATCAAGATCGTTTTGAAAAAAATTGTAGTAGAAAATTCGAACCGTGTGGGTAAAAAATTTGAAGAGAAGAAAAAAAAAAAGAAAGAAAAGAAACTAGCGCTTTTCAAAGTGAGAAGAATCGCATAAAAAATTTCGAGCCAAATCCGAGAGTTCAAAGGCTGCGATGTACGCTAGGTCGCCCCCATATATATATATTAGGGTGACGCGAAAAAACCGACTATTTTTTTTTTTTTTCGAGTCTCGTGTGAGAAAATGTTAGTTTTTGATGTTTTAAGAACCCACTTCAAAGAACGGCTGAAAAAAAAAATTTTAAGCAGGTCGCTCCGAATTTTTTAAAATGTCAAAAATCGTCAAAAAATTAAATTAAAAAAATTATATTTTCAGTATTTTGTTTGATTTTTAATTCATGTAGTGGTGTATTGTTATCGATTCTTTCTTACTAAATTGAAGAAAAAAAAAATTCATGAAATTTTAATATGAATATTGAAAGGTCGCTCGAAAAGATCTAAAGAAATGCACAAAAAAAATTGAAAAAAAATTACGAGCGACCTTACAAAATTCAAATTCTGAACTGAAACTTTCGGAAAATAATTTTTTTTTTTTTTTTGTCTACAAAATTATACCGTAACGAGAAAATAAATAGAAAAAAAAAGTAAAGAAAAAAAGAAATCGATTTTTGACGATTTCTGACGTTTTAAAAAATGCGGAGCGATCTCTTAACCCTTTTCGGACCAAAACGCCACTTTCCATACACCGTTGTTTGGCGGCCTATAACTCATACTATTCGCGTCTGAAAAAAATCGGGAAGTACATATTTTTGTAGTTTGAAATGTGCCCTTTCGAATGGTGTATATTAAATTTTTCCAAAAAAATTTTTATTATGAAAAAAAGCCGTTTAACGCTAAAAAAACACCAATTTTTCGCACCTTTTTTTTTTTCAAATCGAATTTTGAGCAGGTTCCTGGTCTGCAATGGTCCTGGAACCTCTCTAACCGGTGGAATAAATGTCTGAACTAAAATGAATGGGGGTTTCAAAGTCGATTTGAACCCTTATTGGGTTCAAAATGGCGCCTAGACCGTAAAATTTTCACGAACACGTTCATGAATTTTTTATGGAAAAATAATGCACTTTTTCGAAAGGTTGTTGAGAACAAAAAGTTCTTAAAATCACTCAAAAAATGCACCTGATTTTTTTCAAAATATTTTGAGCATTTTTTTCATTTTGAGAATGGTCAATTTTGCCAAAATTTAAAAAAATGCTCAAAAAATTCTGAAAAAATTAGAGTACCATTTTTAAGCGATTTCAAGAACTTTCTATTCGTGACAATTTTCCAAAAAAGTGCATTATTTTCAAGGAAAAAAATTCCAAAGCTCAAAGTGCTATCGTGTTGATATCGGTCGAATATATTCACACGTTTATCGTCGTTCAAGTTCGTATTGCGCAACTGATCTCGTGTACATAGTATAGGTGAACGTCTTCTCACCTCCTACCTCACGCAAGTACTCGACGGAAGTACTATTAACAGTTGCTATTTTCAAAATTATTTTGGAAAATCTTTTTTTAACTTTGTATCCGACCAAACGGCGCGAAAAATGCCGAAACGAAAGGCCTCAGAAATTTCAAAAAAAAATCGCTCAACATCGACTCAGCACGAGCAACTAGATTCTGATCAAAGTGACAAGTGTATGGTACCCAATCCAGATTATTCTGGCTCCGATGGAGATTCAGCTCCGTCAGATGATGAAAATTCTGAATGGGAAATTTCCGCTCCAAATGTGTCGTATAGGTCTGTTTTCAACAGCTACACAGAAACTCAAAAAAAACTGGAGTCTGATCATACCTTTTCATGGAGTAATGGCGAAAAAGTTTGTTCAGGGAATGTGAATGATCAAATATTGTTGACCGATGCGACAAAAAGAAAAATAGCTTCAATGTCGCCTGTGGAACTATTTGAATTGTTCTTCTCTGCAGGAATAAAAAATTACATCATTGAAGCTAGTGAGGAAAACGGCTTGAAACTATCAATAGAGGAACTCAACACTTTTGTTGGTATATTGTTGTTATCATCATTCAACAAACGAGGTGATCAGAAGGAGTATTGGGAAACTGATCCTCTTGTGGGGTGCTCTGTTGTTTCTTCAGCAATGAGCCGCAAAAGGTTCAGTACGATTAAAAGTAACATAAAATACTCGAAATCTACCGACAAAAATGATGATGATAAGGCGTGGAGAGTTCGTAAACTGTTAAGTTTATTCAGACAAAACATTCAACAATTTGGTTTTTTTTCAACCGCTCTCTCCGTTGACGAAATGATGGTTCGATTTTTCGTTCGCACTTCCCTGAAGCAATATTTGCCTTCAAAACCCGATCGATATGGATTAAAGCTCTGGGGTTTGTGCGGAGCAAACGGATTTTTATTCAATTTGGATGTTTATTGTGGTAAAAATGATACAAGCGTTGGCATAAATTTATCAACGTGTCCACTCGGCTCGAGAGTTGTCTTACAAATGGTCAATCCACTTCTAAGCAGCCTTTCAAAGAGAAAATTATCTGATTATCATATCTACTTCGATAACTATTTCACGAGTCCAGATTTGGTCATTCACTTGAACAAATGCGGCTTACGATCCACAGGAACTGTCCGTAAAAATAGAGTAAAAGAAAAACATGTCTTTGAAAAAAATGCTCCGCGAGGATCATTCAAAGTAAGCCACGACCGCAACAGTGGAATGAATTTTATCAGCGTCATCGACTCAAAAGAGATCGCTATTTTGTCCACCGCGGCTGGTGTAACGCCCATGACACCGATGAAAAGGTACTCGCGAACTGCTCACGACAAAACAGAAATAAGATTCCCTTTTGCCTTTTCTGTATACAATAAAAACATGGGAGGGGTCGATCTCCATGATTTTCGGTGCAAAAAAGCCAGCTCGAGTATACACTCGAAGAAATGGACGTATAAAATATTTACGAGGATTATAGAATCAGCAATTGTAAACGCGGTCGTAATTTGGAATACTTGTAGCAAGGACGATAAGGCGCAAACTACGACAAAAGATCTTTGTAAAGAAGTAAGCCGAAAATATTTACTAGAATCGAAGCTGCGCGATTTCAAATCCCACAGTTACGTATCAAAAACAAGATCGGCATGTGGGTATACAGGATGTCGTCAAAGGACCTCTAGATTCTGCACCGATTGCCATAAATACTATTGTGTGCACTGTTTTTCAAAGTTGCACTAAACAAGCAGAAAGACATAATCGTGATATTCGGAAATAGAAAAAAAAGTGCAGATGGTTTCTGGTTTTGACTAAAAAAAAAAATACAATATTTTAAAAAGCGTAAAAAAAGAAAAATGTAAACAAAAATGAAAAAGAAAAATGTAAAAAAAATGAAAAAGACAATTGTAAAAAAAATAAAATAAAATGTAAAAAAAAAAAAAGACTATTAACATTCGTCGACCTCCACGTTGGTGATAGTTGGGCAACGTAAAGTTTGTTTGCGGCGAACAGACGATAAACGTGTGAATATATTCGACCGATATCAACACGATAGCACTTTGAGCTTTGGAATTTTTTTCCTTGAAAATAATGCACTTTTTTGGAAAATTGTCACGAATAGAAAGTTCTTGAAATCGCTTAAAAAATGTACTCTAATTTTTTCAGAATTTTTTGAGCATTTTTTTAAATTTTGGCAAAATTGACCATTCTCAAAATGAAAAAAATGCTCAAAATATTTTGAAAAAAATCAGGTGCATTTTTTGAGTGATTTTAAGAACTTTTTGTTCTCAACAACCTTTCGAAAAAGTGCATTATTTTTCCATAAAAAATTCATGAACGTGTTCGTGAAAATTTTACGGTCTAGGCGCCATTTTGAACCCAATAAGGGTTCAAATCGACTTTGAAACCCCCATTCATTTTAGTTCAGACATTTATTCCACCGGTTAGAGAGGTTCCAGGACCATTGCAGACCAGGAACCTGCTCAAAATTCGATTTGAAAAAAAAAAGGTGCGAAAAATTGGTGTTTTTTTAGCGTTAAACGGCTTTTTTTCATAATAAAAATTTTTTTGGAAAAATTTAATATACACCATTCGAAAGGGCACATTTCAAACTACAAAAATATGTACTTCCCGATTTTTTTCAGACGCGAATAGTATGAGTTATAGGCCGCCAAACAACGGTGTATGGAAAGTGGCGTTTTGGTCCGAAAAGGGTTAAAAAAAAATTTTTTCAACTCTCCTTTGTAGTGGGCTCTCAAAACCTCAAAAAACTAACATATTTATTTCCCGGGGAATTGCATGGTTTCGCACAGAGTGCAGATCACAGCAGCAGCAACAGCAGCAGCAGCAGCAGCTCTAGGCCTAGAAGACTAGAGAGAACCCCTGGCCCGGTCTAGGAACTGGAGACTCGCTCAGAATAGAAAAGGCAAACGTTGCAGCGGCAAAAGACGTCGACGACGACGATGAGGGTGCAGCAACTAGGTCGCCTGGTATATACGAGTTTGCGACACCATTTCATGCTTTTCCCGTCTTTGGCTAGACCGCTAGACCGCTGGGAAGCGGGAAGCAGGAATTACGCACGTATAATAGTACGACGACGCTGGGTACGTCTACCTAGAATTTGCGTTATTCGTCGCGACGCGACGCGTTCCGCGTCCGCAGAAACGGACGTCGGAAGAGGTTAACAAACCGGCTGATTTTTTTTTTTTTTTTTTTTTTGCGGTGTTTCACTTCCTATGTAACGTTTCCTTATCGATTCACTCACACCACAAAACGTTATACGATTTACTCCTTCCCAAATCGTCATGTGCGATCAAAAAAAATTACAGAATGTGCGGACAAATGATATTGCAAAATTGAAAAATTTTCGCGACGTTGTTATTATTTTATATATATATATATATAAAGTTCAAGATGACGAAAATAAAATTCTGTCAAAAGTTTGAGCTGTTAATATTAATATTAATATTAATTTGTTGTTTTTATTTATGCAACGGTCATGCGAGCGAAAATGTGCGGGGGAAAAAAAAATCATTTGTTCTTTATCTTTTCACTGCAACGCTGTGAAAAAATTTCCTGACACGAGATTCAAAAATTTCTCGAAATCTTTCCACTTTCCTGACTTTATTGATTAAAAAAAAAAAAAAAATTATTTCGTTTTTCTTTCTTTCTTTCTTAAAACTGATACAAACGTACATAAGTACATCTTATAATGAGAATAAATATGTCGTACTAATTGATATATATATATATATATATTGATCGATATTCTTTCTCACTACTTTCGGTAAAAGAATTATCGAGTTTTCTTTTGCCTTATTCTTTTTCTTTTTCTTTTTTTTTTTCAATTCCTTTCTTGGTCATTTTTCTACGCCTCGACTCCATCCTCTGACACAGTGGGTCAGCAGGGCAGGAGGTCGTCGTCGCAAAGTCACGACGTCCACTCGAAATGCCACCACCTATATATATATATTACGTTTTCTATCTTCCACGTCAAATGATTAAATAGCTTTATTACAGGTATAGGATAGACTTGTAAATGATGTTGACACAAATAACTGGTTATGGGGATAAATAATAAGAATTAGAAATTTATGGGTTATTAAGTTTTGACAAAATTCAATATCGAATTTTAGGCAAATTTATTGTACAAAAATAATCGCATATATATAATATGCAATAATTATATTCAATCAAAATAAGGATACCGATAATTTTCAAACAATTTTGTAGTCAAGAAAATGTGACACAGAGACAATAAATTTGTGGTCTCTAAATTCCTGAAGATTTTTAAAAATTTGCGGAAAATATATATACATTTTTTTTTGTTTTTTTTTTTTCAAACTCAATTCAACACAAATCAATCGACTTTTACACTTATAATTTTTAAATCAATCCTTAAGAATTAATCATAGTTTTACGCAAAACTGATTATCGGAAATCGGTAAAAGGGTAAAGAAAAAAAAAAAAAAAAAAAAAAAAAAAATTCAATTTCTCGTCACTATCACGTATACATATATCAACGTTTCGTACAATATATATGTATGTACACAAAATGTGTGTAAAATTGATGATTTTTGAGAATTTTTCCATATTTTCAAAAATGGACATTCGTAACAGACTTCAAGTATTTATATTATAAAAAATAAACGGTTTGATAAAAAAAAATGTGAAAAATTTTTCAGGTCACATTTTTTACCGAGTAGAATGTTGAAAAAAAATATGAAATGATTTTGAGATGGTTGCGGTTTAACACTGGTCGACTTGGCGTGGAATATCCCATATGTATATACAGGTATATACTGGTACGAGCATAATGTGGTGGTTGGAGAAAAATGGGCCCGTCGAACGATTCTTGCCCGAGGCTTTGACTGGGCCAAGGTTGCTATCCCCGGAACCTCCGTCGCGGATTCCGCACGACATCTCTGCGGAATCATGTCCCGGGGTCATTGTCCTCGGAGAGATTTTAGCCGAATGAAATTTCCAATAACTGTGAGATAGCCTAGCTTCGGTTCCTAGTATTTCAATTTTAAGATACGCATAGACGGTGTTCAACGAGGTTAGTTGTCGTAGGGTGAGAAAAAACTCGGTTTTTTTTTTTTTTTTTGGGATTTCTTCGTTCCATAAAAGCAGGGAATGATTAGGTTTTGGGTCACACATTATTGTACTGAGTCAACTTTTGTAACAAGATACTGTGCTATGACTTTGGGGTCACTGGTTACGAATCTGAAATCAGATTTCGAAAATTCCAAATTTCAAATTTAATCAAAACCGATAAAAAAAAATCTGTAGCAGAGTTTTCGGGGTCACTGATTGGATTTGCAATACTGAATTTTCAGAATCTGATTTCAGATTCGTGATCAGCGACCCCAAAAATACTTGGACAGCGAGTTTTCCTCCGGATGCGATCGAATTTGAAATTCTCGTCCGCCATTTTGAATGTTTAAAATCCAATTTGGATTTCAGATTCGTCATTAGCGACCTCCAAAAACCCCTGGATAGGAGGTTATTTTCTCCGGGTTCGATCGAATATGTCATTTTCATCCTCCATCTTGAATTTTTAATATCCGATTTCAAATTCGCAATCAACGACCCAAAAAACTTGTTGAAAAGTTTTCGAGATATAAAAAAATGGATATAAAATAGGTGGTGATAAGAATACATACCACTATTTATTAATTGGTTAAAAAAGGAGAAAATATTTTTCTCTTACAAGAATACGACTCATCCAGTGTATCACGGATTTTGATGAAATTGAAGGCGGTGACTTGGGGTGATGTCAGAAGAATTTTCGACCCCCAAACATGCGCCACTGGAGCCTTGTTTTCGAGTTATTCGCAAGAAACGTTTTTTTTTAGATTTCGAGCTGTTAAAAAAACCGTTTTTTACAAATAACTCGAAAACAAGGCTCTAGTGGCGCATGTTTGGGGGTCGAAAATTCTTCTCACATCACCCCGAGTCACCTCCTTCAATTTCATTAAAATCCGTGTCACACTGGATGAGTCCTCTCCTTGTTAGACCTGGTTTAATTGGGTAAAACCCATTGGGTTTAATTGGGTCAGATAAAATTGAGCCCACCCTATCGGTTGACAAAAAATTCATAATCCTTACTTACTTTACTAATCGTACATTGAGTATTCATGAAATTACTAGATTCCTAAGCTAGGAAAATCCCTCTAAAAGTAGCCAAACATGACTGACGCGGTTTATTTGAAATCTCTTTGAAATAGTTAAAAATCTAGTCAATTAGTTTGATTTGCACGGAATTAGTAGCTCAGTTATCTACAACTTTTCATACATTATATACGTACATTATCGTTTTTGTTTCCCCTTTTTTACAACAAAAATTACTGCACAGTTTATTCAATTCTAGAATAAATCCGAGTGAATTTTGATTTCAAATCAATAACGATCTATAATTCACCTGAGCTTAAATTTTCAATCACTTCACTAAACGATCAGAAAAATATGTACAACTTGTGTAAAATCGATAGACTAAAGTTCTACCTTGATAAAAATTTTAAAGTTATTAGTTGTTGATATTTTTTATTTTTTTTTCTATACACCAGGGAGATAATCTTCTAACGAAACTTAGGAGAACTACTTGATCCAATTATTGATTTGACACTAACGTTTCTCGAGCTTTCCATTTTTTTCACACCTTTTTTACTAGACTGTACCGCAACTAATCAGTATCCTTATTAAAACAACGTGCATTACAAGCCAAACGAAAGTGAGTCAATATTGTTGTAGGCTGCATAACTTTGGAAAGTTTCAACAGATTTTATAAGCCCTGTGTAATATTTATTGGATACATATGGCGATCAAGAATTTGGGGTGTGTATACAATAAACATATGATTACGGTGAAGCGATTGTTGTTGAAAATAGCGTGTTTGAAACATTGAAAATTAGATTGTATCTGCCCCTGAGTAGAGTTTTTTGACCGAATTCGATAAAATCTGAACCTTTTATCCGCCATATTAGATCCACTATTTTCAATTTTGGTATTCTAATATCAAATTCAAATAATAGGTAATGTACAAAATTTTCAAAAATTCCGTCCGTGATTCTTATACCTAATAGACTTTGGGGGGGGGGGGGGGGGATGCTGTAATACGAAGATAAAAATCTGTAGCAAGTTGTAAAACGGCGGGAGAAAAAAGGAAGATGACGGACTATAGTAATTAGTGGATATATAAGTGAGCTAGAAGACTAGACGAGGTGCTGCGACGTGGCGAGAGAGAAAAAGAAAAAGAGAAAGAGAAAAAGAAAGAGAGATGAGGCTGTTGGAAGTGTCTGCAGTCGTTTAGTAAGAAGACGAAGAAGAAGAAGAAGAAGAAGAAGAAAAAGAAGAAGAGGAGGAGGAAGAAGAAAACGAGAGAGAAGAGATCAAGGGTCTGGATTTGTCGTGCGAGCCATTGCGACCCGTATAAATATATCGCCCATGCTGGACACTAGCCAATACCATGCGGCATGAGGATGAAGTTAGTAACGTAACTGTAACCGATGCATGTTTAGAAAAAAATGGCTAATTCGCATCTAAGTGATTTTCCGAAACTTGTTAAGCCGTGATATAAAAAATAAACATTAATTCCTCCTCAAAGTCGTCCTAAAATTGTTAAACAATAATTTTTTACGAGGTTGAAGTTAGTTACGTTATCGTAACGAAACATTGGTTAAAAAAAAAAAATCATTACTTTTCACTATTTCAGACAATTCAAAAATCGCGAAATAACGGTTTTTACTCATCATCAAACGTTACGTTAACGTTACTAACTTGTGTTAGTGTTTGAAAAAACGGTAGTTTTTTTCGACGTAGTCGCTATAGTCGTAGATTTTCTTCGTAACTAGCTGTTGTGAGACAGAAATATGATATATATATAGCAAAAGTATGAAAGTTGAAATGAAATTTAGCGAGTTGGAATTAGTTGAAGCGATATTCCCTCGTAACGGATTTTTCTTTTTTAATTTTTAATATATGAAAAGAAAAAAATCATAAAACAACAAAAGACAGAAAATGGATCAATCTGATTGAAAAAAAAAATCATAACTCAGTATATTTTCAATAACTTGAGCTGAATTTCGATCGAGTAACTCTCACGATACAGATATTTAAAAAGATAACTATTAAGATACTTATGCGCGATGAGAAAAAAGTATATTTATTTGATTGAGTGAAGTTGAATTTTTTTTTTTGTCTGAAAAAATCAATCAACGATTTTTACGATACTTCATTATTCATCTTTCATCAAATCAGATTATTTCACGTGTTTTTTTTACACGAAATTTGCGACGAGAATGCCAAGGTGTGGAATAAAAAAAAATCGCGTTTTAAATCGAGTCTGTACAAATCAACAAAGTCATATTTTTTATTTGAATTTGGAAATGATTATAAATAATGAACAAACAGTAAACCAATGCTTTAATACGTAAAAAAAAAAAAAAAAAAAAAAAAGTTACAGCGTTATCCAAAATCTGATTTTCCAGATTTGTAAAGAATTTCAAGTAACTTTTCGGACGCTTCTTTCGAAATTTATTTTAAATTTCGAAATTTCGAGCTCAGATTCGTAATTAGCCGTAAATTCGTAATCGTAAATAACAACATGTGTCGACATCTGTGCTTTCGTCCAAGAATATCAATTTGTGCATATTGAGTCGCAGCTATGTTGTGAAAAAAAAAAAAAAAAATTTCATATAATTCATTTTTCGTCAGTTTTCATGAAAATGTAAATCAGTCAGTCAAAGTGTTTGTACTGATAATTGTAGCGTGCACTTCGTGTAACAGATTGTTAAAAGCAGAGTAGAAAGAAATGAGAGAGAAAGAGAGAAAAAAAAGCTACTTTTGTGCGTGACAAGAAGCTTGGGAGTAAAGGAAATTGTATGATTCCATCGAGGCTGCAGACGCCGCAACGCAGAGTCTCGAAAAAAAGTGTCCAAGAGCTGACAGCTGGCAGCAGCTGTTGCAGCGTATCCGCGTTTTGAGAATGTTTACTTGGCCAAAAATCGTTCTTACTATTTTTGGTTACCAGATCAAATCGTCAATTCGGTTTAATTATAAAATTAATTAATTACGTATATATATATATATAACGTAAGCTATACGAAGATTTTTTTAAAAAATGTTAAATTTTAAAGAACTACTCGAATCGTAACGAAACGCTTGAATATCGATGTTTAAATTTTTAATCAATTCAAAATTTTTTGAAAATTTACTAAATTTATTCAACTTTGTTTTTCGTCAAAAGAAAAAATATTTTCTGTTAGGATCGAATATTTTCTACTTCTGTATGTTTTTATGTAACAATTTTCGAGATTTGTAGCGATACGAATGCAAAAAAAAATTGGGTCATAAATAATAAAATCCACAAAAACAGAGGGTGACGAAATTTTTTTTTTTTTTTTTCAAATAAAACTCCCCGACTTTTTCCCGTAAAACCTACAGACCTATAGTAATATCGAGAAGATTTTGTGACAAAAAGAAGAAAAAAAAAAAAAAGCCTCCAAAATTTTTGCACCTTGAATACATAAATTTTCTATCTAAAAACCGCACAATATTCCTTAGTTTTACACAAATGATTAGAAATTAAACAAAACAATATCCGAAATTTATGTTCAACTGAATTTCCGAAGCATATGTATACATGTATAGCTGAAGTTTGAAAGCGATTTATAAATAGTACAAATAAAAAATCATGTATTATTTTTTTTATAAATGTACAAATAATCGCAAATATTTTCTCGATCAAGTATATACATATGTAAAACATTGTTGTGCAAAATCGCGGGCGGATCGAGCTAACGTCGAAGGGGTTTTGAGATTGCGAGGAACAGCGTCGCCCGGGACTACGACGAGAATAGTAACAGGTAGGCGAGAGAGAGAGATCGGAGAGAGAGAGAGAGAGAGAGAGAGAGAAATGGAGAGTAAGAGAGAGAGAGAGAGAGAGAAAGAAGCAAAGAAACATCGTTTCGTCTTGTTTGCCGGTTCTTTAGTCCTCACAATCAGCTGTAACGCAGAATGAAGTTCCATCTAATCGCGCAAGGACCATCAGGAATGATAATGATAATAACGTTGCGTTTGAAGAACCGGAAACGGCCAAAAGATAATTAATTTCACTTCCAGAATAACAACGTTATATAGATAAATAACAAGAATACAGTGATAGAAAAAATATTCTGATGATTCTTTGCTAGATCATTAATATTGAAATAATATACCTACTTAGTTTTGTTTCACCACCTTTTTTTTTCTCTTTTTTAAATTATTTTTCCCTCAATTATTGGATCACTATTTTCTTTAAACGAGTAAATTTTATAGAGCCGAATTAATTGTTTTCTTATGATCAACATAATATCATCAGCGTAAACTAAAATTTGAATAAAAAAAAAAAAATAATAATAATAATAATAATAATAATAATAACAATGTAAATAAAATAGAAATCAAGTATCTCGCGTGGGTACAGAAATTTTTGTTAAAAACAACGATACGGGATTTTCATTTAAATATGAAGAAACTGACGAGACTGATGATATGAATATATTACTAAATCTACAACAACAACAATCAAATGAAACCGTTGATGATCACACTCCGTGAATATAAAAATCAGTAGCTTAAAATTAAAGTTTGTTGAAAAATTTCGAGATTGTTTATTTAAGGCCAAACTTTTCAGATTCAGACGGTTTTCAAAGCTTCGGCCTTATTATAATATAATTATATATATATATATATATATATAAGCTTACGACACGCGCGACGAGAGAAACCCTAGTAATCACTATTATGTTGATGCAAATTAAGTTTAAACAGTCCACGAATTGTAAATAATTCTACAGACGATACGTATTTTTATATGGTTTTATTAGAATTGAACATAATTCCGGCAAACAAGAATTTGCAAAAACATTCAATAACGTTGTGTTATTTGAATGATAATAAATAATTGTTGACCAGCGATTGTTTTTCATAAATTTATATTATAAAATCAACAATTACTGAAGTATTAACAAGATGATATTAATTAGTACCTACTTATGCGCCTAGATTCAAACGAATTGTCAATTGTTAGACCATTCCACAGTCATAAATGCTTACGGTGAGTAATATTTTCAGTATAATACACTTATCATTTCATTTTCTTTGTTTTACTTTGTCGTCTTGGAGAGAAAGCAATTTTTCATTGACAAAAAAGAAAGAAAGAAAAAATGAATATAATCACGCGGTAATAATATTCCACCAACTATTGAAGTTTACATTGGAAAGAGAAGAGGAAAAATTTCATTTATGAACATTTTAGGTAGGTATGAAGAAAAATGAAAAGAGAGAGAGAAAAAAAAAACAGTGACAAAATTGTGCTATAATAATAAACTAAAACGAGTTGTCAATAAGTGAAAGAATAACATCGAGTGCAGCTGGTATTAATGAAAGGTATCGCGATTGTGAAAAGAGTAATATTATAAAGAGCGTATTGTTTCGAAGTAGTCGAAATGGAGGAGAAAGAAGAAAACTTTATGAAAAATACTAGAAGAATAAGAAGAAAAAAGAAAATCGAGAGAAAAAAAATGACAAATTTTAACCGACAATCGTGATTCTAGCGATTAGAATTATGAAGCTGAAGTTAACAGTCGAAGTTAGCTGCCAAAGAAGATGTTAAATTTTTATAAAATATAAAAATCGATCAGACTTTTATCCGTATAATTCTATAAAATTATCGAGAGTTAATGGTATTCCGTAAAATTTGATTTTCAATCTTGACTACCTTATTTGAATATTATAGAATTCCAGCCTCGTATTATAACTGTATTCGAAATAAACATACAAATTTTCTTTTCTGAGAGTATAAGAAGAGAGGTGAGGATGTTGTTCGAAGGGGTTAAACGAGCTTAATACCCTAG
The DNA here is from genome assembly GCF_021155765.1 of Diprion similis. Taxonomy (NCBI): domain Eukaryota; kingdom Metazoa; phylum Arthropoda; class Insecta; order Hymenoptera; family Diprionidae; genus Diprion; species Diprion similis. Next base: position 5,661,633 of record NC_060111.1, on the reverse strand, counting down.
ACGTCGAGGCTGGACTACATTATACACGTGCGTAAAGTCATGCGGGTATTAGAGAAATTCATATGAAAGGCTGCATACACCTATATAGATAGAGATGTGTTTGATACACATAATACATGTATTAACACCGACTTCTTCGTTTATTCGCCGGCTTTACTATTCATTCGCAGAGTATTCGAAGAAGAAGAAGAAGAAGAAGAAGACGATGATGAAGATGATGAAGAAGAAAAAGAAGAAGTGTCCGATCACTCTCTGACCGAGGGAATCTCAGCGATGCAAGCAGCATCGTCAGGCAGCTTGTCGTAGGTATAGTAGAGTGTAGACCGGTTCTACAAGATAACTACTACCTACCAACCTACCTACCAACCTACCTACCTACCTACATACGTACTCTTGCCATCAGATCCGATCCGATCCGATCCGAACACCAGACGAATGAACGAAGCAGCAAAACACCTACGAATTATTGTACGCGGCGGAAAGCAGTCCGTAGAAGGATAGCGAAAGAGAGGTGAAGAGAGAGAAAGAGAGAGAACGACGGGGAGGGAGGGGGATCAAACGGCTAGACACCAGGCGGAAACGAGAGAGAAGAAAATCGTGTAAAGAGGCCGAGGAAAATCGTGACCCTCAAAAATCTCTCGCGACGTGGGAGGAGGAATTAAAGGGTCCCGTGATTACATTAGTCGTCACGATCCATATTCGGTAATAGACGAACGAAATTTTATATATTCACGCGTACATATATATATATATTATACATAGAAATTTGAACGAGGCTGAAGTTATAGCGACGTGAAGGTGAACGTATCGAAAGGTTGACAGAAAAGTGGCTGTTTTGTATGTATACCTTTGGAATAATCGAAGAATTTAAATTTATAAAATCTGAGTTATTTGTTGATGGTTTATTAAAGGTTTAGGAAATCGGGCTGAAGTTTCTGTAAACGTTATTGCGATGATGAATCTTTGGTAGAAAAACTCGTTACTTAGAAAGTTTAAAGTTTATTACCTGAAATTTAAAAAAAGTGTTTAATTAAAGTTTGAATAAAATTTAGATTTTGTAAAAATTTAACTTCTTTCACTCAATCTAAAGGTGTTGAAACAGTAATTTTTTGTTTCGACGTTTCGATACGGTGACTTTACTAACTTCAACCTCTTCAAAATAACGAATTTTTCCAAATCAACGTCATTGCTAATAACGCTGAAAACTTCAGCCTGATGAATTCGAATCTTTCATGTCATGTCGTTTCGAGAAGGGAACGGATTTTCGGTACATATATTTGATATGTTTCAAGACACCTGATGGTCTGACACACCTTTCCACGAGCGTATGGGTGTGATAACGGGAATATTATGCCAACGTTAGGGTCAAACTTGAGGAGGAGACGAAACCCCAAGGATGGAGATGGAAAAACAGAAGATACGTGCCTCGTGCCGCATGCCTTTCGCCGATGCGGCGATGCAACGGGATTACGACGAAAGGAAGGAAAGAAGGGAGGAAGGGAGGAAAAGGAGGTAGAGGAGAGAAGGCTTTTCCACTTTTCCTTGTCGATAAATTCCTCTTCCCTCCTTCTTTTCAACTTCAACTTCAACTTCAACTTCAACAACGTTACGTGCGCCTCGCGATTATGACTCTGGTATCGATGTCAGCCAGACTCTGACCTTTGATTAATCAAGCAACTATGCAGAGCCTGCGTTGATCGGATGCTGGGCATATTATATGAAGCTGTGGGCGCAGCAGCGGCATAACAACCGCAGCGTTTCAGGCTATACCGATTGCATAATGTGTAATTGTCGTTTCAACTAAGGTGCAGGAACAGAACACTTTTATACGCGCACGCGGTAAACTGTTGTGCATGTGGCTAATTGCGTAACAGGAGTAGTAGGTACAGAACGAATAGCGTTTTGTGAATTAAAGCCGGCTTGAATTACGGTTTGAATAACCAGCGACGAGTGGAGGAACCAACGAAACGAAAGAGAAAAAAAAATAAATAAATAATATGATGAATTCGCTTGGTTTTTCCTGAAACACGAACCGACAAGCTCGAGATCATATCGATATTTCTACGTAGTTGAAATTTTTCTCGAAACACACCTCGGTTGAATTATCAAGGAAAACACGTTGCCTCTGCTGCGTGCGCAGATGATTAAAAGCGCCGTGTCAATAGGCACACACATGTCTGTAATATTGCAAAGCAATTGGATCTGAAAAATCTTTAATAACGATGAAATATACTCGTCAACGATAATAAACCACGTTTGAATAGTAAAATAGATAAGAATCGATTATCTCTATGTTTTGTAAACATCCAGGCAACAACGCTGAGGACTTTTTTTCTTAAGCCGCCTCTAATGACGATTACTGAGTGAAGAGAAACGATGAATATACGGAGAAGGCGCGCGCGCGCCTAGAAACGAAGTGCAGCATAACGAAATGCATACGTATCTATATACGTGCGTTTATTAACTGCCGCTGACTGTCGCAGCGTACGCGATCAGGTGTCGGCATACGGACTTTGAATGCAACGTATTCGCTGTCATCGACATAGCGTCGTATGGGAGTTTTTATGGTGGGACATGTGAAGAAATGTGCGACAATAATTGATTGCCTCGTAATTTTCTCGAGATATTAAACGAAATCGATGATGATAAAGTAAGATTGTTTTCATGCCATAACTCACCTTTTCCTTGGCTCTCCCAGCGTGTTTTTGCACTGTTTTTGCGATCAACGCACCCTTACTTTCTGCCATATTTATAGTTGTGTATTATTATTATTATTGTTATTATTATTATATATCCCCGGCGAGGAACAGGATACCGATATATGTGTAGACGTATTAATAATAAATAAATTTAAAAAAAAACAACAATAACAACAACAACCTCCGATGCGGATCACAAGCCGAACTAGACTGGTCCTATCCCACCAATCCGCGACTCAAGTGCACTGACGGAAGTATCAAGAAATACTGGAAATGAAGGCAGCTGAGGGGCGGCCATATTGGTTAGTCTCTATATTCGACGCCAGGGAGCGCCACCCGCTGTCCTTCGCGCTTGACGCCTTGACGGTATTGCTCCCTCTATACGGGTGTCATCTGCGAGATGAGCTACGCGGGAAATTTGAATCACGGAGATAGCGACTGGTTCGTAAGTTTGTCAATTCTGAGTTATTTTGAGAATTGATGAGAGAATTTGAACACGCTTAGCTGTGGGTAATTTCTGTGACTAGTACTCTGCGGGTAAGTGGGCTTCAAGGACTTCTGGGGCTATAAGAAACCGGCTCAGCCTTACGGTAGCTTCTTTATCGGTGGAAGCCGTTAACACGCTATCCTGTAACATACAAAAACCTCATTGTCAACGACCTCTTTAGGGTAACCGTCATTAACTGTTTTCCGGCAGCGTTTTTTGTAACGGTTTACTAGATCTGCATGGGTTTGGGGGTAATAGCAGTGTCACGTATTATCAACAGAGTAACTAACTGCGCCTATAAAGAGAAGTTCTTCATTATTCACAACTGTTGCATTGTGTTGCATGCAAAAGTTGGTAACAAACCGTCGACACTGTGAGATTAAAAAATTCATTCCGCAAAAAAAAATATTCACTTTAGTGATATTTACGCGAAAAAAAAGACTCCCTAGGAAGGAGGCAAAGCTAGTTACGAACTCGGTGGCGCAAGAGAGATAAAAAAATTGCCGAAAGCACTATAAGCTAATTTCAAAACATTTCGATAATCTCGGCCTTTTAGCTGATTGTGAGATCGGAGTGTCTAGATCAAATTCTGATTATATTAGCATTTTTAACTAATCCTCATGTTTTACCGAACACCTGAGCGGTATAACTTGACTAATCGAACAGAGATATTCTAAAAAGAGAAACAATAAAAGAATTGAAGGACTGTATGAATACTAAAATCATTTATTCGAGATTATAAATGAAAATTATATCACATATAGTATTTTTTGAGGTATCACTCGATTTATGTATTTATTTTTTGATTCTTATTTTTAAACTTTAATTACAAAATTTTACACTTTCGAACACGTGTTAGTCCTCATCACTATATTTTTATCAGCTGAACTTCTGAAAACACAAACAATCTATCCAGTTATACCATCAAGTCCATCAACCTCGAGTAGGAGGAGCGAATAGATTGTGTAGCACGACTTTTGTAGCGAATCACTTCCTGTAATACTGGCTCGCGTGAAAGCTCGCCAGTTAGATTCAATACTCCAATTCCGGCTTCTAGCCTTGATATTGAATCGGGGGACCAAAAATCAGACATATCTTCTCCGATAAAACCTATGGCATCACTGCATCTCAATTTCTTAGGTATATTACTAACCAATAGCGAAGCATTTCCAGGTGCTCGATAGTCTTGTCGTTTGTTAGAAATGAGATTTGGTAGTACCCTGCCAATTCTTGAAGACACCAATCTCTCAACATGAAGCACATCACTTCTCAGTGAGTTGCTATCATATGACTCAGGCATAATATCTTCGGGATTCAGTAACAAGGGAAAATCCTTTGAATATTTTCTATCTCCCCAATTTGCTCCTGGTATAGGATTACGTTCATAGAAATATAGGCGTACATCTAACGGTGTTTCAGGGTTGGAAAGAACCTCAACGATACGTCTGAGGGTGAAAAATGTCACCAGAACAGGGTCATATTGTTTCCATGTCGATTTTAATTTCAGAATCCTTGGCACATATTGTGTGCCTTTGCATTTGAAGGGTCCAACTGCATGGATCAGATTCGTCAAACATGCAAATTGTGTACCCATTGTTAAGACTTGCCGAATATACTCTGCATCAATTTCAGGGTTCTGAAAGTTCTCCTCATTTCCTCGAATTGATGCCAAACTTCTTGACATGCTGATCCTAACCTCTAATTGTAGTAACGACATTCTGTATAGAGGCCAAACTTTCATGTCCAGTTCAAGTAGGCCGTGCCTGGTGATCAAATCGAATATGCGTTTGCACATATAACCGATTCCACGTGTGGACACCGGAAGAGTTATTGGTACTTTCTGCATTGGCACTTTCTGTGTACGGCCACACATTTGTAGTTCAAGAAAACTCGTCTCAACCCTGTCTCAACCTCATCAGTCGAGTCGCTACATAACCTCAACAGTGTTTGACATGCCGGCACAAGACTCACTGAACTCTGTTCCTAGTCCCCTATTGGTGCATTCCGACATTAGCTCCCAGTACTTCAACAATATTTTATCTCTTGCGCTGCCGAGTTTGTGAGTAACTCTGTCTCTGTCCTAGGGAGTTTTAGTTGGGATCTAGTGTCTATGCCGAAACATCCCTACATATACTCTGAGAAAAAGTGATTCACGATTTTCCACCGTGGCACCCCCTAAAAGGTTTGTTTATGATTATATCACAGATGTAAGAAATATATTCTTACGTCGATGATTTGTAAAAGAAAGATTCGATCAAAAGATGAACGTCCTACGTTATGCAGAAGATCATGCTCATATAATTTTTCAAAGCCGGTAAAAACTGCTAAGTCGGCGAGCGAACCGTAAATCTGACAATTACTCAAATTCCTTTTAAAAAAACTTTCAAATAATTTTTCCGCCTATTTTTTCTTCGGCAGCTTTCAATTTCTTCTCAAAGGAGGAATTCATCTAATCTGGCAACAAAAGCGTTGACTGAAACGTTAAAAGTAAACAAACCGCGGTTGGCTACGTTGCCATGGTGACAACACTTGACATGTTACGAAAATGACGTCACAGCGTCGTTGGCCCTATGCCCTATAAGATGGCGGCGATTCCACTGTTTCATATTTGTTCATATTGCGCTACGCCATTGAAGAAAGACGTACATACATACATACAATATTCTTTGGCTACGCTGAGCAGCTCGATCGTCTATGCAATGTAGTTACATATTAGTGGAAGAAACACGCTGCAGCTCTTCAATTATTTTTCTTTCATGAGATTTGTATTCAGTCCAAGGATTACGATCCATAAGAAATAATATATCGAATGTTTATTTTTCTAAATTATAAGTATTGGGTTATAACTAGTTTATGAGATTGAATTAACAATGAAAAATTCGTCAGTTTGAGACCCAAAATGATACTGTAATTAATTAAGTAATAAAATAAAAAATTTGTTTGAACGTATTTAGCTTCCAGTTGTCATTTTTATGAATATCGCACTTTACCTAAGATATTAAATGTATTTACTCTGTGTGACGAAAAACGGATTATCGAATCAAATATTTATAATTTTGTTGCCTCGAAGATTTAACGGTTTTAAAACTGAACCTATAAATGAAACGAATGGAAACCAAGTTGAGGAACTTATTACGTAAATGTTTTAAATTTCGTTGCGCAGCCAGTAATTAAAGCGTAAATGTAATTTCTCGTCGATGCATTGCTTGCGGGATTTCATATAATGATAATTCATTCGTATTAACAATTTATTAGGAACAAAATAATCTAGAAAATGGAATACAAAAACATAAAATGCGCACAATATACGTGATAGGTAATTATTACTTAATTCATAGGGTATACACACATAACGATAAAGTAATAATTATAGATATTATTGTCTACAGCATATAAACATAGGAATACGCGAAGAAACAGAAAAAACATCAATTTTTTGCTATTAAATGATTGACGATGAAATAAAAAAAAAAAAAAAAAAAACTACATCAGGTGAAACTCGGATTAAATACACCAGACACCAAGGATTCATTTGTAAATGGTTTTATTAATAAATTATTTTCTCTTATCTTGTGATGAGGGTTGCTCAAAATAAACAAACTTGACGATAAAAATTCATTTTAACAACAGAAACAGACAGACAATACACGGATGTAATGTAGGTACTTGGTTAATGCAAGGTGATGGACAAAATTTATTTCTTAATTAAATGGTCTATCCGAAATCACAATTGACAAAAGTATAACTTGCGTCGCGGAACGCGCGGAAATATCATTATCATTATTACAATTATTGTTGTTGTTGTTATTTTTATTATTATCATTATTATTATTATTATTACTATTCTGATAATTGATGTTTTTATTATTATTAGTATTATTATTATTATTATTAATATTTATAAGTCGATTATTCCAAACGAATATACATACACACGTATACATATGTATATACGATCGATTCCGCGCGAGCCGCAATTGCAAATTACAGATATACATATCGTGATTTTCATTTGTTTCCTTTGTGTTTCTTTTCTTTCTGTTTGTTTTTTTTTTTTTTTTTTTTTTGTGAATTTTTCCCTTCTCTCTTTCACACACGCACGCACGCACGCACACACACACGGATTCATGTACATACTTGTACACATAATATGTATAGTTAATAATCCATTGTAGTAAGTATACCTAATATAAATTTGTTTTTTTTTTTTTTTTTTTTTTTTTAATCTTGGAAAAATTGGATAAGGCCATAATATAACCAATTTGGCAGGCAAATTAGCGCCATTTCCTCGAATCATTATCTACGATATATTTTTTCTCAAACGTTTTCTTCACTTCTCTTCTTTTCGGTTGTTTATTTATTTTTTTTTCATTTTCTTTTTTTTTTCTATATCAAGTTTTGCTTCTCCTTTTGTTTTTGTTCTCATGAGTTTTATAAAATTTCGATTCTCACTCACTCGCATTTTCACTCTGTACAATTCCGATCTTTTACTTTTTGCACTAGCATGTTGCTGTATAAGTCATGTGGTCGAGTAGTCGGTCTACGAATTGTCTTACTACAGTCTCGCCGATAGCTGCGTCATACGTTCTTCGTACATCCTCATCCTCTATGCACTCATCTTACACTCAGCCTGCACAAAGTTCTTCTGCCTGAAACGTATTACTCCATGTTAAATAATCGCTTTAATACCTCCCCGATATCTCTTTCTCTCTTTCTTTCTCTCCTCCGCCCTTCGTCCCTCCCTCTCTCACGGTTCCTCTTTACAACCCTTTCACCCTGTGCCTAGCTATCTTGCCCTTATTTTCTAGACTTTAAACGCCCATTGTCAAGTCTAACGGTATAATATATTTGCATGTGTATATCCATACACTCACAGTCACACACATGCACAGATGTATTGCACGCTGTGCGAATAAGCACAGATGCAAACATTGGCTGCTTCTTCATCGTAATACGATCGTAATCTATCAATAATGATAATGACAATAATAATAGCAATGAGAATAATAATAATAATAATAACAATAATAATGATAATTATTCATTGTATTCACGCCATTATGCCTTGCGAGACGACGAATAAACGCCTGATTATTTTAGAGACAGAAATAAAAGGAGTGTTCATCGACACATACACATGATCAATATCTCTCAATGTAATAAAAGGAGTGTTCATCGACACATACACATGATCAATATCTCTCAATGTATGTAACAATATTCGTTATGTTTTCTCTTCTTCAGATATCTTTCCAGTTGTCCTCATTTTCAGAGTTTCTTTAAATAACTATAACTGCGAGCCTCGGTGTAAATAATACTACTCTGTGTCACAAGGCAGGAGGACCAATGTTCTCTTCAATTGCTTGCTCGATCTAATGGTGGAAGAATCATGATTCTCAAATCGAGATTACGCCTGAACGCGTTGCTGACTTGAAACATGACCAGAACAATTGAATCATTACCCGGTTCATATTTTATTACGAAGACAATATGCAAACGTCTTTCCCTGTCTCTCCAATTTCCACTGCAAAAATCTTTCTTGATAGAATGTTAGAGAGACTTACGGGTTTTCCGTCTCTCTGATTGGTCGTTCCTCTGAATCTATAAACTTATCCAATAACGCATGTTCTAGTACTTGACCAGCACTCTTTGTCAAGGGCATGGAAGACAACGCTTCCGATATCTTCCAGAAGGAACTACCATCTCAGGAGGAACAAAATGTGGGAGGAATAAGATTTAGTCTTCCTAATCTCCAAGAAACACACGCGGAGAAATTCGAAACTCAAATGGAAGATGATACAAAGAATGCATCTTCAAGACTATTGTACAGTATAATCTCAGAACCCGCCAGGCATCCGACCAAAATCTACTCCAACTTACTAACGTACAATCCGTTCTTTTTTTTTATGCTCTAAAACTGAGGTGCCTCACAAAAAATGATCGCAGTCCGATCAAAGCTCATCTAGTAAGATGTGTCTAAGTACCATGAATAACAGTGTCAGACAGAAGCCGTGTTCAGAGAGCTTAGGAACACACTCTAGTCAAAACATTCAGAACTGCACGTTAATAATAGTGGACTGAAAATCTATAGAAATTTTGGATTGATATTTGTTGTATGTCGTGAGACAAGCAGATAGCCATATAAATGAATTTTTAGAAGCAACGAATAAGTTTGTACACAATGGAATTACGGCTATAGCGATTTTGATTCAGTTACAATCTTTTCATTAGATCGTTTACTAGTTTGCTTTCACGCGAATTTTCAATTCGAGATTAAGTGAGGACAAATTTTTGCAGCATTTTTCTATTTTCTGTCTCTGAAACTATCTTTCACATTGGCATGAATTACCTGAAACATGAGTGTTATAAACCTGTACAAAATTTGTTGATCCTCATTTTTTTCTAGATTTATCAACTAATAATAATAATAATAATAATAATAATGATGATGATGTATTTAAAATGTAACTTACGTAACCTTAGTACTGATTAACGACGGCTGCATACCAGCATGACCAGCTTTGGCCGACCGGAGCTAACAGACAAATACGCTCCCCTCCGAGTGTAATACACCGCTTTACCACATGCCTTAGACAATCCGATAATATCCTTGATTTCACTTACCATTCCTCCATACTAAGCAACACTTCTAATTCTCTAATTATATACTCTATATAAAATATCGTTAGTATAACTAAAACGTGTTGGGTCTAGCTGGAATGCAGCCCTATGTATGCCTGCTTCATATTTCTTTTTTTTCTTCATTTTTCCTCCTTTCTCTCTCCTTCTTCCTTTCCTCTTTTGCGTACAAATACCCATATCCATATTCAATTCATATTCGTATATAGTTATCCTTAATCTTATCAAATTCTCGCTTACGCATTAAACCCTATACATTTGTAGTTGCGCGGACGAATACCCCCCTCCCTTCCGCCCCTGTCCCTTCCTCAAGTCAATGAATCAATGATAAATTCACATCACTACATGTAGTCTGTCATTGGTCGGTCGATTGGTTTGATTTCCAGCTATTCACTCGGCGGCGTAGTTATTGATATTTATTTATAAGAATTTTACACGGCGTCTCATTTTCCACGGCTTCAATTACTCCGGAGGGCAGGGGGTTCTAGTTCCCCACCTCGCCGCCATCCTCGTGTTTTCTTTTCTTGCCTCGGGCAGGTGAAGCTGCTGTATAATAATAATTAAACGTTTGTTTATCATTCTTTAAACTATGTCTGTTATAATATGAATTTGTTATTACGTTAGTCTATGAAAAGACAATAATATATAAGAAATGGAAGCACGTAAGTATCAAATGAGAAAAAATAGCAGGTGCTGTTTGAGCTGGAAAATGCTCCACTATCCTGCGACCTGCTATCTGATATTATACGTTAATAATAAATTAAATTGCAACATTTGTGAAGGACCACTGGTTTGTTTCCTAACTATTTTACAGAAGTAAGAATAATAAATTGATAAAGGAATGCATTTCATGCTACTGAATCTGTAAATCGAACATCTTTGCACAAGATTGTTAAGATATAGGTACTTTAAAAAGTGAAAATAGTTTTGCTTATACGAGTCCAAAAATTTGGACTCTCATTCTCGTTCTTGAGATGATTATGAAATTCAATTTTTTACAAATCGTAATATGAAAAGAATTTGCGCTAAACACGAAGTAGATGGTTTTTTTTCTATTTTTTTAAATCCATAGTAATGTAAATCTTTTTATTACGTTTACGAACGTTGCTATGTTTTCCAACTTTTTTTTTTTTTTTTTTTTTTTTTTTTTTTTTTTATATACCTCTAAGTTATACTAAGAAAGCCTGTAAATATTAATGTCAAATCACTGTTCAGAAACGTAATTATTTCTATGATCAAGCTTTGATTAGATATAACTATTGTTGATTCAAATTTTTTGATTTGAAATGGAACTCTATAATCATGACAAATTTCGCAGTTAGTGAAACTCTGAGAAATTACGATTCAAGCAATAGAGATCATCGAAAGGTTTCCTACCTTCGTCCTCTTCTTGACCATCCTCCTCATCAAGGTCATCGTCGTTCTCCTCAGCATCCTCTTCCTCCTCTCCTCCGATATAATCCTCCTCATCACTATCATCCTGTATTTGAAGATCAATTACATGATTTGGAAAATGAAACATGTGGCAAAATTCAAGTTTTCCCATAATTAAGACACGAAGACCAAGTGCTTTCCAATATTGCACATAGAATAGTGTTTTGTATGATTTAGAACGTGATATTCATCATGAGTCCATTAGAGGTCAGGTAGATACATTGATGACATTTTATGACACATATTGCAACTCTTTGAAGTCAAACTTTTAGATAAATGTCTTGAGTAGAATCTTCTCTCAGTTGTGTGCAGTATGAGAAATTAAGTGTTAATAAAAAAGCAATAAGACACCGCAAACTTACGTCCAAGTAATCTTTGTATACACTATCCAAAGCGACAACCTCTTCGTCTAAGTCGTCGTCGTCTTCCTCGTCTGAAACTAAAATATTGCCAATAGTGTTACCAAATACGATATTTCAATAGTTTTGATAATGACTTAATCTCTACCAACAATTGCTTCAAAGATTTAGTAGGTGTATTATTTCATGGAAGTTTCTCTAGAAATGATTCACTCAACTGTTTTGACAATCGGTAGAATCTTCAAATTTTCCAGAAAATCTCTTATTCATCAGCGTACAAAGGAGAATGAGTTTTTAAAATCATTTATTGACATTTACGTACTAGTTCTGATGTGTGTCTTATGCGTACTGTTTACACAAGAGCAGAAAATTTCGACACTAATTTGTTTGTAAACTTTTCACAAAGAGAGGATAAAAATAATATGAAATCTTTCAATACTTGTGCAAAATTCTCTAATATTTTCAATTTTTCCAAATTGATGTATATTCCGCATTAACAATACTTTGCATACCTTCGTCGCTGTCATCTTCATTGGCATCACCGTCGCAGTCATCATTTCCATTCACTTCATCATCTTCACCTTCACTGTCATCAACCTCGCGATCGTTGACATCGAATCTGAAACCACCAAATGGTATAATTCGATATTAACGATGACAATTCACTTGTTGACATCCAGAAAATCTAATACTATGAAGATTATCAGTCAAACTTCTACGGTGCTAGTGTAATTGAACAAGTGAAATAGTTCTTTCAATCTTAAGACTGAGAACAAGTTATTTTCAGAGCGAATATCGAGGAAAAAGTTACTGCCACCTTTATTTTTTTGCGTCAATGTTGATATTTGTCATTCATACTAACTGGTGGCTACACACTTATGGCATATAATACAATTATATTAAATAATTGAGAAACATACCCATCGAGATACTGTAAGCTGGGGATAAGGCTGAAAACCTTTTCCCTGTAATTGTCCATGCATGTTGCCTCATTGTTGAACAGGTCCAAACTCTTCAGGTTTTTGAACTCTTTCTGTAAAAAATTAACAATCAATTTAGGTGCTGCATTTCCTCAAGCAAACAGGAACTTAAAGAGAGATATTTGTCGAAACTGTGCTTACCAAGGGTTGCAGCGTGTCAAGGTCTTTGATTTTGTTTCCACTGAGGTTAAGGTGAGTCAATTTAGGGCTGGTACTTAGAAGGGACAAACCTCCAGAGATTCTGTTGTCGCTCAGCTCCAACTGGTGAAATAAAGATCAGTAATTAGTATTCAGGTACGAGAAAAGTAATGAAAAAAAGTAATGAACAAAGCACATCACAATAATAGGATTATAATCTTCTACTCAAGTTTGAGGGCTACGTTTTCAGTTATGTTATAAATGTCCAACGATCTAGAATGAATTACCTTCTTCAGATTTGGTAACTTAGGAAATCCCTTGAGACTTGTGAGGCCCACATTAATGAGACTGAGTGAGTTCAGAGCTACAAACTCGTCGGTCAAACCTACAATGTTTGTACTCCTACAATTGTCCAGGACAAACTCTGTTATCTAAAAATGAAAAAATAACAATTAAGTAATGAACATATCAGAACGAACATGTCTCAGTATTTGCTTTAAAATGCCGCGAGTACAGTTTGAAGCTTGATTACTCAGGTTTTATCGATTTAGAATCCGAATCTCAATGCTGTAGGTTGTACATCATCAACTAAAACTTTAAGAAACTAAATCCCAGGTTTCTGTCTTTCAAATTTCTTAAGAGGTTCATCTACGATCGTCGTCCTTCCTACCCTTTCTATGATCGATAAACAAGAAGAGAAATTAATAATGATAGTTGCAAATTTGTAACAAACTTTCAAATTCTAGACTTCCCGTGATATCCAGATTTTCTATACATAAAAAGAAAACGAATGCATGACACGGAGAATTTTATCTGAAATAAAACTAACTACCACAAGTTACTCTGCCCATGGTTATTATAGAAAAACATAAATCAACCTGCGAATATAATAACAAAGACAAATTCTAGTGCCGAGTAATGCTCAGAATCGAGTATTTGTTATAGTATAGTTTAGTGATGGTTGGGAAAAAGGACAATGTTTTAGAATTCTAATCTACTCTCCTCAGTTTCCTCAGTTCTACCGATCTCAATGAAATTTTGATAAAAACCCTGAAACATTAGCTAGTTTGTAAAGACAAGATAAAAAATTTTCCATCTTATACAATATGTAAATAATCGCCTAGAGACATGAATCTGTAAATGATAAAAATCTTATTGGTAAAAAATTTGTTTAGAATCAGAGAAGATCGACGCCGTACGGCGGAGAGGAAACGAATCTGCGCAATTAATCCGCATCCTACAAACGTGACTTCGGCACGAGGCAGGCACGGCGAGAACGAACCATGCACAAACTCATAATGTATAATGTGTATTTGAATAGGCAGGTATAAGATCAATTTTCGCTAAAGATGGGACTATTTTATTGATCGGAGTTAAGAGAGTGGGGCACACGCCGCGTCACGTTTAGCGGCATCACGGAATATCAAGCGAGGCGCGGTAACAGACTAGCCACGGCACGCGACGCTCGGTCAAACATAATGAAAAGATGAATAAGTAAGTACATAACAAGGAGAAGCGAGTCTTGGCTGCACCGGGTGAAATTTCGTCTCTAGCTTCCTGGGCGCGTGGCGTTAATATAATAAAGCCAAGAAAACCTCCGCATCGAAGAATTATTATCGGCATTGATCAGATGGCGCAGTATACAGAGCCGTCCAGCACGGAGCGAGATACATAAGTAATTACGTACATGTACATACAAAGTTGATCAGAGCAGTGTGGGAAAGAGAGGGGCGGGGTCGTAGAGGGGGACGAGGAGAAGAAACTGAGCAGCCGTCGTCGAAGCTTCGAACGAACGAACGAACGAACGAAACGGAACGAAACGAAACGAAACTGCTGCAATTGCCGAACGACGGGCTGACGCCCACGTGACGAAACGAATACATGTATCCAACTCTCGAGATGTTACAACCATGCGGAGAAACGACGACTCTCGACCAAGTACTTTTTACAAACCAAATGAAATAAATTTTCTGGGGCAGATCGATTCCGAGTCGAAGAAACAACGTGTTGAGGAGAGCTCGCGACCGGATCCAAGCATTCCGAGCGTGTAAACAAGGCGTTGTTTCCGATCGGATCTGCTATGCTTGCGAGGTGCCTCAGTGCCGCCACTTAGCGTAGCGCCGGCATCAACCAGCGGCAAGTGGACTCGTCCAATATGGCCGCGAGATCCACTGGCCGGCGGTAAAAATTGTTGTTAGAGCGACTTAAAACACGAGTGACTATTGCGCAAGCATCGGTCGTTCCGACGTCCGATATGCCTTGTTTTAATCGCAGCAGTTTTCCCGTCCGTCGTTTATTTTCGCGCGCATTTTCTCTCATCGTTACTTGCGGCCGATGCTCCTCGCCGAATAAGTGTCAATATGATCGATTTCACTCTGCGGTTCGAAGTAGAACGAAACTGAATTTTCTTGCCATTTTTCTCCCTCGCCTTTTTGTTTACGCCTGCAGATACGAGAGGGGGAGGGAGAGAGGGAGCGAAGAACGCGGCAAATCTAATAAGCGTTCAACATGTCTGCCCTCCTCGTGTGCGGTTCGAAGCCATGGCGGCGTCCATTCGCACGCGCATCTTCACCTCATGGCACGAGAAGCCGCACGCAGGCAGCGGGACACCCACCCCCGGCTCGCTTGCAGCGTCTAAATACCCGCCCGGCAAATAAGAGAAAAAAAAAAAATGGAAATTTATTTGAAATGATTATCATCGGCTAATTCTTTGCAGCGATAGCATATTCGTTACAGAGTTCGAGAGAACTCGATCAAACGGGCAGCGTTGCACGCATGCACGTATGTACGTAGATACAAATACATGTACGAACATGTACAGGTATGTATATACGTTGCATATGTTACTCAACAAATAAGCATCATGGCGCGGCGTGTCGTATGCTGCACAAATTAATTGACACTTGACACACGCACAATCGGACTACATAAATTATCGTTTTTCAAAGTAATTTGGTTAATTCGTAAATTTATCTCCCCCCCTCTCCCCCCCGCCGCCCTGAAGCCGCCATCGAAAATCACTTGTACACGGACTTTGGGAGGACCGGGGACGAAATACTTCGGGTAATCTACGGACGTAATCTGTCCAATGTTTCCGTTCGTGTGCGCATACGTAGGATAAGTTTTATTGAATAAATTCATTGTCGCGGGGATAAATGGAGCAACAGCGTTGTAGCGTAGGTTATCCCGAATCCCACCGCACACGCCACATCACAGACCTGCAGCAGTAAATGAATACCTGCCATTGGTCGGAGGCATATGTTCCCCTCTTTCGTGTCGGAAAATATTTATTTATTTATTTATCAACAACGCGCGGAGCAACAGCGCGGTTAGTACATTAATAGAGAGGAGATGCTGCCGCGTTCCCGGAGGTAAATTAATCCAGCACGAATAATTTTACGGACAGGTGTGTGCGAGCGGTGGCTAGATTAGGAGAAGAAAATTCGAGAATTTAGAATTCCTTTAGCACGCATGAAGGGGTGAGAAGAGGAACGTGGATCCCGGAAGCAGTGCGAAATTCTTCTTCCATATGCAGAAAATATTTGCCCTTGAAACAGCCATTCGAAATGGGGGAAATAAGAGTGGTTGATGCACCCGGTAGTGGGTACAACACACACGTATGCCTGCGACGAGTAGCGGCAGCGGCAGCGTGTTAGAAGCGAGACACTCGATGCGAACGAACTACGCCATGCCCGAAAGGAGGCTAGCTGCTCCAAATTACACGTACGAGGGTTAGAAAAATTGGCTATTGATCGTAACGATTGTTATCGAGCAGATGATCCAAGGGTGAAATAAACGGGAGAAACGAAAGGAAAATTGGGGCACAAATATAAGGGGGGGAGAGGAGGGGGGGGGGGGTTGATCAACGAGCACAATCAGGCATGGATAAAAATAAGATGGTAAATTAAAAACATTGAGGATGAGGAGAAAGGGGAAGGAAAAAATAGCGAGCAAACGTAACGTAAAAATGCGTGAGGACGAGATGGACACAGAAAACTCGTTACGATTCTGCAACGATGGCTGTAGGATAGATAAAAGTGAAAGAAAGAAGAAAGCAATCGCATAAGCGACGAACGAGCCCGCACGAGTGCGATGCGTTGAATAGTAAAATAAAATCTATGGAATCTTACTTCGCCTGGGTTTTTACCCCGCTTCTCAAGCTCTATCCGTTTCTCCATGGCCGGCAGTTAAACGCGAGTAAAAGTATACAACACCGCACTAAGTTATCACTGCACCGCGCTACGCTGCGTCGTAACAACGTCGTTGTCCCGAGTCTCCGCAACCTTGCTTGCTTTCAAACCGGGAATGACGGACGGACGGGTCGTCGCCAGTCAGACAGAGCCACCGCACCGAAGAACCAACCCAACGGCGGTTCGATCCTGGCCTAGCGGCTAGAGGGGCCCCCCCACAATAACAACCTCGGAGGCGGGAAATGCGGGAAACGAAACACATGTCTGGGACTACTTTCGAAGCGACCAATCACCGAGCGGCTTCCATCGCGGCGCCAGTGTCGCCAACTGTCGGCGCCGAAGCGCACCAACAAGGTGTAGCACCGGTAGACTACGTTTTTTATTTCCCCTCCTCGGCCACTTCGCCCTCATCTTTCCCTGCTGAACGAGAGTGATGAAAATGCACGATGTCGCGGGCGAGAAGATTAGTTCTGGTGAACGGTTTTTTTTTTTTTAAACCCTCATTTTCATAACTTACAAACGACGATCACAGCTGCATAATTTTCGAGAGAAAAGCTAACTCGAGTTATCTGCATTGTTACGTAAGATTCAATCGACTCTACAGGCTGACCGATGCGGCACGGTCGCCGGTAATTAGCACTCGACACAGCGCTTCATGCGTGTAATACGTGTGTAGGTACGTGTAATTGCAGCGCTAATGCCGATAAAGCGTTAACCAAGAATCGATGTCTCGTCGCAAGAGGGGAAGAGAATTGGAATAATATTGTTTTTTTTTTTCACTCTCAATTTAACTTTATTTATACATGTATATGATTTTTTATACATTTTTCAGCTTAGACGTTACATTAATGTAACGTCGATTTCACGTTGTTGTGAAAAATACCTGGTTGGTTTTTATTTTTCTTAATTTCTACTCGACATATTGTGTGATTTTTATTCGTTACTGCGATTCTAATTACTTTTCTTACCACGAACCGAACGATTTTCAATGAGGATAAAAATATGCCTGTTTACGTGTACTTTTTGCCGTACATCGTTTTGAATGAAGCCGACAAGTTGTGGATTTTATTAAACCAGACATTTATCATACACGATTATCGTACGATAGTTCTGATGGTACAGCAGTTGGTTGTAACATTTATATCGATCATTCAAAAAACGGATATTGTGAATAGATTCTTCGCAGGCGAAGAACTTGCGAGAAAAGCAAACGCCGTGCATCTGCGCATCGCATACGCGATGCACCTGCGCAGAACAACTTAAAATATGTATGTACACACAAACAAGAATAGGTATACACCGATGAACCGATGGCATACCTACGTGTAGCTAGAAAGTAAGGTGGAAGGAGTGAAGGACCGCTCTGACGTCCATATCACATCAAGAACAACCCCTTCTAAACTCCTATCACTCGTCTGATGCATGCGGTAATTCTGGATCAAACAATAGTTGAAGACGTTTGGAGTGTAATAGTTTGATAAAAGTAGTTCATTCATGGATGCGTATTAATCGGGTATGGTTGTAATCCTATTTATATTATACGTATGCCGCATTTGTGTTGTAAATTGCAGTCAACCTCAAAAGACTGTCCCATTTGTATAATCTGTGAAATTTAATGTGGGTTGATATCAAATAAACATATTCAACGTTAATTACTTCTTCATTGCTGTTTTTCTCTTCCCCAAGTTCAAGGACGTTGGGTTAGCTCGCTGCTGCAGACTGAAGCATATGCAAGTGCTTTTTCATGAGAAACTAAATGTTAACTGATTGTGGAACGAAATTACCACAATTTGAAATTTTAAATACATCGGATTTATATACGGGATGAATTCAACAGGAAAACAGTATAACTTTATGAAAGTTTAGAATTATTAAATTCTTCTTCGTTCGCTGAGTACGTCTTTCATAATTGAGGGTTCCTAGCGCCACAGTTTATAGTATATTGTCTTATGAATGGCAATTATGTAAATGGTTAAAGACTAACATGTATTACAATCATACAAATGTGGGTAGTTGAAATCGAACGCTATTAGGGCGAGAGTGACGTTTCCGGATTCGATAGGTGCACGCGGCTCAGCTTTTGACGTAATTTATAAGAAAATGTTTGGAAAAAATACCGAACTCTAAAAATCATGTCACCTGTTTTTCAACGATTGATATTTTTCCTTTATTGTATCCGACAGCAAAGGAATATCCTAACCTGAAGATTCCCTCGTTGCCCACATTACAGATTACATTTTGTAACCATCTCACGTGCGGTCACGTGCGCTTACTTATTACTTACCCAAACACTTTGAAATGTCTCCAAATATTTCCACCAATAGCAGGGCGAAGATTTGCGATAATGCATTCACCTCAGTCGAGATTTTTTACCACAGTTCCAATTTCCACCACCAGATAGTGTATGGCCCAGTGAACATGCGAGCCCGCGAAGTGTTGGTCATTTTGAATCTGCCCATTTTTTCTCTGCTGTGATAATCAAACAGTACATAGAAAGAAGAAAAATAACATTTGTCGAATTATTGGTTGTTTTTTATAAGTGTCCAACCAACATCGTAGTATTTTGATGCGAAATGCCGTTATTCAAATGCCAAGAATCACAACGCATTAAAGAAAGAAACAAATGAATGCAGTTCTTCGTATAGCACGTACTTCATGCCCGCACGGCCCCTCCACATCGTCGATACGAATATCGAAACTCGAACAGGCGATTGCGCTCGATCACAGCCAACTTCACTCGACACTATCACATGATCGTAGTTGGGGCAGAGCAGGGTTAGGTAGAGGTATTATTCATTCTTCAATTTATCAGATTCTCAAGAAAGTAGAAAAAATGTTCCGGCAGATATTATGCGTGGCTGTCACGTTAGCTGCAGGTAAGTTGTCGATATTAATTACCTCAACATTACGTGGTTATAAATTATATTTTATCGCCCCGCAATGACTGATGGTAAAAGGGGGTGTGGCGTGTCAGTAAATGCTGGACATATCCTAATTCCGAGCAATTTGTGTAAATATTCATTGTGGAGTATGTTTCACCACCTTTTCTCTATTTCACCGTAAAAATTATTTTACGCAGTTCAAGCCGCTGGGGAACTCACTATCTTGCACAGCCCAGAGAGTGTGACGTTCCGTGGAGAAGAGGAACTCAGTCAAACCGTGATGACTGAAGTTTTCACTGCAGCGCTTGGAAACACTCCAAAACTGGTGCGTTACTAGCAGGAAAATGAGCATCGATTCTTTGCCTATGATCCAACCGTATTACTGATTCTAAGCAACTTTCATAAGACAGCATTTTTTTTCAGAGAGCTGGTAGCTTATCGTAACATTTTTTGGTTGCATGATTACTCTCGTTACTATATTTTTTGCAATTGCATTGTGTGATCTGTAAATTCGTGTCAGTTGAGTATAGGGTGATTTGTTTTTTGAATTTTCATTGCGGTTAATTAGACTATCCTATTTATCCAAAAGCTATTTCAAACCCGATGCTCAGCTTTGTATGATTGTAGTACTATATAATTCTCTGAAAATTTGTCAACAAATTAGAGTCTGTGAGTATAATTTGTGTTAATATATTTAGAGTAGAAGGGTTAGCAAATATTGATACATGAAAGGAACTGTTTAATTTCATGTCTCACTGCCTAATATGAGAATTTAAAATAGCTTGATATGTTTCGTGATGATAAATTTTTCCAAAAATTGGCTCAATTTTTCTAACTACTGTATTGATGTATATCATACCAATTACCTGAAGTATCGCCTTACGAAACAACGAATAATTGAAGTACACCTCAAGATATTGTATGGGACTTGTGAATTGCATCTAACTAATAGTTAATTTTTATCTTCCTGATGAACAAACAAGCATTAAATTTTATGAGTAATCTAAAACAGTGAAATCTTGTTCTCCAGAGAAGCTCGTGGGATGGAATGGCAATCAACGACATCTTTGATCTACCTGAGGCAGTAGTCGTTGTTGCCGTAGAAGGTGTGAAGTCCATTGAATCACCCAGTGGTAAACATTACCCTCTGATCGAAGATGAGTCAGAAGAAACGACATGGCAAGCTTTGAGTGGTCGTCTTGAAGAGCGTGACAAATCTAAAACGCTTATCAGAATTAATCTTGAAGATGGCGTAGATGCTGTATGTATTTCATAAATCGAGCAAATTATGTAGCAGTTGTGATTTTATTATATTTCATGTCAGAGTGTCGCTTGAATGGGGAATCTGTCGTGATTGTATATATTTTATGGTCATTTTCCAGCTGGGACAATCCGTTCTTGGGGAGTTGAAAGTTACACCAATCGATGAATCATCTTTGAAATCGCTTAGTGTAAAAAATAAGTGGGACAGAGAATTTTTGGAACAAACACAGCTGCTTGACGCTCTCACAAAGAAAGTATCGCAAGAAATAACTGTCGATGACAAAGCAGATCTTTACTGGTTCGTCGTCTCCGCACTTCCGGCTGTAATCGATGCTCACAGAGATCAACCAGCTGCAGTTAAAGAAGCTTTCGCTATTCTCAATAATGCTCTCAGCCGTCTCAGTAGCGCATTCATGGATGCTTACAAAGGAAAGGTTTGTTTACGGTCCATTGTGTTTATCTAGTTATTTAATTTAACTGTTTATTGAAATCACATGCTTTTTTCTCGTGGTGATGACTCGTAGCTGTAAATAGATTATTTCAAAAATCTAAAATCTGACGGCCAATTTCAAAGTTCATTTTGTAATAGAATCTTTATGTAAAAATGAATAGAAAAGAGTTTGCTTATAAAAGAAACAAAATTAAATATAGATTGTTTTTTCTTGTTTGTTTTCCGTCAGGTAATCATCGCTGCATTTACAAACGATGCCTCTCATGCTCGACACACGCGTGCTGCAGGAGACGAAGTTACTAGAAGCATTGACAATATAACGGTCAGTAGAACGTATTATTTATCGAATAGTTAGATGTTAATGATTCATAGATCGTCAAAGATTCTTATCTTATCACATATAAATAAGAAAAACGACATTATATTGAGAATTTCTAGAAGGGAAATCAGCAGCTCATATGTAATGATGCAAAGTCTGGTGTGGTATTTCAGCTTTTGAAGAAGCTGCTGATAAAGCTGGCTGGTTGGATTCACTCCTCACTTCGTCTTTGCCTTCTTTCCATCTCAGAATCGTTACCCAGCCAAATATTATACTAACGACTCAATCTTTTTACTGATCAATTCTTTTATTTCATCCAGCTGTATCCTGGTTAATAAATCCTCTAGCAGTCGTAACCATCTTACTAGATCTTCTGTTTCATTCTATTATCACGCCACAACTTTGTTTACACCTCAAAACTCTAAATGCAAGGCTTCACTTCTCACAATCACACATTTATGTTGGCATTTTTGTAGAGAAACTACACGTTATGCAAATCATTTTGATTTTTGTACTTCATCTTTTCATGAAAGTACATAAATCTTGGGATCGTATGAAAACTTTGCCTATTATTAATACAGCAATAATGTGGTGCAAATTACTGGTGTAAACAAAGTCTTGGCGCACACGGTGTTGGCTTGAACAGATCGCATACTTCACAGGTTGCTAAGAACAACTTTCTATCGCCTAACTTGTACGGTAATCATGAAGGTTTATCTTTGGATAAAATTTGAACAAATCGTCGAAGACAACCAATCTCAAGCGTTTTTAGTTTGTTTGTTAGAGATTCAGTTTGTTATTATTTACGTTTATCATCCTGTGAAACTAGAACGATTATTATACCAATATTTTAAATAATGTTATGTTACAATCCTATTCCTCTAGTGAGAAAAAAAACTGTTGAACCGTAACAATTGTACAGTTTTTAGCTGATTGTTATCTGGATCAGTGATACGAGCATGCCACATTATTAGTATTCTCTCTTTCTTTCTATGCTTAAAACCAGTGTTTCTTTACTCGTATAAATCTGCATGTGTTACTTATGATTATTTTTTCATTATTTAGATATTTGCTTACTAGATTTTAATAGTAACTTCGAACTTTGTAGTAGTCGCAACTACATATTTGTCATACTATTGTATCTATACTACTCTCCTGTATACCTGCATTGAAGATGTTCCCTTACCTTTATTACCTACATAGCATTTGTTAATATTAGCCATAAAATTTATCTCTTTGTCTACCACCTTTTACTTCATCATTCACTGTGCTGCATTTGTATTGTTTTCTACAGTCTTTTTATCTATATATTTAACTGTCTAGTATTAGTAAGAATTTTATTTAATCACGCTACATAGATACTTATATGACTTAGTATGCAGTATAAGGTAATGAAATGCAGTGAGAAAATGACGTAGACAATATTGTTTAACATTGGTAAGTACCCAAGTATTAGAACAAAAGCTTGAGAAAGATTGTTCAGAACTAGTAAGTATATCACAAAACACGTTAGGACTGTCTGTTGTCTGTTGCAGGTTGCTGACGTCAACCCCTCCAAAGAGTATGACGAAACTTATCCTGTCATGTTCACCATCTTCCTGTGGTTTGGAGTAGCCTTCGTCTTCTCATTGATCGCCATTTGCAGTATGTTTTTTATTTTGTTGTCATTCAATTTAACATCACACAAAGAATCGGTGATTTCACATTTTTCAACCACGTTGATATTTATTTTTTAATTTTCGTATATTTCATAATATGCTCCGAATATTGTTTGACTTTAAGTAGAGAAATATTGACTTCAAGACTGCGTAAGAGAGTAATAGTAGAGTTTTTAATATTTTTAATAATCTAACCATAATTATTAATCTGTTTGCACAGTTACTATCGCTGACATGGATCCGGGACGTGACTCGATCATCTACAGAATGACCTCCAACAGGATGAAGAAAGATAATTAAATGTGAAAACATCCATCAGTGATATCGAAGAATCGTGATGTGGAAAGAAATGTCCGCTTCAAAGTGTGACACAATTATAGTTGCTAGTAAATTGTAAATTCCATATTTATAAAATGTATCAATATTGATTTAATCATTAAATTCGTTTCCAACACCTTATTCGAGTTTGAGGAAAGTATTAGAGTGACTTTACCATCATCAATGAGGAATCGTAGGTAACGAGGATACGTCATACCACAGCCCATTGCCCAGTATTCCTTGTCGTTAAACATAACGTAATATGGTTAATTTAATAAGTTCATACCTCGAGTTTAAATGATAAGTATAAATATGTTAATATGTAAGTTTAGCGATCAATGTATGTAGATATTTAGCACGAAGGTGAAGGAAGTAAATAATATGTCTGTGAATTATGTTATTTAGGAATGGATGATGATGATGATGATGATAACTATAATAATAATATCATGTATATTTCATAGTAATATTTAAATTCAATCTAGATTGCCGATATTCTATGTTAGTTGTCAAATAAATTGAATCGACACAACTTGGAACGCATCGTAATTAAAACTGGCTTCTTTCCCTACGATCTGATCAATTCTCTGATTAAGTTGTCATTTTTAACTCTACGCTTTACTACTAGTAGAACCGTATACAATTGCAAGCAGACTTTTCATTTCACCTGTAAAACATTTGACAAATATTGAATTGCTAACTTCAACATCTATTCAAGCTCAAATTAAAATTCGACCTTTTCAATCGTTTCCACACCCCAAGTTCGTGTTTTCAGAAATGTATATTAGCAATAAGTTTTTTCAACCGTTTAATGTCAGGATTCAAAAGTTATCGGTAATATCACACAATAAATTTGATTCTGTGAACGAGCTAAAAATAGCATTTAATTTAGCATTTTAATTGCAGATAAGTTCCGGAAATTTTTCGGGAGTTCGATTTTGACTTCTTACAATTTTCTTTTTCTTACGACCAATTCTGTTCTTAAACTTTTGAACCATCCCCAAGTATGTAATTTTCCATATTTTTTAAAAACAATTATTCACCTTGAATGCAGGTCTTCAGTTGAATCGCAAGTTCAATGGTTAACTAGCATTCCATTAGACAATACAAGATGTTTTTTCCTAAAATTACTATATTTGCGAATGATAAGTGTAATAAATGCGAATAGTAACAACGCATTTTACTGTTTATTTTCATGTGTGTTTTTTATTACCTACTAGAGAAATCGCGAAACAACACTGCAGTCGTTAGCAACATTTGATTCATCGCTAATTACAGTTTCGACTTTATGTAACATCGATTTTGCTCTCGAAGTGTTGTGTAAACTTATCAGTAACGACAACCTTGTATAATATATCTCTGAAAAGAGTGGCCGATAAGTTCGATTAGTCTCACTCATTTTGGAAGAAAACAAAAATTTACTTTCTTCGAATCGTAGATAAATAATTAACATCTTTCATTTAATCATCAGAATCTCTTGACTGATAAATGAAAATTACAACAAATCTATATTATGAGGATAAACCACGTGATAATAAAAAACGGAGAAATGCAAAAAAAAAAAAAATTATCCACTCTGAGCGATTGAACAAGTTATTTGGTACTTTGGAGCTTTTTGGATAATATTTGGGTGAAGAAAAATCTTGATAGAAGTGTCGGTGATAATTTTCTTTTAACGATTGACTGTGATAATTTTCTTTTAACGATTGACTGTGAAATTTTTATTATGTAAGTATTATCGGTTTTCAAGTTAATGTAATTCCTGTGCTTTGCCTTCGAAAGATACTTACAATTAAGATACATGTGAAGTTACGATAATGATAAATTCAAGTACACGCCGGAAGATATTAAATAAGCATTAAATCTCGATTACCTGGATGTGCGATGGATTGCACAAAGTAAAAAAAAAGTCAAAACACGATCTTAACAGTCCAGATAATAAGGGTAAACACTTAGTTGTAATTAGACTTGAAATTGCTACCTAACATGATGACTTCGATTTTAATTCCAATATTTTTATCATACGACTGTACAGTATAACCGAAATAATTCCACCAACGGAAGTTTTCAGTTTACTTTGACTGCGTAGCATTTAATAGCAATCGCATACCGATAAAGATTATCTATCCACAACACGTATAAAAATTGGATACCGATACGATATTTCCTTTCGAAGAAATGTAAAATTTTTTATCCACGCCACGTGAAGAATGGGAAAAGTATACAATTCCTCAGAATTTCAAAAAACTACTACGAAGTGTGAAAATTTTAAAACATGTTCAATTACATGTGAAAAATAAACTTATTGTTTATGAAATATATTAAGTATGCACTGCCATGAGAATATAACTTACAGAATGACCCAGGCCAATAGACAATAATATAATAATAATAAACTTGAATTTAGGGAAAGCTTGAAGATCTTAATTTGGTTCGTGTCTTTCGATTTGTGAGATTATTATCATGCCACATGAATCTGGAAATATATCGTGCAATCTAATTTATGAAACTTGTAATTTTTGCAAGTATCAGGAGGCCGGTGTACTGATTTTACTCTTAGATCCTCGAAATCCGCTTCGCATCACATCTATATGCGATATAAGAACCAATGCAGTGTACCGATAAGATGGAATCGCTAAAGATAGACTATATAAGGTTTTTTATAGAGATCGGTGCGGCTACAGGTACTTTATATAAGGTCGGTTGTGGTGAAATCATCAGTTCAACAAGTGACAAAGATGCGGCACCTCTTCTACTGGGCACTTTGGGCCCTCTTCGCGGCTCAAGGATCGAGCGCGATCCAGTCCTTTAGGCTTGCAGCTTTGGTAAGTTATTGGAAAAAGGCTTCGAATTAACAGTCAGTATCGATAAAAATTAAGCCCAACCTGAATTTAATTAGCAGTTGATATTTTTTTTTTAATTATATAATTTACTTTATTTTCGATTTTGTTTTTATAGTCTACTTCATTTATTCATTCAATTTTTTTTTTTTTTTTTTTTCGTATTTATTATCCAGACTCGAGGATTTGAATTTAACAACACCGATGCAGAAGTGCTGGGTGAGTGTCTAAAATATTTTGATTACCGTTTATTTATTCTCTTTTTATTATTATCATACATATCAAATTTCCTGACATTTCCTGAATTTTCAGACGAAAATATGTACACATTCTTCCAGGACTCATTTCAACCTAACTTTACTAACGACTTCAATTTTTTTCATGCAAATTAGTTAAAAATTAGACATCAAATGACACTGTCGTAACTTAAAGTAGCTCAATTTTTCTTTCAGTTCAATTTTGTTCAAACTCAATCACCAATAGTGTATCAATAAACACTCAAATTTTAAGAAACTAACGGAAGATTATAGGATTAACGAAACATCAATCTGAGAGTATTAACTGTTTTTAGTACTAGTTAATTTTCATAAATTTTGCATAGTGCTTAACATCGATATATCAATTTTTTAAATTTCTCCGCAAACAGTATTTTTCCACACTTGTACCCTTTTTTCACCAACCCCCTCCATTGCCTCACGGAGAGTAATTTTCTACATTTCAAAGCATCGCACACTAGTAAGGAATTCCCCGACATTTCCCGGTTTTCCAGACGCATGCAAATTCCCTGACAGTTTCCAGTCTTCCAGATTTCCCTGGCAGCTATAGACACTCTGTAATTTCAATGTCAGTTGTCGAGCGATAGCTGACTGATTAGAAATATTCAATAACGATCAGTCCACTTAATGAAAAAATTTATAGATAAATTGACTGATTAAGGTGGGGCATCGCACGAGTGCTACAGAACGTGCGTAGAAGGAGATGTACGAACTTGCATCTACAGCTTCACCGTCGTTGAATATACGACAATGGGTTACCTCTGCAAAAATTGCCCCTATGAAATAGAGGATTGCTACAATACAGGATGTGTAACAGCCGGCGGTCACGTTCGCGAAGTCGTATTGGTGAACGACTTGCTGCCTGGACCCAGCATCCAGGTCTCTGGGCGAATCCGCCTTCCATATAATTATAGAGAGCATTTTTTATGAAAAACTTGAACGGGTTCCGAGTAATTTGACAGAAATTCCAGACTCACTCGATTTCGACGTCAATCTATTTGAACAGACTTTTGACATTGTTTGTTTCTAAACAAAACTCGAAGTCAGGATATTCAAGACAGTGGACCAATCTTATTTGTGTGAAACTCTACTCCAGATGTTTTCGAGATCACAGATTGAACATCGGAGTATCTTTAGAGGCTTCAAAGAAATGAAACTTATATAAGAGTTGAGCTTTTTTCTTTATTTTGGGCCACTGTCTCGTATTCAGGATTTCGAATTCTAAATTTGTGACCTTAAATTTCTAATGCGAGAAACATATCGGTAGGACAAGACTTTGAGATTAGATAGAGCCAAAAAACTTCCATCAAAGTCGCAAGTTTTTTTTTTTTTTTTTTTTCAACTTTGAAATTCTGAGCTATGACTTGTGATCCGTGACTTAAATGACTCCCATAAAGGTTCTTCCTCATTAATTTGCAAATCGCCTTCAAGGTATGCGAAGGAGACACCGTCCAGGTCGACCTGACGAACACATTGACGACGAAAAGTACGACAATTCACTGGCATGGACTGCACCAAGTTGGCACTCCCTTCATGGACGGCGCGCCGTACTTGACCCAGTGCCCAATTCTTCCTCATACCAGCTTCCAGTATAACTTTACAGCACGACCAGTTGGAACCCACATATGGCATTCTCATAGCGGTGCGTATAGTAGTCATCGATAAGGTTTCATATGATCTCCCCCTTCACACGCAACCGCTGTAATGACCAATAATTGATGGTACCAATCAGGTTTCGAGGAAGCTGATGGACTTTATGGAAGCTTCATAGTACGCAAGGCGAACGATTCTCTCGCTGAATACTACGACTACGACCTCGCCGAACACGTGATGGCTGTTTGGCACTGGTACTCCAAAGACACAGGCTCCGTACTGAGAAGTGCACTTCATAGAGATGCTGAGGTGGAGGGTTACAGTCTGACCATCAATGGCCTGGCATCCACCGTTGAGTACGAAAAGGATGGTATCGTTTACAAGACTCCTAGGGCTGAGTTCACCGTGACTCAGGTACCATGCACTAATCTTTTTTTCTTATCCTTTCTGTGATGTTGACTCTACTGAGTGCGGTACCAATCGTTGCTGTATAGAAGCGTACTAATCTGACCGAAATGACTTTAGGGATATAAATATAGGTTCAGACTGATGCACAACAGCGCTATTTACTGTCCAATTCAAGTATCCATAGACAATCACTCGATGCTGGTAATTGCGTCGGAGGCTGGAACGTTTGAACCTGTCGAAGGTACGCCTTCCTCGATCTAATTGTAAGAAGAACCGTAAGATAAGTTTGCACAACTCTCTTCATGTTTCACGGGTCATGTGCAGTTGATTCACTGATGATCAACGCTGGAGAGCGGTACGATTTCGTCCTGAATGCGAATCAATCCGTTGATAATTACTGGATAAGGTACCGAGGCCTTGGCGACTGTGTTTCCACAAGTGTTTCCGTCACCTCGGAGGCTATCCTTCGTTACAGTGGGTCGAACGAAACGGCAAATCCGTCGGGAACGATCAATTACGACGACGGCAACCGATCCGGAGTCGTGAGTAGACGAAGCTTTCGCTAATCAAAAAGCGTATTTCATTCGAGTGTAATTGTCGCGACATATCATCGACCCTGAACTTGCATTTAATGATTCGATGATTTCATTCACGTAGCTGTTAAACCCGGTACAAGTAGCCAATGAGACCTATGCGAACAACAGCTTGATTTATCTGGTTGACCTGAACAGTACTTTGGAAAGACAGCCCAACGTGTCTGGAACACCTGACAACATAATTTACCTGCATTATGCTTACAACTACTTCTGTGAGTGGTTTGTAGATACAATCAAATATATCTTGGGTCCTATAGCAGTTAGGATTTTTCACGATTCGAATTGTTCCAGACGACTTCAGTTGGCCAGGACCGTACCCTCAAATAAATGGCTTGACTTTCGAATACCCATCAATCTCACTTCTCACTCAATATAATGAGATAACCGACGACATGTACTGCACGGAGAAAAACGACAGTGCTAAGGAATGTATCAGTGGATTTTGCTCCTGTGCATTACTATACTCTGTAGACACAGAGAGTCTAGTTGAAATCGTTATTGTCGATTTGGGTGAGCATTTCGCGTTGTTGTGTCAGGGATGAGGTAATATGACAGATTGTTTCAGGTTTGGATAGGTATGACGATCATCCAATGCACTTGCACGGTCATACGTTCCAAGTTGTCGCCCTGGAAAGTATAGGGGAGAATATCACCATGGAGGAAGTGATCAGCAGAAACGAGGGTGGACTGATCGACAAGAAGCTGGATTTGGCCCCGGTCAAAGACAACGTCGGAGTGCCTGCCCAAGGCTTCGCAGTTTTGCGGTTCGTCGCAAGTAACCCCGGATTCTGGTTCTTCCATTGCCACGTCTCGAACCATGCCGAAATGGGTATGGGGGTGGTGATCAAGGTCGGGGATTACAGCGAGATGAGTCAACCTCCGGACAGTTTTCCAAAATGCAGAAACTGGAGCATGAGTTCAACAACTTCGAACTCCTCGTCATCCTCGTGGTATAGATTTGTGCATACGTCCATCGCAGGTCGTACGGTGCTTGGTATAAACATATTTATTTTCATTTTCAGATACGTTGATCAACTGACTTAATTCTTTGAGTACACAACAATCGCCACTCACAAAAATTCTATGAACACAACAGTGAACACCACAACATTCAACACAACAACATTTCACGTACACGACATAGTATTGTGATAAGATTCTACTGACTGTGACATAGTCTGTGATAGCTGGAAGTATCAGGTGTTGAGATTATTGTTGTATCTTGAGAATAAAAAAGAAAGAAAAATTCGGCACAACTTTCATTTTCACTCTAATAACACGGTAATGATTGGTTATCAGTGATTTTATACAGTATCTATACATGGTGCTTGCTAATGTTCATTGTACGGTAGAGTTCACTCGTATAATTTGTTGGATACTTCGTTAAGTATTATTTTCCTCGTGGTGAATGACAAGTGAAAACGGAGAAATGTATCCAGTATTTATATTTCGAACCTTTCATCCGTTTTTCAACAAATAAATCCAAGAGTACATTTGAAATCTGAATGCGGAATTCATAGATTACGTACCGCACAAAGTTGCAAATACCTTTCAGGTGTTCTGCCTGGACTGTATTGTAGCAATGTATGCAATCTAACAATATGTGTTGCAAATTTCGACAATATTTACCACGAGCCGATAATCCTAAATTACATTGGCCTGTATTTTTTCTTATTTAATTGCACCGGATGAGTGGTTATGTGACACAATAAACGGAGTCCCCCTGCGTGCAGGCAATTGCAGTTACTTTATTGCATCAGCATTGCCAGTTGACAGGTGTTCAGGCATCTTTTATAAGCGCAACAGATTGTACTTATACACGTTGTAACATGAATCAGGTAAGCACTTGTATTTTTTATCGAATGATATAATTTGAGTATAGATAAATACTGTGACGTAGCAGATTCTTACCCAAGTTGTTACGTATTATTTGGAGATTTATATTTAATCTGAAAACCAATATATACGTATTTTTCAACTGTTCCTTCCTTGTTTAACTTTGATGAACACTTTTCGGAGGCCTTTATGTTGGGATTGCGCAGTCTATACTATAGGTATATACACGTTTAAGGTAGTTTTAAATAGATTCATAGTCAACCGTTGAGTGATTTATATTTGAAATAAAACAGCATTTAGTTGACATAATACAAAAGAGATTATTCTAAAAAAGTCTAGTTGCTCACAAGAGTTTAAGATATATATAACAATTGTAACAATAAGGTGTAACAATAAGGTGTAACAATATGATTCAATTAAAATATATAAATAATAAATATGCACATATTTAAGGTAGTTTTAATTGAATTCATGTTCCAGCATTAAGTTGACATAATATAAAAGATGATTATTCTAAAAAGGTCGACTAGCTTAAAAGAATATAAGAACCATATAAGTATTATAACAATAAATTGTAATAATATAATTAAATTAAAATCCTTTTCAGTCTTGTGTATATATCCATAAGATAATGAAGACAACCATATTACTATAATAATACATTTGTTAAAATTTCATATAAATATAGTAACAGCTCGTTTCCACACCACCACTGGGGGTAGAGCATTCAGTGCGTTTTTTTTTAACGTGGTATCCCCAATAGGCCTATTCCACGAAGAAGAATTGTAAAATTGATCTCAACAACATTGATAAATTTGTTTTTGTATACAATTCAAGTAATGAGAGGAGAAAATGAGGAGGAAGAATCCCAATCACCATAAAACGTAAGGTCTTCAGAATCCCACTTCAACTCAAAACGAAAAATTCATGAAGGAGTATCAATAAAACCGATGATCAACAACTCGGGACGAAACTCTATTTTAAAATAAAACGAGAACATAACGAAAGCGTCTGAAGGAAATCTTAAGAAGTCTCGATGCACTTTGTGTTCACTGACTGTGAGCCCAGAATTTGCGAATCGAATAATATTTGACAAATTTTACACCGTGAAAATGAAAAATGTAAGTGACTCAGCTAGACAGTTTGATTAATTTTTTTCTCTCCAGAACGCGGCAGCAAACTAGATGTCAAACATTACGGTTTGTCACTTAAAATTGAGACGAATGAAGCCAGAAAAATGCTTTGTTTATTAGTTTGAGTCATTGGCATTTAATTAAAAGGTTTAATCAGCTGAAACAGAGGAACGGTTATATTAGCTTAAACAGAGGAAAATTTCGATTAGCTGAAACAGAGGAAAAGCTTGATTAGCTTACACAGACAAAAGGTTTGATTAGCTTGAACAAACAAAAGGTTTAATTAGCTGAAACAGAGGAAAAGTTTAATTAGCTTAAACAGACAAAAGGTTTAATTATCTGAAACAGAGAAAATAAGGTTTGATAAGCTGAAATAGAGGAAAAGTTTGAATAGCTGAAAAAGACAAAAGGTTGAATTAGCTGAAACAGACAAAAGGTTTAATTAGCTGAAACAGACAAAAGGTTTAATTAGCTGAAACAGAGGAAAGGTTTGATTAGCAGAAATAGAGGAAAAGTTTAATTAGCTGAAACAGACAAAAGGTTTGATTAGCTGAAATAGACAAAAGGTTTGATTAGCTGAAACAGAGAAAAGGTTTGATTAGCAGAAATAGAGGAAAAATTTAATTAGCTGAAACAGACAAAAGGTTTGATTAGCTGAAACAGACAAAAGGTTTAATTAGCTGAAACAGACAAAAGGTTTAATTAGCTGAAACAGAGGAAAGGTTTGATTAGCAGAAATAGAGGAAAAGTTTAATTAGCTGAAACAGACAAAAGGTTTGATTAGCTGAAATAGACAAAAGGTTTGATTAGCTGAAACAGAGAAAAGGTTTGATTAGCAGAAATAGAGGAAAAATTTAATTAGCTGAAACAGACAAAAGGTTTGATTAGCTGAAACAGACAAAAGGTTTAATTAGCTGAAACAGACAAAAGGTTTAAATAGCTGAAACAGAGAAAAGGTTTGATTAGCATAAACAGAGGAAAAGTTTGATTAGCTGAAACAGAGAAAATATTTGATTAGCTGAAACAGACAAAAGGTTTTATTAGCATAAACAGAGGAAAATTTTGATTAGCTGAAACAGAGGAAAATTTTGATTAGTTGAAACAGAGGAAAAGTTTGATTAGCTGAAACAGAGGAAAGGTTTGATTAGCTGAAACAGAGAAGGTTGCTACAAGTACAGTGATAAAATCTATGTCGAGTCCAACATGATATTCGTGGCAACAAAATTTAACTCGATTATTTTTAATAATGACAACAAGTTGCATATTTTTTAATCATTATCCATTTCCCGACCAAGAGTTTTTGAAGAAGATATTTTGTTCGACTGGAATTTATAGGTATCAGTGTACTTGTAAAAAAAATTACTTTATTGCCCTGGAACAAAAAGTAATACCATGGTTAAAAAACAAATAATTTTGTACACCTCACATATATTTCGTAAATACTTAGGCCAAGGTTCTTCACTATCAGTATATACTCTGCCATTTTTATCTCTGTGCGTTGAGCACCGGCTTACATATGCCGCGCTTTCTCTCATAACCACAAGGTATCAAGTGGACGCGCAAAAGGCGCAGTCAAACTTGAAAACTTGTTTGTTCATAACAAAATTGACTCAACAGCTGAAAGCTAAGAATATCAAGATTGCTTTACTTTCCCACGTACTATTAGCGAAATCGATGCGCAAAAGGCACGGGCAATCGATTCGCATCATCAATTGTCGCCTTAAAAGCGTGTCCGGTTTCAGTGATTACTCGGCGCACAAAAAGGCGCAATCGAATGAGGCGTCAAAAAGTTTCTAATACTTAGGACTTTTCGTAAAAACTCTGTAGAAACCCAATCCACATCTATGTTTTTTTAAATCAGATACACTGCGATGCGGATTGTTGTTCTCAGATACGAATCAAGTCCGGGAGGGAGGTTGGAAAGCATGCATTATTGTGTGGCGTGACGGTCGGCGATCCTCTTCGACGCGAAGTCTTCGAGCTCAGCATCTCTCCCTACCTAGCGTACCACGGAACGCGATAGATAGTCCAGAGATGAGTTTTGCCCATTCAAACGATCACAGAGATTAATTGAATGAAATAATGATAAATAATTACAGGTAAATAATTGCAGAGTGAGAATAAATGGAAAATTTAGTCTCCTTAATACTTGAGTACTTACAAATGGTCTATAGACTCGTATACAGTCTTTCAAGTGTTTTCGGAGAAAAATTTCTGTGATAGTTTGACGCTGTGGATTACAAAAGTTAGTAACATCACGGTACATCGCGTCCTTCCTACCCTCGCCTGATTCCCAACGAAACCACCCAACGGAAATGGTGAAACAAAATTCACACGCACATCCACATCAAATCCCGCGACGGATCCCAAAACGACCATCTACCTCCCCGGTTACCTATATCCGATCTAAACGATTCTCCATTTTTTCCAACACACATCATTCTTCCTCATTCGCGCCGTGGTCACTGTCACTTACTTTTTCGTTGATTACCTGTAGGGAGCAAAATGTTTTTGTACCATAGTCCGCCTACTCAAAATACAGTATCGCGGTTGTATCAAGTCCACCCTAATATTGTATGCATTATTTTATAAAATATTGGCAGACTATCGGTACACCAACCTTTTGTAAAATAGATTAAAAACATCCTGTATGCCAATCAGCATTTTTCTAAACGAGCTAAGCTTACAGTTGACTGCAGATACTTGTTGCTTGTTAATAAATTGAAAATGATTCATAATATAGGATGCAATTTCATTACGTTACTTTATGCTAGATTTTGTATTCATTCATCGACTCAACAACAATGTGAATAACTAAATACTTTCAGACCTCAGGTGAAACCATCACTTAAACGACATAATTTTTAAATTCAAGTCTAGATTATTATATCAGGAGCGAAACACGATTCGATCTTGTGATTTGCGAATGAATGATGGTTACCTGTCGCGATGCTCATTCCACATTTAGCAACGTGCAAAATTACTACCTTAATTAAGTAAGCTACGGTAAATCAAAGTGCAGAAAAAAATTATTCAACTGAATGTCAAGCACCGTTGCGATTGCGAATGAGCCTATCCAGCTAAGAAATCGAAGATTGATGTAATATTATTGTTACCGCCACGCCACGTGACAGGGAATACCAGGGAAATATCCGTAACCTAAACACATGCAAACTCACAGATTTTCCCCTCCTCCGGGCTGCTCCACACCTCAGATGTAGTAGTTCTGGTAGATCTCAGGCTGAATCGTGAAGTGACGCACTTTTCACACTGCAATAAGAATATAACAGAATAATACTCATGCAAACTCAATACGAAACGATGTATTATAATATCGATCCTCAAAAAGAAACGCGAAAGAAGATGAATTTGCTGATTCGTAATTCAAGGAAACACTCACAATGATAAACGCGAATCTCGGTCTGTTTTCGCCGCTACGCAAATACTACTATATGTAAACAATGCAGGTTTAAACTCGACCGACACTATTTTTTTCATCTAACTTGTTTTCAATATGCAAGAATCGGTGCTACAGTGACCTATACGCGATAATTGGATTTTATAGACATGTTAAAGCGTTATGTGCGATCCGAAATCAGAAACAATGATTCAAACGAAGGTCATCCTTCGCAAGGTCCGTTTTATCCCCAATTCACAATACAACCAAGTTATCTCCTTATTGCAATAAAAAAAAAGTAATAAGCATGTTGGATTATTCTACCGGCAATGAGCGGGCAAAAAAACAAAACACAACACCGTGCGGACAGAGGCAACTTCAAGTTACACGTACGATGGTTAAATGCGACGAATGTAACTCACCTTCAACATTTGCAGGGTATTTTGTTGTTAATAATACTTTGATTCTCTCTCTCCTCACTTTTCTGCATGTTGCGTAGTAATTACTGAATGTAAATCACTAGAAATATGCACTGATTATAAAACTGCGATTTGGATTTTACATTGCGCAGCTCTCTTCGAGCTACTTGAATCGGAGCAACTTCACTCTTCAGACGCGACTGCCAGCAAGCACTGACTGGAGCCGAATGCTCGCCTTTTCGACCGATATGTCTAATTCTAAGATCGGTATCGATCGGTCGGACTACGCTGCGCACGGCAGTTGCGCACAACACAACTAGATTTTGCATGTCGCAGCGGTAGTCGTAGATCTGAAAATCACGAACGGAAGGTCATGGGAATTTTTTTATTTTTCACAATCCATTGACATGCTTGAATGCAATAAAATACATGTTAAGAGAAATTTGGCATAAGACAATAATCGAAAACTTTATTTATTATACCATTGACGTCATAGAATTCCGATCGATAATAATGTTACCGACAATTTCAACAGGCTCTATCGGCATTGCAGAACACCACTATTGATTGATGCCATTGGTTAAAAATGGCAATCTCTTTAGTCGATGGTTGTGGTCAGTGCCGCAGTCCACCAATTCGGGCGTTCCCTGTTCAAATGACGTGGTGATAGTGGACTGGTAGATTGATTTGGTGCATGCCGGCAGGAGTTCCTGGGGTTGTGATAATTCGTCGCGTTACTGAAACGCTGTAAGAAATAAATTTAATACCGAGGCACGATGTTACAAAGCGTGTTCGACGATGTCAGGCGGATGAACAAACGTCAGGTAACAAAAGCAACAAATGGCTGCCTGAAAAACATTCACGCACATCGGCAGCTGACATATGGCTCTACGTGTGTACGTACTCCGACTGATCTGTCTCTGACATGATGCTTTTCGTATTTTTTGCAGTTCCTCTACCAGGTACTGAGCTTTGGAATGATCGTATCGTCCGCCCTCATGATATGGAAGGGCTTAATGGTTGTTACTGGAAGCGAAAGTCCCATCGTCGTCGTTCTGAGGTTTGCATCACTTAACCTAACCTAACCTCAATTTAACCAGTATACATTTTATGGACAAACAACTTCATATAAGGGTTTGAATCCAGGTTTTTTCGAGAAAAATTGAGACTAATATCACAAACATTTTATTGCTTTTATACGATTAGTTTTACTATAAATACTATGCTGCAAAGTAAAGCTGTTTGTAGGAGTGAACAACAGAATTATTTTTACTTACTACACTGATATTCTTATCTATACCGCAATCAATTTAATCTTAATGTATTCCTAAGTACGTCTTGTGTTGAGCAGAATGCTCAAAATACTGTTGATTAATTGATGCAAACTACGATTATTAGTAATAGCACCATCTGTGTAATGTACAAGTTACATTTCTGGTCCCTGCGCCATTCTACTCATGATAAAGAACTTATCCTGTTCGTCAAAAATTATTTTTCAACTTCTGTCTAAAATAGCAATAAAACTAGCTTGAATCACAACAAAGCTCGATTACATTAGTATTTCATATTCACGCAAGTCTGTGTAATAAATAGAATTGGTAAATTTCAGTTTTGTATAATTTGCTAATGTTTAGACTGAAGAAATCAGTAAAAACAAGAAATTACATTTTTACTATATAACCACTGGTTCACCGCTAGTCGTGGTCAGTGTAGAGTTGCAAGAACTTCACAATTCACTTGTGAAATTTTGTCAAGATATTGAAATGAATCATGTAAGTGCTAGATATTTTTCTTGCAAATGTACCTAATTCATATTAATTTTTAATCACATTGTGACATGAGATGAATGTAGAAAAATGTTTGACTGAACATTGTGGTAACTATTCTGATATTTTGCCACCTCAGTGGGAGCATGGAGCCTGCTTTCCATAGAGGGGACCTTCTATTCCTGACCAATTATCAGGACGAACCAGTACGAGTTGGAGAAATTGTTGTATTTAAAGTCGAGGGTCGTGACATTCCCATTGTACACAGAGTGTTGAAATTGCATGAAAAGTAAGTTGACAAAAAACAAGAAAAAAGAAGGAAAACATTTTCTAACACTCTGAGTAATCATCATACGTATCAATTATCTACTTTTTCCTATTTTTAGGGGTGACCAGAATAATACGGTGAAATTCT
Organism: Diprion similis; assembly: GCF_021155765.1. NCBI lineage: Eukaryota > Metazoa > Arthropoda > Insecta > Hymenoptera > Diprionidae > Diprion > Diprion similis. Next base: position 5,623,138 of record NC_060111.1, on the reverse strand, counting down.
TGACAAAGGGAGACAACAACTCAGTTGACGACAGAGGCTTGTATGCCCCTGGTCAGTTGTGGTTAACACACAAAGACGTAGTGGGTAGAGCAAGGGGCTTCCTACCGTATGTTGGAATGGTCACTATATACATGAACGAGTATCCTAAATTCAAATATTTTGTCCTAGCTTGTCTTGGATTGTATGTTTTGGTACACAGAGAATGAAACTAGCTAATAGAATTATTTATACATAAATTGTCATACATATATTTCATTCAAACGATTTATCGGTCACTGTTAATTTACGGAAATAAATAGATATGAAGAAACCGAATTGTTAAGCTTATGCTATTGAAAGATCGAAGGTTACGTATACTTTAGAAGTAATATACGAACAAATCGTTTCATCTGCATCAATGAAATTTCTGAGAAAACTAGCCGTTAAACCTAACAAATGATGAGTTTTATGTTTGATGCACATATATTTCATAGCATGAGTTTCGGAATTAAAACTTCAACGGTCAATGGACTGGGTATCTGATACGTCACAATGGAACAGTGTTTAGCCAGACTTCGGATTCTCCGACGTTTGATATATCTGCTTACAAACTGTGAGTGTTCATGAAGTAATCTCTTGTTTTGTTCTTTGTGATTTTGAATTCGTTGAGTATTTCGGTACCGATATTTTCTGTGAAATCAAAGAAACATTAATTCAGTAAAGTCGAAATATACCATTGAAAATACAGTGCTCGATATACTGATGAAATATATTCAATTTATAAACCTTAATCGTAGTGGCTCTTATTCTAAGTTTAATCTCATGCATATTTTACGTTACAATCTATCGTTTTTAAGTAACACAATATTCATTTTGAAAGGATTGTTCAATTAGGAGAAGAAAATTGATGTACATCTATTCGCTGCAAATTTTTGTACCTATGCAATCAATGTAGATATATCAGATTGCAGGATACTTTCCGAATTACTGTACTAGAATTGCATGATGATTATTTGAATATTTAGCTAGGGCAAATGGGATTAGTAAATTCTCGTATTCGTTATTTACTCAGTACAAATGTTAAGAACTTTGATAAGTAACGAAGATATATATGGTTGTGTTGGGAATTTACAATTTGAAATGTACACGTCTGCATTTTAACATTTAACGATCAACAAGAGAAATAAGGAGAATGGTGTTTCGCACATTCTATAAAAGTGCATAATATAATGTTAACCCTTTAATTTTACTTCTTAAGCCCCTTAAAAAAAGTGGAAGTAAAAATGACGGCACTAATTCTACATCACTGTAACAAATCTTGCAAAAATGAACTATGTTTGAAGTTGTCAAAGTGGCACGTAAAGGATCTTCAGTTGACTGATTGTTCTATTTTTTATACTTTATAAAATTTTTCGACAATCATTATTGGTGATTGCAAATGATTAGTTCTTTCAAGTTTAATTATTTATGGAAGTCGTACGCAGGTATCAATCTTAGTTAAAAAATGTTGGGACGATATAATTGTCTTTAGAATTTGAATTTATGTAACTGGTCTCTCTCTCAAACTTTTTTGTTTTAATACCGACAACATCATGTATGTAATAAAATAATACTTGTAAATTAACAATCACGTTTATTAATTCACAACACCCATGCCATTGGACTTTACTTATAGACCCTGTTTAAAAAGAACATTTGTATCGTTTCCTGGTAGTTCGTGTTATGATAACATTGCGATGATGCACAACTTCATACCTCGTGTGAAAGATTAAATGAATTACAATAAAAAACTTTATTCTCGAATAATCAATTGATGTATTTATTTGAAATAGTATAGAAGTATATTTTCAGAAAATATTATAAATATTTACAAACACAGTACAGTAATTCCCACAGAGATTAACAATTACCTGTGCATGGGTCCGTATGAAATAAAATGGTTGAAAAATTTAAGAACTGAAATATAAAATGGAACTCAAAAAACCGCTTAGTACTAAATTGAACTTAATAATTAATTTAAAAGTTATTTTTTACAACACCATTGAATTAAGAATTCCAATAAATGAGAATTATATATTCTTAAAAAATTTCAAACTTTAATTTCAATCATTAAAAATTCGTGAACATTTTTTTTCACATCAACATGTGTGTTGGCAACGGGGTTTTTGAAATGAATTCAAGTAGCATCATCAAACAAATTCAAAAGTTAACCAATTGCCCGACGCAAACGCAAAAACGTCTCGTTTGTCGATTTGAATATCGCGCGTGGAGTCTGCATAACTGTATCGCGCGGCTTTTTTTGGATGCATTCTGAAATTAGCTCCCAATTCTATCAGCAATCTCTTGTTTCTCTTGCGCTATCGAGTTTGTGATTAGCTCTGTCTCTGTCCTAGAGAGTTTTCAGCTAGTTTCGGAACGCGAAAACGTTGTTCCCGCTCTGATGCGTGTACCACGTGGTACATACACCAGTGCTGCCCTCACAGATATCATTTGTTTACCGATTCCTTCTGGAGCACAAATTTGATTCTTCTTGCAAACAGATATTTCCTGATGGCCGAGCGCAGCGGAAATTTGCGACGTTCTGCCCGCATCAAAACTCCTTCGAAGCACACAACAGAGGATTCTACGAAAGGTTTAACACTGGAAAAAAAAATTCAGTAATATATCTGAGCAATAGCCCGCGATTTAAAATCAGCAGTCAACATTCTGCCGTTTGTTTTTGTTTCAAACACGTTGCACCACCGGCTTAGTTCTGGTTATTTTCACAATATTGTTGCATGATTATAGTGAAAATTAATTCGTCAATGCTGTCTTGAACTGTAAGATTTTATATGTGTTGAGAAACTATGCATTGAATTTACGTGACGATTGGAACTTTGCATTATTGAAATTACAGTATTGAAAGAATACTTTTCATTTGTTCTAGCTGGATGCTTTTGACTAAGGATTTCCAAATTTTATGTGCAGACATATTATCGTCACATTTGTATTACAGGAGTGCAACGGAAAACTAGAAGCCGTGGGATTAGTCATAGCAGTATTGATAAGGAACAAACTCCGGATGAGCTGGCTAGAGAGTTGGAAGATGAGTTGAAAATTATTGACGAAGATGTACAGAAGCCAACAGGTGATCAACTTTGACGTAATTCATTTATGCAGGAACAGTAATTTCAATTAATTCCAGGATTATTAAGACTATTTTGCAATATGGTTACGAGCACAGTCGTAATATTTGCATAATATAGCAAAAAGTAAAGAGAATAGTTTTCATCAACCGAAAATAGAACATTCTAGTGTATATACCTATTTCTTGTTTTTCGTTGCCCAGAATTATACGCCGAAGAACAAGATGTCAGTGGTGCCAGCATGTATCATTTTCCAAACCCTTCCAAAACTGGAGGAATGGCTCAAAAAGCTGCGCTCAGCCGATCAGCAGCTACTCCTCAGACACCGAAGCATATTGCTAAGAAAAAAAATGTTATGGATATTGCACAAACCCCGCATAGTGTTCGTAGCAAATTCAAGAAACGTGAGTATCGTATAACTCGATGTTACTCTCGTTGCCATCGCCTTTTCAAATTAATGGGAGTACTCTCATTTGGAAGGGAAACATTGAATATTAAATGTTTGTGTAAATGTCTAGAATTAGTCACTGTTGCTCGTCATTTATCTGGCGGATCATCTAGTGAGAGTGAAAGTGTTTCTGAGGAGGATGAATATGTGCCATCTGTTGATGAGGCATCTGATAATAGCGAAGAGAAAGAAGAGACAAAAAGTTCTGAAGATTCGGAGAGCGATGTAGATGATGAAAAAATTCAAGTTAGAAAAACACCTGCAAAGGTTGTTGCTGCTTCACGTTTATCAACTTCTAGACAAAAACGGAATACGCGTGTCACTTACAACGATTACGTGAGTTTCATATTCTATCGTTAATGAGTGCGAGCTGGCTAAGTTATTTCATCCTTTCTAAATGGCAGAGTTCTTGATGTATTATTTATGCTTTTATAGTATACATGAATAAAATTGTTACAGCACCTGGAAACGGATGATTACTTCGAAATGCAATCAGAAAAGGTTTTAACTTCCGATCGAACCCTGGGAAGGCTTGTGAACCCACGAATGGATGAAGAAAAGTTGCAAAAACTATTGTCCAAGCAGAGCTATGTTTCTAAAGAACATAAAGAAGCCATCAGATCACTCTCGGGAGATCACAGAGCTTTGTTTCCAATGTGGCACTGCATATTGGAGTAAATAAAATAATTATGCACTATTTTCAAACGTTTTACGAAACATTTTCAGTAAATAGTAACAATATTTCTAGTAAATCGCATAGAATATTACATGCTTTAATAAGATAATTTAAATTGAAGTTTTTTTTTCCCTTTCAGAGAAGGCTACAGTCTGTTACTTCATGGTTTGGGATCAAAAAGGATTCTGATGAACGATTTTCATACAGAAACTCTGTCTGATCACCCTACACTTGTTGTCAACGGATTTTTCCCTAGTCTTACGTTGAAAGAGGTGAATCAGTTATCAACGCTCATTTCCCAGACTCGCGTATTTTTCCTCATTGACCGATTATTTTATTTCCAAAGATACTGGATGGTATAATAACCGATCTTCTGGGGCTGCAGAGTCCGACGAATCCAAACGAATGTCTAAGCTTGATTGAAAGTATCCTCAAAGAGAATCCCGAGGATCGGCTTTACTTGCTAGTGCACAACATCGATGGAGTAATGCTCCGCTCCAATAAGGCCCAAGATACTCTCTCGATATTAGCTAGCATTTCAAATCTTTCACTCATTGCCTCCGTCGATCACATTAATACGCCCCTCAGTAAGTATCATTACTCAAAAACTTGGAATTCATTTTATGTGGCATATTATAGAATTAATATTACATTAATTTTCAGTATGGGATAACGTAAAGCATTCGCGGTATAATTTTTGTTGGTGGGACGTAACAACGATGTTGCCATACGACGCAGAGACGTCCTTTGAAAGCTCCATTATGGTACAGAGGAGTGGAGCACTCGCCCTCTCCTCTCTACTCAATGTTTTCCTCTCCCTGACTTCGAACGCACGTGCAATTTATGTGCTTCTCATTAAACATCAACTAGAGCACGCAACTAGCGACACTTATCCTGGTTAGTTTTTTTATTCAATTATTTATGCCGTGATGTGTGTCTTTGCATCTATTCTGGCATACTTGTACGTAATGAAAATCATCGAGATAATGACATACATATTCTAATAATAAATCTTTATTTTTCTTCATTAAGGTATGCTATTCAAGGATCTCTACTCAAGCGCACGAGAGGCCTTCCTTGTTAGCTCGGATACGGCTCTCAGGGCTCAGTTAACTGAGTTCATAGATCACAAACTAGTACGTTCCAAGCGAAATTATGATGGTGCCGAGTACCTGAGTATCCCGTTGGACAACGCATTACTAAAACAATTCCTTGATCAGCAAGAAACCGCGTAGCGAATTTGGTGATTTATTTTCCAATTTTTCTTACTTGTGCATAGTGCCTTACTAACAATAATTCATTCATAAGCTCGGTAAACAAAATTGTTCATTGGAATTACTCCGTTTTAAAATCAATTTCATTCCTCATAGTCATTCGTTCCCAGTTACTTATAATAATGTATGTACATTGGTATCACTCGTCATACGTAGTTCCGTAAGCGTTAAATCATGCATTTTCGTTGATTATTTTTTTTTATCTCAATGCGGTGTGATAATGCGAAAAAACTTTTGGTGAAATAATTAGGTATTTGTATTTGTGACTTGCAACTCTCTTTTTCTTTCGGTCATATGTGTAACAAGCAGAAATTTTAATTTCGAAAATCGATGTTTGTTGTGAGAAATACGATGTGATGTTATGATGTTGTACATTTCGACTTTCGCTCCGAAATTCGCTGGCAGGCTTTGACTTTTTTCAAATTCAACCATCCGGTGTCTCACGAACGAAAAGCAAATCGGAAAAAACCCGTTTGTCGCTCACTTAGCTCGCTAAAAGTTTAAAGAATTAGGATTAAAGGGGGGAAAAATCATATTTCTAAGTGAATAAATTGTAGATCCATGAATTGATATTCTATGTCCGAATATCGTTACCACGAGTGCGTTAATTTTATCATCAACGCGAATTGATTCATTAAATTCAAAGTTAAAATTAAATTCCACAACAATATACGTAACTTCTTCATATTACGTGACTCTGAATAATACTGTTTCCAATCAATGTCCTATTTTCATGCTATTCCATGGCATTTCAGCATGTCAGGACTAATTTTGGATTCAAGAAGATTGCGATCCCGGTAAATGCGTACACGTATGGTCTCATTATTTCCCCATTTAGACACAAGATGACGAGGCAAGTGGTCTAGTCGGTAGCGACATCTGGTGTGTAGTAAATTTGAAGTGCGCGCGGTAAAAACAAAATACAAACGTCTTTTATCAGTGCAGCCAAAGCAGAAGTTTGAAAACGAGTTGATTTCGAAAATCCTTCGTCTATGAGTCTAGAATCCAAGTTAATTCGTCCACGAGGGGGATTAAAAAAGTTTTCAATAAACGCGGAAGTATAATTTGCGATTTAAAAGTCTTCAGAGGGGTTAAGAAGCGTGGTAAACGTCGGTATTTTCTCGGTGTTGGTAACGCTCGGTGGAATCCATAGTCGCATTCGGTGTTTCTGAGTAAATTGTGCGTGTTTGATAAGACGGTTCTCGGTTCTTAGAGTATATTTATTAATAACCATATAAATATATACATTCCGAAATGTCAAATGCGTCGATTGGTTTGAGGTGATTCGATTTTAACTCCGAGTGAGAATACAGAATCCGAAAAGTTATTCCTCGTCCCGAAGCAAACCTCAGAGCTATTACGAAAGGTGAGTAGTAAGTATTTCACGCATATCCATACAAACATTCGCCCATAATGCAAAAAAGGCAGATGAGTGACGGTAGACAAATCACATATACAAACATACAGAGAGACAGACATGATTGCTAAAGATTTTCAAGGTTGCTAGCTCGTACGTATCGCACTTATGTTATTTAGTCAGTCAGTCAGTCAGTCAGTCAAAGAGGAACTCTTTGTTGCGCAGCGACTGTACAGGGTTGAACGTCCTTGACTTATAACGAGAAAATATTAATCCGCGGCCTGATATAACCTCGGCAAACTTCACTCAGGTTCACAATTAATATTTGTCTTAATTTCCTGCGTTCTCGAATCTTATTTCGGCTGAGGTTCTGCTTCTCGGCACGCGTAACACCAACCTAACCTGACCTAACACCCCCAAAAGGATAAGGACAAACTAACCTATCCAATCGTATCTTCACTGTCGATAAGTGAGACCGATTAGGTATGTGTGTGATGCTCGCTCGAGTAGGCGTTTAGTTTACGATACATCGGATATCTGCCTCGTCTGCGTTTGTTTATGGACGTAGTACATACATACATACGTACAACATCTGCGTCGTCAGGAAAGAAAGAACTTTTTTTTTCCTTCGTGTTTCTCACGAGAGAGAGAGAGAGAGAGAGAGAGAGAGGCCTTGGTTTCCGTGATGAAAATAATCACAATTCAAGGAAACCGTCATTTAGAAACTAGTTTTATATGATTTTACAAGAAAATTGTCGGTTCTCAAAAATTTTTATCAACAACTTCAATCTGCTCGAGGTTTGAACCTCGCGAAAAGATGAGGCTGAAGTTAGTAACATTAGCTTAACGAAAAATTGGGAGGGGGGGGGGGGGGGGGGGGGTTCAATTAGAGATTTTTAAAATTACGAATTAACGTGTTTTTCCGAAACACGAACGATTACAATAACCTTAACTTCTAACGAAAAGGTGGAAAGTCTTGACCGATTTTAAGGGCGTGTTTTAATAACTCTTAATCTGCTCTGTCGGTAACCTTGACTATATTGTCGCGTGACGATGATACGGAGGTCAAGTTTCCGGTATTAAAAACAGAACTAAAGTTCACCGCGATTTGTGAATTAATACACAATTTGATATATTTATATATATATATAATAACCATCGGTGACGTTGGTAATAAACTTATTCTTACGCGATATCTTTGACCTCAAGTTACCTAATACAAAACTTCGAACCCGTTTGCACACGCGGATATTTACTTACTTACACGGCATTCAAGGAGACGTGGTGGTTACCTAATTCAATTACTACTCGTGCAAAGTACGTACGTTGATGTATCTAATTTCCGGAAATTTGCACTGTATTTTATACACATGTATGTATAGGTATACTCTTGCTATACTCTTTATTCAAATTTGCACGTAATTATTATTTATTGATAGTGATTTGTATTTTTTTTTTTTTTTTTTTTTTTTTTTATTGAAAATCGGATATTCTGCTGTTTATTATGAGTTTTTACATCGATCGTATCGGTTGGTTGTTAGAGCGATAATTCGTGTTACACGTTGGATGATATTAATCAGTCGATGCTCATCTGATCATCGATTTTAATAGTTGATATAAAATCGTCTTGTTTCAGGCTGCTAAGCGAGCTCGGAACCAAGGGATCACCAATTTTCGTCTTATGTTTCGGTGAGTACTTGAAACGAAGTTTAATATTGAAGTCAGGGTGTCAAGTATTCATGAAAATTATGCAATCAAGGAATTCTCAGGGAATTTGATATTCCCTGGACAGAAACCTGGAAATTTCAGGGAATTACTTTTTGTAAGGATAAATTATTTCTATTTAAAAATTAGTATCACACGGTATATTCAACCTGCTTCACGCGTGTATTAAAATTTTGCAATTAGTAATATTGTCGTTTGGTTTCTGCAACATTAAAGCGTGAATTGCGTCGGTAAAGTAACGTGTAACATACTGATCTATAAATCCCGATAACATTATTAATCCATGTACCGTTTAAATCCACGATAAAAAGAAAGGAAAATGTAAACAAGGTCAATGAACCTAACAGAACTATAAATGATTTGTTCTTATCTACTTGTTAGGGTGACAAATGCAAGTTTCATCTCGTTAGTATTTGTTAGAATATTTTTTATTGCTCTGTACTTCTTTTTATCAGGGGTAATGCAATTAGATCCAAGATTAAAATTCAAATTTAGCCGCAGCTGATCCAGATTGTACATAATTCGCAGATTTTACGTTGCAAGGCGAATGCGGTTCCGCAATTTATTGTTTTGGAGCAACGTTATGCATGCTTTGGTGTTCTAACGAATGGAAACTAGCCGTTATAAAGTAAATAAGGAAACGGCAAAGTCGGTCACGATATCCTGCAGATTATTGACGCGAGCCTTATCACACGTCCACGTTTAAAAACGTGGAAAAAGTTTACAATCTCGGTCGTTCCTACCGCATTCGGAAAATTTTTTTGACGTAATGACCAAAATATCCGACCAAACGCTATTTTCGCAAAACCAAAAAGGTTCGTTGATTTTATAGTGCGCAGAAAACAAAATGTTTTAGAAATATGTCCAAGAAACGGTTCGGAAACAGAATTTCATAGATTCTGTTGCTATTGCGAAATCAGATCTACGGAGTGAAATAATTTTTTAAAGATTGAAAAATGATTGTTTAATTGTTGTAACTGAAAAAATTATCGTTTATTGTCATTTATGCCGCATGAATTATGCGCCGCGTCAAACTATGACAAAGAAATATGCCATTGTGAATCGTCAGGCTGATTCTATGGTATTCGACCACGAATGATTTAGTTCTGCTGATTTTACTAGACTGCAGATGCCTGGAGCTCCTCCTGATAACTGCTCATCTTACATCCCTTGCGAGGAATGATTTTTAACGCGTTACAGAGAATGTTTTGCCCCTACGACGTAAAATTTTTTTTAGTTTTACGATGCAACGTATCGTTTGATAGCGGTAATCAATCAGTAGCTCTAATGATTTTGTAAATTTGACTAATCGTCATTCGTCGAACAGATTTCGTGAACTGTATGAAGCGATTTGGTTGAATCCACCAGAGTGTACATATATTTTCTAAGCATTGACGTCACGTAAACCGTTCGGATGTATGCGAGGTCGCATATAATGTATTACACACAGCGAAAAGAATTGGTAAAAAATTTCCAATTTTTCTTTTTTGCTTTTTGGCAACTTGTAAATACGTGTGAAAATTAGCGCGCTTATATCAATAGTTTTTTTTTTATTACATCTATTTCTACGACACACACTGATATTATATAAAACTGATTATACAATTATTTTTTATGTAACAATGTAAGGATTATTATTCTGATATATATATAATTATGACGATATACCGACGCTATCTCAGATTATGTTGAAAAAATTAAGCGGAAATAGAAATTAGACCACTACTTCACACTTCCGCTCTGATTATATGGGGTATTCCACGCCAACTCGATCAAAATCGTTTCAAATTTTTTTCCAACATTCTACTCGGTAAAAAACGCGACCTGAATTTTTTTCAAATTTTTTTTATCAAACCGTATATTTTTTACAAATATTTCAAGTCGGTTACGAATGCACATTTTTTTAAATTTGAAAAAAAAATTACAAAAATCTAGTGAATGATACAAAACATTAGATATAGAAATAAAATTCGCCCCAAGTTTTCCTAAACGTGGAGTGTTTTGTGTCATTCACTAGATTTTTGAGAATTTTTTTTAGAATTAAAAAAATTGGGCGTTCTCAATCGACTTGAAATATTTATAAAAAATAAACGGTTTGGTAAAAAAAAAACATTTATAAATTTCTTGTCGCGTTTTTTTACCGAGTAGAATGTTAGAAAAAAACATGAAACTGTTTTGAGATGGTCGGGGCTTAACACTGGTCGAGTTTGCAATGGAATACCCCATATATAATATAACTGCCCAGATCCTGATGAGATAATTAATCGCGACTAGCCGCGGAATTGTTTTATAAATAAATAATTGACAATTATGATATCATGCAAGAATCAACCTCGACGCTAATACGGTGGAAAACGGATTCAGTTTATCTCGTTATTTTAATTGTTATTATTTAATAAACTTACATCAGTCAAGTAAAGTTTTTCTTTAACCATAAAAAAAGAAACGTCTTTCTTTCAATAAATTTCAATCCATTTCATTCGCCTTAAAGAGCTTGATTTTATATCGTATCTTTTTTTTTTTTTTTTTTCTTTTAAACTTTTAAACCCGGAATAATAATAAATATTACAGAGTAATTCTAAATAATTTTCTCCTGTTTCTCACCAGATCGTAAACGCAATATTTCTCAATGAATGATACAATTTCAAATTGTAAACGTTGTTCATTTCCTCGTTTACCTACTTGTTTATTTGAACAATTTTTTTCTTTCTAATATTATTATTGTTTATTTTTTGTCATCTCTCAATGACACACGCATCAAATAATTATAAATTACTCCTCCGCATTCATACATATATGCGCAGATATTATAAGGAACAAGTTATACGATTCATTTTGAACGTCTCGTTACCTTGCGAGGCGTAATTGTCGTGATAATGTGTGCGATACACACGGACGGAGTTTGAACAAGCATTAAGTTGAAAATGTGCATGCATTAAAAAAAAAAAAAAAAAAAAAAAATACCCCAACTCGGGCCGAAGGAGGCCTCGTCAAGCAGCGGGTGAAATACGATTAATTATTTGGCTGCAATAGGTTGTAACCTCGGGGATTACAAGGTCGTCGCAATTTTTATTTCAATTTTATTTTCACAATTTACGTAAGTGATAAATAATCGTATTTGCGAATATATATATATATGTATATATATATATATATATATGTTCATTCACGCATCCGTCCAAGGTTTTATTATTATTTACGGTATATATATATATATATATATATAATAGCTTACAAACGTTTGTGAAAAAAAATAGGAAAATTTAACGGATAAGGAAATTGATCGAGAGTTTTTTTTTTTTTGTTTGTTATGTCTTTTATTTTATTCGTTTTTTCTAGTATACTTATAGAGAAATTTTCAATTTATTGCTTTTTTTTCCGAAGGAAAGCTTGAAAGAATAATTTTTGAAATTTCATTTCAAATTTTTAATCAGTCAACCCCGTAAATCACTGGATCGAGTTTTTGATTAAATTTCAAACTTGCGTCCGTCATATTGGATCCGTCATCTTGAATTTTCGAAATCTGATTTCAGATTCGCAATCAGTGACCCCAAAAATCATAGAATATTATCTTCTTGTACGTCTTAACGATGTTTAATTTTTTTTTTTTTTTTTTTCTTGTTACGTTTTTTCCATTTTACCTTCAGGAGAAGTATTCACACGTCTCACCTTGTCGATTATGTCGCGTGTCGCAAAGACGATGGCGCGCAATTAACGACCCTTGACCCTCTCAAAGTGCTGCTAATAATTGTTATTAACCCTGAAAATAAAATAAAAAAAAAAAAAAGCGAAAAGATAAGAGACAAAAATTTACAGGCTGCCAGGGTCGTCGGACACGTGTGAACAAACAGAATCTTTTCACGCTTAACGGGGTCAAACTGACCCCACGGTATCTTTACCGTAAATTCCATATCAAAAACCTTGAAAATAATCTGATTTGATCCGAATATAAATAATGAAATAATTATAAAAATTGTTGAATCATTCTTTTTGCAAAAAATTTAACTTCCTTCATTTATAAATCAATACGTTTTTTGCATTTTTTTTTTTTCTTAAACATCTTTGTTTTGAGGTTTACTCAGTGAATTCTCAGCTGAAAATATTGAAAATTCAGCGAGTTGTGTTTTTTTTTTTTTTTTTTTAATCAGAAGAATGATCCGATTTCCGATATTTTGTAAATAAAATCAAATTATCAACTTGTGCAGAAAAAAATGTCAAATGATTTCAGCGACAGTGAATACAGCAGTTGGACAGTTTGTCAATCGAAAAATGAATTCAAAAATTTTTTTTTCCGAATAATATTTTATCCGATACATGGACGGAATAAGGCATATACGACAGATTGCAGGCCGGCTATACATATATGGTATCGATCGTGAATATATTTTATAAAAATAATATTAAGTATTTCATTCTTTATAAAAATGATATTTTTTCAATATCTACTCATCAATAACTAGCAGAAAAATTGTTTGTATCATGTTTATTACTGTATTTTGAGAGATATTTGAAAATCGGTGCTTTAAAAAACTTACTTCCGTAATTTGAGGTCCTTTGTTGATGTTTGACGTCAAATAACTTTTGAAAGAATAGATTTATCGTAAAATGACAATTGACCTTTTTTGTAGAACGTTCAATTTCCTACAAAAAAATGTTTACAAATTTTCCGTACGACGCGTCGTTATCTAGTTATAAAAATCGCAAGGAGCAAGAACCATTTTTGCCATGTTATTCATATGGAAAGTAAAAAATCGCGATGAGACACCACTAAATATCAATATTAAAATCTGAAATTTTTATGGTATTTCTTTTTCGTCATATTGAAAAATATTTTCAGTATAACATTGAAAAAAAAAAAAAAAAAGTCAATTTTTTTTATACAGTCTAATGTAGGTATATAGTCATTTTGGAAACACGACGCAGCGTGCAGTGGAGATAAAAACTGACGAGCCCTGCTCACTCGAGCAATTTCTATATCGTGTGAAAAGTTTTCGCAGGCATTAGAAGACGAAGTTTTTTTTTTTTTTTTTGTATGGTTAAAGGTATTTAACTGTTTAAAACCTAAACCGTTTAGTTCATAAACTTACTTACATCCACGCACACTTACGAATACTGCACGTGGCAGTTACACATAGGAACGCATTATAACGTTCGGTGAACATAAGCTCTCTTGACGTAAGAACGGGCGCGCCGAGGTCGCTCGAACTAAACATAACATAACATAACATAACATAATAATAATAGATTGCGTAATTACCCCCACCAAATTCCATTCATTCGTTTGAGAATCGCGCATGTATGTTTATCTTGTATGCATATGGGATATTCCACGCCAACTAGACCATCTAAAAATCATTTCATGCTTTTTTTTGTTTTTTTTTTTTCTAACATTCTACTCGGTGAAAAACGCGGCCTCAATTTCTTTTTTTCACAATTTATTTTTTTCAAACACTTGAAGTCCATTGCGAATGCCGTATTTTTTTGTAAATCCGGAAAGATTCACAAAAATCCAGCGAGTGACACAAAACACAACTCGTTAGAGAAAATGTGGGCCAAAATTTGCTTTCTATTCTTTTTTTTATTATTACCTAATTAGGGAGGTTGAAAAATTTTTAAACCTAAAATTAACACGGGATGAAATCGTGAGCGTTAAATAAGGGTCAATTTAATTGTAAATTTTCGGTTTCACCAATTCGATGGTACGTACGCCACTCTGGTTAGTAAAGATAATTTTCAAACGGTTTATAAACGTAATTTATGTTTGAATTTTACTTCGAAATTCTCTTTCAATTATTCTACTTGACTTACAATAATTCCTTATATATTTTATCTTATACTCTCTCTCAATGATTTCTCTCTTTAACTTTTCATACAATTTTCATTAAGTTTTTTTTTTTCGTTAAATAAAAATGTGAAAATTTTTTTTGCTTCACAGTTTTGGTTTAAAACTCGTCTCAAATTTAAGATTGCAGATTTTCTATATTGACGTGTTAAAGTTGAAAAAAAAAAAAACGTTACCAAACGGTATTATACGTATATATATATATTTATATATAGGAGACGAGCTATCAATTTCGATCTGGTATCATTGTTTTGTTTTTCATCCTTTTTTTTTATTCGTCTGCTGTTTTTCTTCTTACATTCAGCCATGAAGTGCTCGCCTTGCTCCTCGCGGCATTGCAGTCGATTCGAGTAGTGCTAATCTTTAACCGTCAGGCAAGGTCGTGCCAATATGTATAGTGGAAACAATCTTCTTGTCGGATTTCATACGCGATTATACATTTATAACGAATCACCGCGAACACGTTATACGCTTTGTTTATAAATCAAAGAATGTCGACTCGTTCTTATTTTCCTTTTCTTTTCCTTATTTTTCATTAATTTTTCCGCCGTAATTCACTGCGTTTTAGTAACGCAAAACTTGAATGATTATATATTGAAATACTGAAATTTTTTTTTTGTTCTTTTTTTTTTTATCTTTCTTCTCTCTCTCTCTCTCCATGCGCAAAATAGGTATATGCAATAGGAAACTTCGCATTTCGCAACGCTTCTCAGCAAGTGGTGCCGCAGTAGCGAATCTGAGAAGCTTGGGAAGATCCGGGAGAATATACACTTTATGTTCGTATATTATATATATATATACACACACAAACACAGTATGCGAGTATCAATCGGTAATGCAGAAAGTGATGAAAATTTACGGAGAGAATAATGAAAAAGAAAAAATTGCGAAATCAGAGAAGAATTTATTGTTTCAAGCTCGTAAGATATTATTCAAAATGCTATAAAAGTGAACCCGTTGTTTCCGTCATTAATTATGATTGTTATAATTATTCATATATATATATATATATATATATACATAATAATAGGCCATAATTCGCAATCATCTTATCTACTTGTGATTAAAACTCGTGATGTACCTCCAGTAATTGATGTTTACACATGTGACGTACTCGTACATGTATGTACGTATGTATAAACCTTCACACCATGTACCTACGCACCAACGTCGTATTATAACGTTATATACTCTCTTAACGCTACGCTATTCTCGTAGATTTAAAGGCTATTACGTGTGATAGCTTACATGGCTGCAGTGTGCGGAAAGAAAAAACCGCAAACCGGAAGCCGATGATTTGTGTCAAACAGAGTGGCCTTGATCACAGTTTAGATGAGAACAGGCTGTTAAGTAGATTAGGCCTCTCAAGGCTGGAAATTTTCAACTTTTATACGTACAAGCAATCACAGTTCCACATATATATATATATTATTACGTACATATATTTGAAAGACGTCGGTGAATTGAAAATCGATACTTTTTATTTTCCTCAAAACTTTCATGATTAATCGTCCGTGTGAATACTGGGTCTCTTAGGCTACAGTCGTTCGTTTTCTGAATATCAATTTTTATAAAGAATCCTTCAAAACATTTGAGTTTACCAATTTTTGGACAATACAGTCTCTCAACACTTTGAGAAGAAACCCTGAATTTTTTTTTTTTTTTTTTACTTTTTTTGAACGTCTGGAACTACTTTGAAAACGAAAAAGTGTTCATACAGAAGGTTAACTGATATTGATCTTGATTAATGAATAGATGTTAGATCATCAAATTGTTTTACTAAATACCAACAATTATATACTGCACACTGTATGATGATTGTGTGAATCAGTAAAATATGATAATTCGATGAATACCATGAATTATTATCACCGTTGGTTCGTTCTTATCGAACAGATTCGAACCAAAGTGAAATCCGCATGGATGATGGAATGAATGAATGAATAAATGGACGAATGCAGATTTTCCCCGATCATAATTCGAGACTGTGTAGAGATGTAAGTAATCCATTCGTCAGTGTACACATATACGATCAAGAACGCGTGACGAACTTATTGTAATATATCCCAGCCCTGCCCACGGAGCAACCTAGATTCCTTGATCATTGCTATAGCGGGATGAGGAAACCCTCTCACGTGATCTTTTCTTCGTCACATATCACAAGTCACATACAGAGTGACAAATGAACAAGGATGAAGTTAGTAACCCTAAAACAACGAAACATAACGGAAAACATCATTGCTGCAGGAATTGAAGTAATTTTCAAAATATGAACATGTTTTTGATGTTAAGATTTACTTGCTGAATTTCACAGACAATCCTAAGGATCTAAGTAACGATTTTTCCTAAACACCAACAGCCAAAGTACCGTTACTAACTACAACCTCGCGCAAACGATGGTGATGCTTCAAATGTCAGAACACTATGAGGATGGGTCTCCACCTCCTCCTCCTCCTCCTCGCGTTGATGCGCACATCGTAGGTATCGAGTCTGCACGAGGCACTCCCTGTAGAAGGATGTTTTTATAACACACTTGCTCAAGGAGGACACACCGCACTTCCACTGCAACATGCATGTCTCGAATTCATCCGAGAGAGATACCTGACGGATTTGTGTCATATCCTTTGTCTCGAATTAGCATAACGTGATAAGGCGACGCGACAACCCGATCATCACTGCTGCTGCGCAGTCCTACTTCTCCTCAAGCATAACCTGCATAACTTTATCTGGGTTGATCTCTCATCGTGGATCCGTGGATCTGACAGGCTTCATATGGCGTAGGGATAACCGGCCAACCAGAAAGTCGCTCGGATTTTCTTCAACTGGATAGGATCGATCTAGGCATGTGTGGATAAAAATCTTCCGCACATTTACAGAGGCGTGAGATTATCAAGTCTTATGAACATTTAGAGGAAAGTGGGGCAAACCATATCGAGATTGACTGACATGATCCTTGGGCTCGAAGTAACCTTGTCACGATAGCTTGTTGCACCGAAGAAGAAGAAGAAGAAGAAGAAGTTTCTAGAACTTGAAAAACTCGGAGAAGATAAGACAAATCATGGTAACATCAATTCATGATCAAGGTACGTTACACGAAAAGCCAGAGAACCCAAGATGCCATTTCGTGTGTTCCCGGTCAATGATCAGGAAGAGTGTGTCTTGGTTGAATGGAATTTGTGAGATTAGGCGGGTGTCTTGAGGCGATGTGTAGGCATAGTTTTCTGCTATGAGGAATTATTACGGTCGATATTTCATCGCTACGTTATCGTAGATAATGGTACACGTGACTGTGTGTATTTTTATTAAGTGTTCTACAGCTAATTATGTCTCTCCATCCTTCCGTGTAACAACGTGATCTCGCGGCTCGATGAACATCATGGATTGCGAACGTTCCCCCGGCTGTTTTATACTTCGATTTCGTGACAAAGAAACTGGCGAGTTACCTTCTTGGACGTTGTGCAGTCTGTAATGTAATGTAGCGGTTCGATTCACGAAATTCTCCACGCTTTTTATACGCTGTCTCTAGTTTAACTGTGCTGATCTTCAGTTTTAATGTGCTTCGATACACCATTAACGTATCTTGGATGAAAAGAAAGTGGCACTAGAACTTAAAGGTTTCGGACTTATGTCTTGTACCAGTTGTGGAATGGTATTTAATTCGAAGTACATGTAGACTTATGCATCGGCTTAATGTGCTTATAAAGACGCGTCTTTATAAGCACTTTAAGACTGTTGGTTTCTGTTTCGTTGAGAAAACAAAGATTTTCGGTAGCTACAGTCTTTTCGATTTGTGATAAAATAGTGTCAAGTCCCACGGGGATAAGTTTTGTTATCATTCTTCTTCCAACAATTCAAAATAATTCTTGTCCATGAGCTTTATCTACGTACCAGTTTTAGACTTTTATAAAAATGTGCAATGGTAGAACGACATTCTTGGAAAGTGAATGTGACTCTTCTTCAACCTCCCCTTCCTCATGTACCTACTCGAAGACGACTATAAATGGCTTTTATCGAACATCGCCTTTTTATCAAACTGACTAATTTTATCACCAGCCTTGAGCGACAAGTTTAATTAGAGATCATATTTCCGACATCCCTTCAAGGTTGTGGAAGAAAGGTTTCAGGCTATATAACGTAAGAGAGTCAGTCGGTGTAGGAAATTCCGTATTCACTTACGATTAGGTGATCACGAGTTCCACTATTTCCAATTCACTTTATTTTAGAACGTCTCAAAGTTTCGATTTGAAGTGCATTCAAGTCAGTATAAGTCATTTGAAAAGTTGCTTATACAGTAACACTTCTAGCCACTCAAAATATTTCGATAAATAATTTTAAGAATCGCAGAGTTTCGCTCTGGTTGTAAATTTTTTTTAAATCTTACAAATATGAGTCATCATTCAAAGCTAGTCTTACGTAGAAACATAGATTCTTTTCAAGTGACGTTGTCAGTTGAAGATTAATGAAATCACCGCTCAAGGTTATGGCTTGAAGTGTTTCAAAGTTACGTTTTACGTTACCTACTTACGATAGTCACACAAATTTTATCATCCGAATTTACGGAGGGTATAAACACATTCTCTTTCTCTCTCTCTCTCTCTCTCTCTCTCTTACAAAGAAGGTATCCCAAGTCAATCTCCCCGATTTGATTTCTTTTCTGATACGTTACAGTGGACTAAAAACCGAGCAATACGTATATTTTTTTATCTGCCATTGAAGACTTTAAAATTCGTGAAACCACCCTCCAAATAACTGCATGTCAAGAGGTGATTTGACAGCTTCTTTTTTTGTTTCAATTCAGTAAATTACATTTTTCATCTCTCGTATGAGAAAACGTTTCCAGTTGGATTGGTTAAAAAAAAAATCTCATGTGGTTTTAACTGCGAAATCACCTCTTGATATTCCTCACTTTGGAGGGTGATTTCACCCCCTCAAAGTGTTTAATGGCAGACAAAAAAAAAAAAAAAAAAAATGAGTATCGCTTAATTTTTAATCTACTATAACATATTACAAAAGAAATGAAATCGGAGAGATCGACTTGGGATAACGAGATTATTGAGAAAGAACGACGTAACTTCAACGCATATCCGGCATTTTTAAAAAAAACGAGCAACAATCCATAATGAAGGATGCAGTAACGATAAAATTTTTTTTTTAAAATTGAAGTGAACCGCAGTGCGTTTCTCGATCATGCGGCGACCCTGAGAGGATCAGAAGCAGTTCGGTGTGACGTTCGCTTCACCTCGCTTCAATGTCCGGTTTTTGCTCCGTTGCAGCAGTACGGTTGCGGTTTATTGAAAAAGTAATTCCTCAAATTCAGGTCATTACCGAATTGTCAGGGCCCCTTGTCTGATCGGTCCATTTCCCAACGCGCGGCTGGCTGACAGGACAGAACAGACAGCAGCTCGAGCGATCGCTCGTCTGTAACAAGTTCAATACTTTTCACCTTGTACGTATATATAAACCATCGCACTACCTAAACCTCGTGCGTGTAACACTTTGCCTGTGTGTTTTGCTACACCTCGCGAATATCGCTATGTAATTTATTCACCTTGCAAATAAACCAAGGATATATATATATTATATATATATATATATATTCGTATGTATATACACGCAGAAACGGAATTTCATCGTCGATGCTGTAGTGAAAATAGCAAATTTGAAAAAGACAATAATCGTATGGATATTAACATATTTTTTTTGGTTTCTGTTTTTTTTTTTTTTTTTCCAATTTATTTACAAATATTGTGCAACTACTTTACTCGAATTATAAAATTCAAAACCTATACGCTGTATATATATATACATCACACTTTGGAAGTTTTTTTGCGAAGGAAATTGTTTTTTTTTTTTTTTATTCCTGTTTATAAAGTACATAGAATTAATTATTGTAGTAACGAATTGTAAATTTTTTTTCTGAATTTCTATAATTTTTGCAAAACAGTTGTTCAATGTAGTCGCTATCGTTGTCAGTATTGGAACAGAGCAATTAAAAATGGTTGCGGATGTTCTATATTGATGAGCGGTGATAAAGTAAATAGAAAAAAAAAAAAAAAAAAAAAAAAAAAAGAATTCGACTCAATTTCAGGGTCACGTTAAATATCTGATTAGTGATAATGACGCGTGTGATACGTGACTTCTGGTGTCGCTTGAATTTAGGCCGTTGAATTTTTCGTCGGAATAATTAATAACTCGTGTCGTGATATGACCAATGAGACGACGATCAAGGTGGAGTTATAATATCCGGGCGAGAAGACAAGCAGCGTATATATATACTATATGTATATATGTATATATAGTATACGTACGATATTATTGCTCTGTGTATTTAATACGTGTAAACACAATGCCGGAAACGTTGCTGACGTAAGTGGCTGGTTGGTCTCGTTTAAGTCAGTTCGTAAGCCGAAATGGTCCGATACACAGAAAGCCAAGGAAGGGAATGGATGCTGTTCCGTGGAATTTTAAGAAATAATAATTAACGCATCGCGAGATCGGGATGAAATAGGCGCGATTCGTGCGTATGGCAAGCTGGAATCGATTTTAGCGAGACGAGAAAATCTTGTAGATTATTTACGTTTCATGCGTAAGGAATTTTATCGAAGTATGTATAACGAATTCCGTATTCTTCTGCGGACCATCGATTTCAAGGCAACGTCAATAAAAAGTTTCGATTTAATTTAAACGACTAAAGAAATCATCTCGTCACATTTGATCGTTAGAAAATTTTATATTTATTTCTGTGTTTCACTATGGAAATTCGACCTTTCAAAATTCAAATTTTTAACCGAAACTTTCGAAAACCTAGTTTTTTTTTTTTCTATTTTCTCTATAAAATTATACCGTAACGAGAAAAAAAAGAAATGATTTTTGACGATTTCTAACGTTTTAAAAAATCTGTAGCGACCTCTTAAAATTTTTTTTTCGAACTGTCCTCTGGAATGGGCTCTCAAAAATTAACATTTTGTCACACGAGACGCAAAAAAAAAAAAAAAAAAAAAAAAAAAAAAAAAAAAAAAATAGTCGGTTTTTTTGCGCCACCTCAATATACATATTATATATCATCTGAACGGTTCAACCCGCACCAATTCTTCGTTTTCCGTTCTCTTAGCTTTGTTAGTTTATTTCCAACGCCTACGAGAAAGAGACGAACAGAAGAAGAAACAGATGCTTAGAACGGCGAGGAGAAAACCGTAGCTGGGGGGGGGGGGGGGGGGGGTGGTGGTTATTCTCTCCCTTCCCCTGAGATTCGAACAGCTGTTTTCGCTCGGGTTCGGCAAATTCCGCTCGTCTTCGGGAGACCGTGTCGATCGTCACGAAGGACTCCGAGGCTCGCACACGTTGCGGGACCGCGATGACAAATAGACTGTGAACAATATACCTCCAGCCCCCCCCCCCCCATTTTCCACCTCCGCGTCTCCAGCCTCCAGACTCCCTCCCCTACCACCACCACCCCTCGGCCGGATATTCCACCTCATATACAAAGCCGGCGGGGGCCGGAGGTCCGGAGTCTAAGATTACGGTATTATACGATACGGGGTTAGATGTGCTCTCTTGGGGAATTTACATATCTGCGTCACTTCGCTCGGATCACTTCCGGCTTTGATTGGCCGAAGGGTGTGGATGATATGAAGAAGACAGTTTATATAAAGCTGTATGTTTATGTAACTGCAGGCAATTGGACACGTGGATTATTGTCGTTAAATATCAACTGTTTTGATTAGCATCTTGGTACTTTATAAACATCGTTAAACCACAGAGACGTTGGACAAAGTTTTCCAGACTATACTTATTTCCAAGCGAATTGGACTCGTGATTCAACCAAATTCTTTGTTTCTGTATTGATTTGTGTTATGCAAACTTGGTTTAATAAAAGAGTATTTGTCAATATGTGGTAGATACGTTTACTGCGTCTTGGAATTGTTCTGGAAAACAAAAATTGCTACTCAAGTACTGGATGAAGTTATGGAATACTTTGATTCGTCTTGGAAAAATTGACATTATATATGTTTGATCGAAAACTACGATATTTTATTTGTAATATGTACGTGGTCTTGAATGCGCTATATTTTAGCAGACGACGGTCCATGCCGTCGTCAATAACTCACTCTGTATACAAATTTTTTTTACTCGACACTTGACCAACGCATTCTGTCTGTAAAATTCGTAAGATAAAGGATAGTCATGAAATTTGAATTCTCGATCGGGCGTTTTGCTCGTGGGAAATCTGAAATAGCAGCGACAGTGACGAGTCACTCACTGACTTACAATTAGCGACATGAGTTAGACGATTTAATGATCTCGAAAATTTTTAAACCTCTAAAATCTCTTCATTCACGTGTCAACACTTCGATTGTAGTTTTAGAGTGAATAAATTCTCAGAGTTTTTTCACATAACCATGAAGTGACGTGCGAAGTTATGAACTTCTTCTTCGACATTGGAGGTTAATTCCTGTAATTACTTTTCACGTGTAATACTGCCATGACGAGTACGTATAAGACGAGTAAACGTTAATATTAAAATTCTATTTCGCAGAAAGCTACAGTTATGATTATGACGATGATGATGATACGAGGTTAATTCACGCATGCGCTAATCACTGTTTAATAATGAACAAGATAATTCGAGAAAATCCGTGGCTGAAAAGCAACCTTCCTTACTCGCAGTTACCCTCTTCATCTGTTCCTCCACTTCCTCTTCGTTTCGCCTTGCTCTCCGTTTTCGATTCGCTGTTTCTATCGCTCCAACTTTGCTACCCTCGGGATTCTCCCTCGGCGACCGCCCCTTGGATTCGTTATTTATGTACCAAAGCCGTGCTTTCGACGGCGAGTGTATAATTCCACACCATTATATATTAAATGCGCACCCGAGCTTGCCAAGCTATATTTCGACTCAAATAACTCTGCGATCCCGTACATTGCCGTGTTCACGAACAACTGCAATTCGCATAACTGGCTTGAATGATCAAAATGTGCTCGTTAATCTTGTTAAGAATATGTCGTTAATGTTCGAATAAAATTTCTTAACCCTTTGAGGGGCAGCGGTACACATTTGTACCACCTTTTTTCCTGCAGTTTTTTCATTATTGCTGTTCCATTTTCCAATAATTTTATACTTCTGAGTCGTTTCTAGTATCTTGAAGGTTCAAGCTAAAAGATACTTAAGGAAAAAAGTGAATATTTGTTTATTTATAATTAATTATACATAACTCAAACGCAAAAATTTTTCGTTTTTTTTTTCAGAATAAATTCAGCTGTTCTCAAACGAAGTGTCGAAAAGCTTTGAAATTGTTTTCATATATTCTTCAGGTCTGTTACTAACTTATGATAATTTTTCAGATTTTTCGGCAGGCTCAAATTTTCAAAAAAAAATTATCGAATTTTCGAAAAAATCCAACGTCGAAGAAAAAAGTTTATGTTATACATCAGACATCAGAATCGTAATCAGCGACCCCAAAAAACGTTCTATACCAAATTTTGTGCCGATTGAACGAAAAACCACGAACTTAACCTAAAATATAGTCGCCATTTTAGGTCCGCCATCTTGAATTTTCTAATTCTGACGTCAGAATCGTAATCAGCGACCCCAAAACCCTCAGACCACCTATGATTTTGAAAATTTGTTCTTTCTCTGCTTACGCAACTCCACCGGAAATAGAGAGTTTCAAACTGTTTACTATCTCTACAATGGATTAAAACACTGAATTACGATGGTTTATGGTTTGACTTTGAAATTAGTATTACAATCCAAGATTTTTACTTCATATTCTGAAAGCATATGATGAGGTCAGAGAGAGTTGTAGGTACCATATCGTTCTGTAGAGAAGGGAAACGGGTCTCTCAAACACTCGATCAATCGCTACATAAAGCACATTTTCCATGTGCTCTCACGGCTTATCTGTACCTACACTCGGGTGATGAGTAATCGTTACAATTTTCAACAATTTGGATCTGGTGTGTCCTCATTAACGATTCAGACACATGCAATGGGTGAAGCTGATAAAACAGAATGTCTAAATAAGCTGGAACACCTATAACCTGCCTACATACTGTATGTACAATAAATAATCATGAAAGTGAAAAATCTTTTTTACGCTTGCACAGTCAGGTCGCAGGTATGTAAGTAGGATGTAGATATTGTGTGCACGTGCGTATTGCAAGCGTGTACGTACCATCATCATCGTCGTGATAAAATAAGGCTTACTTTCACGTATACTATAAGGTATAATACATGTATCTGTACAGTAAGTAATTTAATGCTAGTGTTTTAACGTTGCTTCACGTCAATTGAAGATAAAGTTTCATATCAAGTATAGGTATTTATATGCCTACCCACTAAGATACGATGAAGGTTACGACCTGGGCTGGCCTCCTTCTTTTCTAACGTCGTTTCAAGGAGAAAATTTACGGAATAGTATGAAGATGAAACGCGGAATACAGTGACCAGGTTAACATAATCCTGGTAATTGGAAAGGCTCATTTTGTACTAGGATCACTCACTCCAAGCATCACTGGAGAGATTTTCTTGAAGAATCTCTTTAAGCTAACCTGGCTTGGTAGCTTTTCTTTGCACCTTAATTGTACTTCCATTTTTTGTTTTAAATTTTATATTCTTTTTTCTCATTCGTTCCTTTGCTCGATGTATGATACTTACGTCATTGCCGTACAGCTTGAGCCCACCTCTAATTATACATTCAAATACTATGCGTATTCACTTGACAGTTGACACAGGTCACTCAACTACTCAATTTTCGAAGCCAATGAACCGTCGAAAAGAGCATGGAAAGAAATCCTGGACTTCAAACAGATCCGATTGTAGACAATTTCGGTATCAGTCAAGACTGCTGAACCACACAGTGGAATGGAAATGATTGTGAGCATTTTGATTCAAGAACAGCTTCACTACAGACATTTCGACTATTGCATTCAGTTTTGAGTAACGCCCTATTAACCTTTCGAGGGGTACATTTTTCTATGGAACAAATTTTCAAAATCATAGGTAGTCTAAGAGTTCTTGGGGTCGCTGATTACGATTCTGATGTCAGAATTAGAAAATTCAACATGGCGGACCCAAAATGGCGACGATTTTAGGTTAAGTTCGTGATTTTTCGTTCAATCGGCACAAAATTTGGTACAGAGGATTTTTTGGGGTCGTTGATTACGATTCTGATGTCTGATGTATAACATAAACTTGTTTCTTCGAAGTTGGATTTTTTCGAAAATTCGATAATTTTTTTTGAAAATTTGAGCCTGTCGAAAAATCTGAAAAATTTTTAGAAGTTAGTAATATTCCTGAAGAATATATAAAAAAAAATTTCAAAGCTTTTCGACACTTCGTTTGAGAACAGCTGAATTTATTCTGAAAAAAAAAAACGAAAAAAATTTTTGCGTTTGAATTATGTATAATTAATTATAAATAAACAAATATCTACTTTTTTCCTTAAGTATTTTTTAGCTTGAACCTTCAAGATACTAGAAACGACTAAGAAGTATAAAAGTATTGCTGCCCCTCAAAGGGTCAAACATCAACTTTCCTAGATTATTTCTCAATGACTTCATCTTCGCGTTCCCTACTCGCATCAATGAAACGATGTCCTGGTGCACCCTTCGGACGGTGCAGAATCCGCCTTGACACACGTGCATGCGTACCTATGTGAGTAAATAAATAGCCACCTTTCAATCGGGAGAGCATAAGACATACGTGTGATCGGAGAGACTTCGTCACGGCGTCGTTAACGCTGAGTTGTGAAACGCTGCCACCACTTTCACTAACGCAGTCAAGTTTCATAACCGTTATTATCGTATGACGGGTAGGCGCACACTCATTCATTCACTCGTTCACAACGGGCACGTGGATTGTACACAACTCCTTATGACCGTGCGATGGAAAACATCTACGCACACCATGGAGCAGCAGGCCTGATGATGCTGCTCGCGTGTACCTCATGCCGCATGGAACTCGAAAGCACCCGAAAGTCAGCATCACGTGCAGCCTCTCCTGCTGATAGACAGTAAACTCACCCTCCTTTCAACCGAGCGACTTTTAGGGCGGACTGAATGACGAATATCGTTGAGCTTCTTATCGATCTCAACTTTATGTTCGAATACTCGCCTTGAGAAATGTTACCTTGATCATAAAAAAAAAAAAAAAAAAAAATACCGAAATACCATCATTTGGGTTTAATGAAACTTGGATCGAGCTTCGCGTCTTATAAATTATCTACTAACGTGTACCAAAACCTTTTACAAGGCTGGTTACTAACGTTAACGTAACGGAATATTGGAAAGAAAAATCATCAGCGTGCAATTTTGGAATGAATTTCGAGGAGTTGGCTTTTCAAAGTGTGAGTATTTTTTGTTTATTATGCGTGACTAAATTTTCGACTATCCTAATGGTGCGAAAGTAACAATTTTTAACTTCAACCTCATAACTTTTTAGCATTATTAGTACACACTTGCCCTTTATTATTTATCTACCATTATATTTATTTTGTAATATCAACTATCTATCTGATAAAATCTTTGATGCGAAATATTGAATCAATGATAGGGCAGGTGAGATGAGAGCGATAGAGAGACGAATTTCATCAGAGAGATATACGTCAGGTGTAAAAGCAGTTTTTTAGGTGAAGCTTTTCTAGGACATTTTTATACATTTTTATTAGGGTGGCGGAAAAAAACCGACTATTTTTTTTTTATTTTGAGTCTCCTGTCACAAAATGTTAGTTTTTGATTTTTTAAGAGCCCACTCCAAAGGACAGTTCATGAAAAAAATTTCAAGATGTCGCTCCACATTTTTTAAAACGTCAGAAATCGTCAAAAATCGATTTTTTTTTTTTAATTTTTTTCTCGGTAGGGTATAATTTTATAGCGAATAAAAAAATAAGTTTCCCAAAGTTTCAGTTCAAAATTTGAATTTTGAAAGGTCGCTCATAATTTTTTTTCAATTTTTTGGTGCATTTCTTTAGATTTTTTCGAGCGACCTTTTGATATTCATATTAAAATTTCATAAATTTTTTTTCTTCAATTTAGTAAGTAAGAATCGATAACAATACACCACGATATGAATTAAAAATCAAACAAAACACTGAAAATATAATTTTTTTAATTTAATTTTTTGACGATTTTTGACATTTTAAAAAATTTGGAGCGACCTCTTAATATTTTTTTTTTTAGCTATCCTTGAGAGTGGGCTTTTAAAACATCAAAAACTAACATTTTGTCATACAAGACTCAAAAAAAAAAAAATAGTCTGTTTTTTTGCACCACCCTAATGTTTATGTCACCGATGAAGTGAAACGCCTGGCTCACAGCTAAGCAGAAATCTTAGCAACCTGAAAATCCATAACGATATCCGTACTGTGACTACTTTTCGCAGTCTTTGCAAGTACATACAAACATTCGAAATTTTAAATATTTCGTTTTTCGTTCTCTTCTCTGCCTTTTTTCTATGCACGAATGGCAATCATGACACTTGTTCTCAGGTTACCAACAGCTTCCTGAAACGATATCACCATTGAATTCTTTATAATTATAATACAACAGAAAATTTCCGGATAGAGATAAAAGAAATTCAGTATTCCCTGTATCTTCATGTCCCAACTCAACTTGCTTCGAAAGTTGGCAACCGCGATTTACCCAATTAAATAAATCCTCCGACTCATCGCGTTCCAGTCCAAAGCAAGATACCCATCAGACCAATTGCTCGATTGGCGGTTTGTGAGTTGTGCTTCCGCCTAAGTGGTCGCCCGGAACGACTGGTCCATCGAATGATCTTTAGCCGCTGAATCATGTGTCAGACATCCCGTCGTTTAAATTCGAGAGTCCCGACATTGTCTGCATTGGTCACGTCATGAAATCGACTTGAAATCCTTTCAACCAAGTTCCCTCACGATGTTTGACGAAATCGTTTCAGAATGGAAATTCGTCCGATGTATTCAACTCAGTGTTGACGACTTCCATCGTCGATTCGGTGTGGAAACGGCATCTGGAAAGGATTTTTATCAGGAAATTTGAAAGGACCGGATCACCCGAACGGTAGTCGATGGTTGAACTGCCGTAGGATTAAATTGAACTCGATCAAGGACAGTGTGAAGGAGACGTCGACCTCGGTCCTCTAGGAGTCAGGGTCTTCTCATCCTCCACCCTCCCTTATCCTTGACAGATTTGAACGCTCAAAGCCTCCGGCCTTAACGCCCTCTGCGGAAAATGTTTGCTCGAGAAGGACCTGTTATCGATTTACCTCGCATCCCTCGACTCTTGTGTAAAACCGATGCCAAGGTATGGGGCGAAGGAATTTTCACATTTTCAACCGCTGTTGTCATACCGGGAGATTAACGCCACGTTGTTTCGCAAATTTTGAAGAACCTCCACTCGCCGATATATTTACACCCATGAGTATGGGATGGAGTACCAAAACGTGGTGTCCAGTGGCAGGGAAGCTTAAACCTCCGTGAAAATCCCTAGTTTTCCAGGTCACTGAATGTCGCACAGTTCCTTCACATACTTGAACCTCTTTTGTTACGTTCGATCACGGTAAGCTATACGCAACTGTCAAATTTGAAAGGGTATTAAGTGGGATCGACTTATCAGTTATGAGGTTGAAGTTGGTAACGTTACTTGAACGATGCATGTTTACATAGGAAAATCGTTACTTCGCAAACTTAGGATTGTATGAAATTCAGTTATTAAATCATGAGAAAGAAAAAATTTTCACAATTTTGTAAACCAGCTTCTTGGAAGTCTTTCTAAAGAAAGGGGGTATTCTGGTCTAAAAGCCTAAATTTTAGGCATTTTTCAAACTATGATAAAAAAAAAAAATATGAAAAACATTTTCACCATCCATTATTTTATATGATTTTTATTGATATTTGAAGAATATAAAAAAAAATCAAAAAATCGTCGAATTACCGGCCGGTGAAGTGGAGGCTACAAAGAAAAAAACGGTGCTCCCTGGTTGGCATGATTCCAACCCTTGTAGTGATCTAAAACAAACAAATTAAAAAAATTCTTCATTAGTAAAGATGTCGTTATCGGATTGACCTTTGCCGAAGAAAAAAAATAAAAAAAATTCGCGAAATGGCGTCGACATAAAGAAAAACATTCCTTTTACCCCCTTTTTTTGACCTTTTCGAATTTTTTAAAAATACTTAAAATTAAAATTTTCCGAAATCCAGGGCAGCAGCGATAGAGAGATATATAAAAAAGATTTTCATCAAATTTCAAAGGAATCGGTTAGGTAGAACTTGAGATATCATGACAACCACCTCTAAAAAAGTAGTTTTGAGAAAAACGCGTTTGAAGTTTGAAAAACAATTCCAGTAGAATAACTCAGATAATAATATTTAATACTCACTTTGGATTAATCGGCGATCCCAGATCCATACATTGGGCTTTCTTCTTTTTCATAAGCAATGTCTCGCGAAGTTCTTTCTGCTAACCGAGCTGTTCTGCCTTTTTTTGAAGCAGCATAAGTTCGCAGTTCAGAGCGATCAATTCTAACTTCGTTACGTCTGTAAATCCGCTGTATCTCCGAAAATAATTCGAATTTTGAAAAATCCGTTTAAGGGCATATTTTTGAACGTCTAAACTTTGAAAATATGCAAAAAAAAAATCAATTTTTTCAAATTTCTAGACCAGAATACCCCCTTAACGTTACTAACTTCAACTTGGTTATCTCTTGGCATAGTTTTCCTTCAGATTTAGTATTCCGAGCTACAGTTTCTTCGCGATAGGTATAAGACACTGGGGAAACCATATCGCTCCTCCTCGACATGTTGATGGTGGGTAAGAGAAGCGAGAGAGGAGATTTAGATTCGATCGAATGATCATCTCTTGTCACCTTAACTCCGGCCGGGTAGTCAAGGGAAGAAATGTCGTTACTTCCGAATGTCGATTTGTAAGTTGAATCCCCGAGGCGGCACACCAAAAATAAATAAATCTGGTTTAGATTTGGTCCTGTGATGGCAGACAAAGCGGAGAGCAGAAAAAAACCCGCCAAATAAAAAATAATGACTTTCTGTTTTCTGTAAATTAATCGAATCAATGATAAAAGAGAAAACGAAAAAGAGAAATAAACTGTGCCAAAGACAATTGCGCTTCTTTGCGCAACCTGGAACGTCTAACGTTATGATGATTTAGTGTCTCGGTAGAGAGTAGAATAGCGGTGTGACTACCGCGAGGAATGACTAATCGGGCTAACTGGGCTAATAACTAATTAACTCCGGAACACGTCAGCACAGCAACGGTTCGAAATTAGTGAATTTCATTTCTATACGGCGCGTGCATAATATTTTTCGTCGTTGGGTTTTAGACCAGAGTCAAGAATAATTCTACGTAGTATGGATACGTTTACTCCATCATTTTTCACGTTCATAAAAGTAGGTTGACGATGAATCGTTAATATTTAAGTATTAGACCCACGCGTTAACGCACAACGTCTGCAGTGCAGTCTAACCTTTGAACAAATGGTTTATTAAGTCAGAAGCACTTCGAATAAGGACTGACCGTATAATTAATTCGAAAGAATTTTAATGCAACTTCACGTTAATTTTAATCGCCTTAAACCAACTTTACGTCAATTTTCGTGGTTTAATTGCGATCGTGAACTGAAAACTAAATTTCTACCCAAATTTTTTTTTTACTAGTTACTTTTGAAAAATCTTACCTACAGACTTAACATTTTTATTTATCGTGCAGAATTTTAGGCCAGAACCAAATACCTCTGCAAAAAGTCATGACACGCTGCTTTGTCAGGAAATTGGAACAAGCGGGTTCATTCATCCGCAATAACTTCGTTCGATGTATTCAAATCGCTGATTCTTCCCCCATTAATTCACGACAATATTCCATGTCCCGTAATCCGTAGGATCAGAATATCCTGCGAATACCTACATTCAGGAATATTTCGTTTACAATTCGAAACTTAACGTGAATTCGCATAACTTTGGGTAACGATAATCAAATTTTCGGGGATGATTTCAACCTAGCGATGGGAGTTATTCTGAAAACTGGAAGGACTTCGATCCTCGAATTTTTCCAAGGCAGTATCCTCCCGCCGAGAAGTCTTGGCCACTAAACCCAAGTGACTCTTTACATTTCAAAATCAGTCTCAGCTTCGACACGACTCGATCAATCCTTCCATCACCTGTAATTTCACGTTCCTTGTGCCCCACGTGGCGGGGGCATTTCGACCACGATGTCCATTGTTCCCAATGATCTATTCCCTTATCTCTCTCTGATAACGGATGCCTCAATGAATCATCTCGAAAGCCTGAAGCCCTGTCGTCATCCACCTGTACAGGGATGGCACAACCCGGCACAGCTAAGTAGGAATTGGTGCCAGATGTGCCCAGGATGATTTTCCAGGAGATGATGGGGGTGTTAGCGCATGCATTGCGCAAGAGCGTTCACCCCGTCGTCGTCGTGCCGTTCAATATCCGGCAGAAGCAAGGCGGGCTGGGCTACCTCCCTTCCCTTCCTCCCTTCCTCCCTTTCTCCCTTCTCTTCCCTTCCTTTCCCGCCTTCCATAGCCGGAGCAGCCAACCGAACACCTCCGAAATGGGTTACCCACCTTTTTCCTACCTATTTCAACGCGGGCATGCAATTTACGTCAAAAGCCACCCTTCAAACGAGGGGAAGAAACTAATCGCCGCCGCCTTCATTCCTGAGGGAATCCATGCAAATTTTTATCGCGTTTATGTACAACAAACGACGTTAAAATTAATACTCACATTCTCGTCGTGTTCGAGCGTGTTTTTAACTGATTTAACATCAACCCGCTACTCGAGATGATTATTGTTGTTAATGTGCTTTGAAATGTCTTCGAGTTTTAGGATATTTTGGACAATATTTCAAAACGGGAGAGTTTTGTACGAAGTAAAGACTGAACGACGAGTTCAACTGACCTTCATCAAGTTGAATTGGGTCTAAGCAGTTCAGTTATCGACAACTTTTCGATTTGCTAGGTTTTGCATTTTTTTTTTTAAATCATAGTACATATTTTTTTTCAGCTTCTTCTATCGACGGAGAAAGTACTTCTTGTGTTACATCAATACCGTATGCATGTAACAAATTAATACTTTATTCCAAAAGATATGAACTCAGTATTCTCACAAGGTACACTCAGTCAAAAAGTAACTCGACGAATTAGAATTGGAAAATATCAACTTGAAGTTAAGATTTTTTCAATTTGCTAACCATTGATCGGTGATTCATATTATATTACGTCTACAAATAGAAGCTTCACACTTTCATGTTTCTAGTTAAGATTTTATACTTGTACATACTTTCACATTCTCATTCTCTGAATCAGTCACGTCAGTGTAATAATCTCGCAACTTCTCTCTAATAATCGTCATCAATTAATATACTGATCCATGAAATAAAAAGGAAATCGAACTCCAGGAAGCTCGGACTTCTCACGATCATCCAATCCATGTCGCGCGTGTGATGAACCCTAAGAAAAACTCGAAACCAACGCTTTTCACATGCTTCGCAAACGTCACGTTCCCAATCCTCATCATCGGGCCTTTGGATGTTCCAACGAACCGTCAACCGGACGCGACGTCTCGTCTCTTCGAGAGAATCAGCGACTCCTGGAAGTCGCTACTCGACTACAATTGAAGACCCTTTCATCGCGTGGGCGTTCGTGTGGCTCTTGAAGCACGCGTCAACGTCTATACGTGGAGAATTCTGTGAACATGCAATGCAAATGAAAGGCTCGTCGGCGATCGCGCATCGGGGGAAAGTGCGCAAACTCTCGCCGGTCCGTGGCGTGGTAGCAGCAGCAGCAGCTAAGCCCTGCATCTGCTGCTACTGCTACTGTGCTTCGTCTTCGCCCCCCTCCTCATTCTCCTCATCCTCATCCTCATCCTCTCGGAGACCTCAATTATATATTCTCTTGTTGAAAAAAAAAGTATCCAACTATATCGAGCTCGCGCGCGAGTAGCGAGAACAGCTTTCTTCTACGCATTTGTATAATTATTGCTTTTGCAATCCTCTGGGCCAAATTCTGTCGCCTCCTTTGCCAAGCCTCTCACAATCAGCCCACTTTTCACTCTCTTCCGCAATGTACGTTCTTCTTCGGTAACTTTCAATCACTGGAATATCCTTGTCTGTACTATAGTTTTTTTTTTTTACTTGAAGTGAATTTTACACCATTAAAATTAGTGCCTCGTTGGAAAAAAAAATTTCGGTTCGATTTTACATCCAATCGATTAAGGTTGACTTGTTATAGTTCCTCGATCATTTTTATGCAACGAATTTGTGTCTTTAATACATCGTAGTTCACTTTGAACGATATTCAAACTTCGAAGGGTCCTCAGTTTTATGAGAATACAAATGTTTCCTGCTTTATTACTGTTCAGTCAATTTCTCGATATAATTAATCCTGACGTTTAAAAATAACAGTTTATTACAAACGTGCATCCGCGTTCCACTAAACTTGCTCAAATTGAATTCGCTGTTGCTCGAAAAACCATGTTGCTTCATATATTATATAATATATATATATATAATACGCACGTATATAAGGTGAACGATAAATTAACAACAGATAAACGAATGTATATAATTAATAGATCAAGAATGAACCGCTCGCGTTCAACGGCTCGTGACAAAGTCGTGCTCAGAACCCATAAAAGTGGGCCAACACGACAGTTTTCTCTCGGCAATTACATGTACTCGCTCCCTCCCTCCCTCCCTCCCCCTCCACCGTAAGCTCGACTTTACTCTCTCAGCTGCATGATAGATATGGGTGGGGAGAAAGTGAGCATTCGCCATATTACCGAGACTCGCGAGATATTCAGGAAGAGAGAGACTTCCCGCAGGGCGGCGTTCTATCGTCAATTTCACGTTTTATAAGATTATTTTATCACCGACGTCTCTTTGCTGCTTTTTAAATTTTTTCCTTTTTTTCATTCTTCTTCTTCTTTTTTTGTTTTTGTTTTTTTTTTTTTTTTTGTTTAGTTTTCATTGCAATATTGGATAAATTATCGACGACTCCGCAGACTTACTCTTAATGAAACTCGGGCGAGAGCTCGAGCTATTATTATACTTTCACGATTTCTGAGAAAGTCTTTTACACACTTCAGGCAGACGCGGATTAGGAGACGATCGAACGATTTCTTGTCAGTTTTTACCATCGATCCAGCTACGCAGCATTTATCCTGCTCAACTTTCGGATTTTTTTTATCTACTTCGACTTTGTAATTTTTTATAATTTTTTTTCACACTCGATTTCATTTTCGTTCTTACATACTGTCTTCTTTTTATATGTATATTGAAAAATCTGCGATATTTCGAATTCAACACAAATATTCATGATTATACGATCAAGAATCAACGAAACAAAATC
This sequence comes from Diprion similis, assembly GCF_021155765.1. Lineage (NCBI taxonomy): Eukaryota > Metazoa > Arthropoda > Insecta > Hymenoptera > Diprionidae > Diprion > Diprion similis. The sequence goes on along the minus strand of NC_060111.1, from coordinate 5,588,356 downwards.
GAAATCATTTTTCTTGATATATATCTTTTTAGTGATAAATATACGGAAAATGAAACAGATTATTTTTGATTTTTTATTTTACCTTGTTTCACGCGAGAGAAATTTTTAGTAAGGACAAATAAGTAAAATGGATACGAAATACAGTCGAGAGTATCAATATATTGAATTTCCAAAGAAACTGGAATCCAATGTATGATATATATAGAATTTCATAATGTAGAATGTCAAAAAAGGAAAAAAAAAAAAAATAGAAATAGTTAAAATTTTGACGATTTCATTAATATTCCAGAATATTTTTGGCTTTCTATAATATTATCATGTTTTTATATTTCGATTTTTTTCTGTATACTTGGACTTTCTAAATTTCAAAATTCGAGATTGCGTTCTTGTATTGTACGCTTATCATTCCACTTTTTGATTTGGTAGAAAAATAGCTTTTTCGATGCACCGTCATGCGTATCCACGAATCATTCTTTACACATAATAATGTTCGAAGGGAAATCAGGATAATTAGGGAACTAGAGCGTCAAAAAAAAAGTTTATTATGTTCCTTTTTCTTCAGATAGTCGCATCCTTCCCGCGTACTTTGGCGTTCAAGAATTTGAAATATTCTAAAATTTACGGATTTGGATTTCCAAAAGTCACCGAAAACTTGATAAGCATTTTTCTCGCATTTTATTTTTTTTTCTAGTACTTTTTTTTTTACGATTTCTCGAAAACTGAGTGTCCGATCGACTTGAAGTTTGTTCGTTATTTTCAGACCATGCTCGGAATTTGCCGGGAAAAACTTTAGTTTCTCAATTATTAATTAACAAAGCTTTGGATTCTAGTGACAAAAAGATGTTTTTACAAAAAAATGGTCGAATTTTCAATAATATTTACTTTTCTCCGAGCATTACCCGGAAACTACAAGTCCTAGAAGCATTGAAAATTGAAACTTGATTAAAATCGGTAAAGTGTAACTCAAGATAACGCTGAAAAACGAAGCAAATATGTAAAAAAAAAAAAAAAAAAAAAAAAAAAAAAAAAAAAAAAAAAATTGATAACCTAACTTTTCATCCAACATCCCGTGAAAATTATCAACTTTACGCGATTGAAAAGATTTTTTTTTTTCCTTAGTCACCGTGAAAATATCGTTCAAGATGACGAAAAAATAAAAAATTCTGTAAAAGCTTGAGCTCTTAATATTAATATTAAAAGGTGTCTCTTTGGGATTTTCTATTTCTCAAAAATTCAAGCTCAATGCGTCACTATATAGGATTTTTTTTTTTTTTTTTTTATCAAATCCTTTCAGTATATTTATTATTTCAATATAAAGTAACTTTTAAGCAGAAATGTGGATGAATAAAGAAAAAAATCACAACTTTTTTCATTTGAATATATTATAATTATAATATATATATTCGTACGGTAAGGGGGGTCATCATCAAATGCGGCATACCTATACCTACTTGTAGAAAACGGAAAGAAAAAGTGAAAGAACGAATAAGAATGTATCCGCAAAGGTGACACGGTTAAGTTCGAAAAGACGACGTGCATGCAACCGTGGTGGTGATGGTGGTGGTGGTGGTGGTGGTCGTGGTCGTGGTCGTGGTTCAAAACGAGCGGAAGAGTTGGCCTGGATTTCGTTCACGTGACCGAGACGCCGCCGCACCAGGTTTCGAACATCGTCGTCACGGCGACGACGTTCTCTCACCTTAACGACGACGTCTTAGAAAGTTCTCGTGACCCGACCTAACCCAATCTAATTGTAAGTCTAACCGATCGAACCTCGGCAAATGGATATCCATACCTATATAGATAGATATTATAACCATGCTTATAGTATATATATATATATTGGTTTATAGTTGTAACAAATCAGCCGAAGTTCAACTTCCGCCTCCCGGGTTACATGTTCAATTATTAATCGATCTCTATATTGTACCTCTATAACCTTTGAGAGATTAAGGGTGCACCAGAAGTAAGTGCAGACGAAAAAGAAGTGGAACGCTGTTGTTGGCGGAGGTTGAAATAGGTGGAAATAAAAGAATATAGCGAGAGCCTGACGATGAGTTATACTCGCAGGTGGTGCAGTCGGCACTGGAGTATAAGAACTCTTCGGTCAGGGCGGATTTTATTTATTGCCTTAACTTTTTGCGGTACGAATTGCGAGCCGCAGCTAGACGCTGTGCAATTCTTATATTTTAATTAATATCTCGTTTCGACCATTTTTTTTTTTTTTTTTTTTTTCTTTCACATTATAGGTGAAACATGAATGACGAATGACGGAATTCTACTAAAACTATTGCAGTAATTTTCTGACATCGGAGTTCATTTGAATAATGAAAATTCGACTGAATTTATCTCGCGTTGGATTTTGAAGAATTTTTCTTCTTTTATCGATGAATTGAAATTTATTTATCAATTGGTATTAGAATGAATTTTTAAAAATAATGATAATGATATTCTATGCAAACGTTCGAGGTTTTTATAATAACTGAATTATATTCCGATCATTCACATTCATTAAAAGGCATAAATTTATAAGATATATATATATATATATTTTTTTTTTATCTATCCAGCAGTTATATATATATGCAAGAAAGTAAGTTATTACTTAAGTCTGTGAGGATATTTTACATGTGCATAATGTTTAAAAATGTTGATTAAACATGTGAGAATGTTAGAGGGAAAATTACAATTTATAGAATAAAGTGAGAAAAGAAAAAGGTTTAAATGTAATGAAAATATAATTCCGGTTGTTGAAAAACATTGATACAACTAATTATGTATAATAGCTTAAAACTGATAAAGGTGAACTTTTAATGATCATCAAGTCCGTCGTTGAGATACTGATTTCTGATGACGATATCGGATCCTTCGTGAGAAATTGACTTGTACGCCCATTTTCGATTTACTCTGGAATATATTAAATATGATATCCTCTGAGAATCGTGAAAATTAAAATGAATATTGCAAGTATATATATATATATATATATATATCATATAACTACCTGCATTCGTGGGCGCATTTTCTAGATCTGCACTTTGAACAGGGGAAATGACATCCGGGACAACCGCGTTGCAAACAGTCGCATAAATCCTCTCCAGTTTCAACGAATATCCCTTTATCATCGTATAAAACATGCTTCTTATCTTTCAGATTCATTCTTTGGTTCATTTTACGTTTCTCGCGTTCGCTAGTTTCGGGATCAAAGTCACTCAAAAACGGCTTGAATCCTTTCTCCAATGAGATCGCCGACATTTTTGACAACCGCGCTGCCTTCTGAAATTTCATACAATTTTCAGTGATTCGTTTCGATTAGTTTTTTTTTTTTTTTTTTTTTTTTTCCCCCCAATTTCAACTCCACGAAAAAATTCAAATATAACGATCATCGTTATAATTTCTACAACAATTGTGAAGTTGAACAGTGAGGAAAAAATAAAGAAAAATGTATTCGGTTTGTGTTGAAGGTTTTTTTTTTTCCGGATATAAAGTTTGTCAGGCTCATATAACAGCTTTGAAATTAAGATTTTTAAACACTTAACATGGAATGCCAACCTCTTGATAATAAATTTTTCTCTATCAATCGGAAATATAATGAAGTACAGTGATTTTTGTAAAAAATTATCGTTCGATCGATTTATAAATATTTTCAAATTATCTTTTATCTATTATTTCTGATAATAACAAAATCCTGAACATTTCAATTTTTATGAGGATCCAAAAATTTTTTTTTCTCGTCTTGTTTCCAGCATACAACAAAGATCAGCCATTTTAAATTTTCCAAATCTTACATCAGATCAGATTCAAATAACCTGGAATAACCGTATAAAAAATGAACCTTCTCAAAAATAAAATTCTAAAAATTTTTCTTTCACTCTTCCAATTCATCCAGTTCACAGCCGACTTGACTTCAACGACAGAAGCAGAAAAAAATAAATAAATAGTCGCAACTGACTTGTTCGTTACTGGTTGTTTGCAAAGAGTTTTGTTCCCTCGAAGCAAGTGCTCGCAGATCTTCACTCATATCTCCTCGCTGCAGGAAATATTCCCGAAACAATTAAACCACTGTAAAAAATTGAAAAAAAAAAAAAAAAAAGTGTAAAAAACCGAACCTCGAACGATTCAAAGCAAGAGTAAAGCGACGCGTGTTTCTTTATCAGCTGTCAAACCGATCGTCGATTTTTATACTCAGGTGGCGCCACCTGGTTGCAACTGCGTCGAAACGTCTCGTTTGCAGGTTATAATCGCCGATCGGCGCCGGCGCAGAAGTCGAAATACGATCCTCGCGTCTCTATATATACGCCTTTCGAATCGAACCGCCTTCCTAAGCTCACTCTCTTCGCCGAAGTGTTAAACAATAATATTATTTCAATCGGCAAGAGCAGCCTTCAGTCCACCACGTTTTAACACTTGCTGGACGACGAGCCTACGACGAACCCGAGTCACGTGGTGTCGCACTCCTATCAACACGTAATCGCCGAACAAGGCCAGCGTCTCTTCCGCCTTCACGCCTTCAGATTGCGCTACTTACCGCCGACCCTATGGATCCTCCATATTGGTTACGCAGTTTCACGTCACAACTGCTCCTCCCCCCCATTTTTTTTTTTCTCTATATTTATGACGGATCGTAAAATTTCTGTCTTACATCACGAGTCGAGTTCTCCTTCGTTTAATTCTTTCTTTATCAAAGGTTTACAATCGTCATGACGATTATTATGGTTTTCTCATTTCCTGCGGTTTTGCGTCGAGAATCCAATGCTACCAACTGCGCCAAACTTTCGTTAACGAATAATCTGGTTCTTGAATTTAAATCACGATTAGTCTTCGTTTATTAGAAAAAGTTAATCGCGATATCGAAATGTGACGTTTGGTCCGATCAACGATTGATAGATCGATAAAAATCTCGGAACGCGTCGTCGACGAGACGGTTTTCTATGCGTGAATAATAATTTATCAAACGCTCGAGGATACGGAAACCTGATTTGTTCATGTGAGTCAAAGAGAAGACGGCAACACTGTTGCAGATTGTAGTTTATTCACAATCGCACTCATTGTCAGCAGCAGTTTTGTTCACTCTCTGCAATATCACGTGAATTTCACATAAGTTACGCATATCGGACGATAGGTATAAACGTCTCTCTGTATTTGATAGTTTATCACTAACTCCAGGCACATATATTCGTAGTAATGATACGGCAAGTCAGCAGGTACTCACATAAATTACTTCGTCTTTCCGCTAGATACGAATGATGAATCGATCCACACGAACTTCGTTTCGCTGTCAGGATTCGAAAGAACTATACGTGAAGTAATTTTTTCACTTTTTCCCTTCGGTTATCTGAAAGGAAGGAAATGAAACTCGTCTTAGTTTCGAAGGTATTTCACCGAGTAATCGTAACTCGTAAACCAGACACAATCCAACTGCCAATGAAATGCTTTTACAATGTGCGACATCTGTCAGCCCTTGTTGGATCTAAAAACAAACGTGCTCAACTCACGGTTGAGAGATAGAGTTTGTTCGTCCCGTTGAAAGCTCGTTGCAGAAAAGCGTCTCTGTTCCAAGTATGTCCACATTAGGCTGGATAAGAATATAATGCAACGTTGAAGAAATCACGTTAATGGAAACACTGGAAACCGAAATGGCATAATGTAGAGAAGAAGAAATTTTTTTTTTTTTTTTTTTTACAGTATCGTTGCAGTTGTTTCTATACCAGTAAAAACGATTGTTTTCCTCTCTTGTGTATCCCAAGTTCAAGGGGGTTTCCTGGTCGATTTCGACATTGACTTACGTATCTCCAAATATCAAAGTCCACGTTTCTCAAACGGTAAAAAGGGCTTGACAGTCCATTGTATACACAATTCTGAACAAAGTGATTAATTTGAGACAGACCTAAAGGTAAAGACATGAAGTAGAATTCGTGTCATTTCTTCATTTTTGCCTGAAATGAAAATGCATTGGAGTGTTTTCTGCTAAGCCCTTTTCCGCATTTGAGAAACGTGGATTACGATATTTAGAAATATGTACGTCAACGTCGAGATACTCCAGGGCACTCCTTTAAGTACTTTTCACCGTTGAACAAGATTCGTCGCAAGTATCCGGACCGCCGAACACAATGTTTAAGTATTACGAGCACATTAAGATGAGAACCACATGTAAAAGTGCACTTATGCACAAACTGTTATACCAGAGTTTAGTAGGTTGTCCTCTCGCGTTAGGTTTCTGCTTTTACAGCAGTTCAACGATAAGAAGATACATTACACATCGTCATCGTTCAACGCTTACACGTTATTTTTTTTCTTTCTCTAATTGTTTTCCCAGTTAAATATAATAAAATTTTCTGTTATTATTACCGTGTATAACGGTCTTTAACTATTTCCATTTCTTATGTGGTAACCGAAAATGAGGATTCTGTGGCAAATTATAAGCAAAAAATATGGTTGGTCTTATTGTGTTTTCTGGATCTAGTCACTCTAGTGTTTAATTTTCTTACGACATTTTACCATCTTACGATATTTTAGTGCTCTTGCGAGGTTTCGAAGTGTTCATCATATTGATGCTTTGGTACACATTGGTGAAATCTTTATCTTCTTTCTCCTTCTCCGACGTACACAGCGGATCATGCAAAACCCATAATAGTGGCGCAAAAAAAACGAATTTTTTTGTTGAGTCTCGTGTGACCAAAAAGGACAGCTCAAAAAAAATTTCTAAGAGCTCGCTCGAAACTTTTTTAAATGTCAAAAATCGTCATAAAATTAAATTAAAAAAATTATATTTTCAGTCACAATGTTACAATTATTTCTCATATCGAATTGGCCAATATTTCATTCAAATTTTAATTACTATCACCTTATTTCTTTGTTGTTGCCATTTTTTTTTTTGCCATACGTATATACGTATAATCATTGAGTACAGCCGATACGAGATAGCGAGCAAACATTCGACAGTTGAATCAACACTGTGATAAAGAAGAGTTATTTTTCGCTAATAATTTGACACAGATCGCGTAATCTTCAGGAGCCTTAAAGTCTGCAGCTGCTTTATCCCTGAAATAATAGCTGTTCGGTATTAATCGCGACCTCGTCGCGCCAGACTTGCTATCTCGCCTTGGTTTTGCTCGGAGAAACCTCATTATTTTCTTATACTTATAGCAGAAAATTATACGAATGCGAGTTTACCGTAAATTTTGAGTTTTCAATTGTTTTGCAAGGAAATTCCTTACAAGTAATTATTCGTTGTAATTATTGTTGTAAATAACAAATATTAACAAAACCAAAAAGTTTTGTTGATTTTATAGTCCGCAGAAAACAAAATGTTTTAGAAACATGTCCAAGAACCGGTTCGGCAACACAATTTCATAGATTCTGTTGCGATTGCGAAATCAGATCTACGGAGTGAAATAATTTTTTAAAGATTGAAAAATGATTGTTTAATTGTTGTAACTGAAAAAATTATCGTTTTATTGTCATTTATGCCGCATGAATTATGCGCCGCGTCAAACTATGACAAAGAAATATGCCATTGGGAATCGTCAGGCTGATTCTATGGTATTCGACCACGAATGATTTAGTTCTGCTGATTTTACTAGACTGCAGATGCCTGGAGCTCCTCCTGATAACTGCTCATCTTACATCCCTTGCGAGGAATGATTTTTAACGCGTTACAGAGAATGTTTTGCCCCTACGACATAAATTTTTTTTTAGATTTACGATGCAACGTATGTTTGATAGCGGTAATCAATCAGTAGCTCTAATGATTTTGTAAATTTGACTAATCGTCATTCGTCGAACAGATTTCGTGAACTGTATGAAGCGATTTGGTTGAATCTACCAGAGTATATTCAATATTTTGTTAATACCGTGAAAACATGAAAAAAGTATTAATTTATCCAATGGACTAAACTCAAATCGAGATTTCGTATTTATAATAAGTATATTTTATTCATTATACAATTTTCAAGCAATTATTTCATTAAATTATTTCCTACAACATGCGTCTACAGATCCATTTTATTAAAAAAAAAAAAAGCAAAAACTTTTCCCCCGAGTTTAGCAGCGGAGATAATGGCGTAGGTATACAGGTTATAATACGAGCTGGCAATCCGGCGCGTGTTGATATTAGCATTTATTTATACCTCTTGACCCGGAATACGCTGGTCTAGCGCCTTTCCACTATAGGCGCAATCGACCCAATATCGTGTGAAATCTGGAACGGGCGGCTGCCGGCTGACCTGATATAACCGAGACTAGCCTTTTTATCAACGCCGCCCTTCTACCTTGCATCAGCCTGAATTCACCAGGGACGGTAAATCGCCGCTTCTAATCAAGCAACGCCGTCGCTATGGGACCAAAAAATTTCCCCGATATTTGGTTTAACATTTTTCCCACAATTTTCATTCAAGTAATGAAAATTTCTCAAGGTTTTCAGTCATATATAATCATAAATTCGAAAAGGCAACTCTCCAAGTTTTCTGTATTTTTTTTTTCTCGAAAAAACAACTAACCAGAGACAAACATTTTTTCTATTAAAAAAATTACCGAATACAATTTTATCGCTCGTCGTACCCTGAATTAATTATTGGAGGATAAACGTTACTCTCGTATTACTTTCAACTGAAATACATTTTTCTTCACTGCCAAATTTTTTCACTTTTTTTTGATATGTATAATTAAAACTCGTTACGCGAAACAAGATTATTCGATGGATATTGCGTGGAAAGGCTCTTAAGATTTTTGTCCCTATAATGTAACGTAGAAGTAACTAAAAATTTACTGCATAGGTATGAAACGTTGCATGTAAATACGAAATGTAGACCACATGAGTGAGTTGAGTGTCTTGTTGTGCAGCTGTTGAGTAGCGCCGGGTCTGTCGAGAATTGAGGGGCGAATAAAAGAGAACACGATTAATAATTGTGGTATACAACCTTGTTCTACTGGCCTTTCCACTCGCGATCAATGCACATTCATGTTCATCGTTCACCAAGCAACCCCATTTTACGAATGTAAGCTTGCACGCAATGAAGGAAACACATTGCGTCGGTGTCGTTTAACATTAATTATGCACGATGCGAGTAACGTTCGTGTCAACGAAAGCCGAATACTACGGAAAAAAGTCATTATTGTTTTAAGAGCATTTATTCGCGAAAATATGTCGCGCGAAAATACTACGTGAGTTTCAATTAAAAGATGAAAGTCGAACAAATTATGCATGGCTTCTCTAACGATGTCACTGATTGCATTTATACCGAAGTACTTAATGTATGCAGCTTGTCACGAAAATTCATGTCAAGGCATTTGTGTAGAATTTAATGTTACATGTATACGAAATTAACAGTTATTTAATGAAATTGGACAAACTATGGACGGATTCGAAATCAACAAAAGCTCATCGATAATCTAAACTGTATCAAATTATTAATCATTGAACTATATTTCAATTCTTTTTCTTACCAAGGCGATGATTTTTTTTTGTGAAATTTGTCAGAATTCAAATTCCTGATTTTTAAACTAATTTATCATGAGTTTTTAATGACACTATATAACCTGATACAAGCTAAGGTAAGTGTATCAGTTATTTACATATTTAAACCCAACTTTGACCTTTTCGAAAAATTCCGAATTTCTCGATTACTGAAACCAATTGCTAGAAGGTTGGATACTGCAAATTTATTTTTTGGTCATTTTAGAACTAAGGATTAAACAGATAAGATCGAAAAAACTGGTACACTTACCTTAATAGCTTTCGATACTGCTCAAACTAGAGTTTACGCTCTCAAATATCGATAAGATCGTTAATAATATCCAGTTGTACTGAAAAATGTTTTTCGATCACTGGTCCGAGGTTCAAATCACCTCAAAGCCACCAATTTTACGAGGCTAAGGTTAGTAACGTCAATGTAACGAAACGTCAGGGGGGAAATTATTATCGTACAATTTCTGTATGAATTTCAAAGAGTCAACTTTTCGAAATATATGAATGTATTTTTTTAAAACGTCAGAAATAGTCAAAAATCGATTTTTTTTTTGAAATTTTTTTCTCGTCTCTGTATAATTTTATAGACAAAAAAAAAAATAAGTTTCCGAAAGTTTCAGTTCAAAATTTGAATTTTGAAAGGTTGCTCATAATTTTTTTTCAATTTTTTGTTGCATTTCTTTAGAGATCTTTTCGAGCGACCTTTTAATATTCATATTAAAATTTCATAAATTTTTTTTCCTTAATTCAGTAAGAAAGAATCGATAACAATACACCACGACATGAATTAAAAATCAAACAAAATACTGAAAGCATAATTTTTTCAATTTAACTTTATGACGATTTTTGACATTTTTTTAAATTTGGAGCGACCTCTTAAAATTTTTTTTTTGAGCTATCCTTTGGAATGGGCCCTTAAAACATCAATAACTAACATTTTGTCACACGAGAGTCAAAAAAAAAAAATTGTCAGTTTTTTTGCTCCACCCTACTAAACATGCATCGTTACTTTAACGTTACTAACTTCATCCTTATCCAATTTTCTTAATGGCTCCAAAAAGTTGGTCCAGTATGAAGGAAAACTTTTGAACCTCTTCCCGTGATTTTCGAATTTTCCAACTCGGCGAACGATCGCTCGGAGTGCACGTGCACAGTATCTGGTGCAGCGTCAAGGGGGGTGAGATTCCAGTTACCTGACCTGTGTCCAATTCAAAAGTGCGACAACTCGCGCACGCTTGCATTGCCCTGCTCTTCGCGGCCTACGGCTGCCGAACCAGTCGAAGCCAGAAATAAACCGAGTGCCCGAAGGACTTGGTATACCAAAGGGGGATAGTGGCTCAGGACGTTTCTTGGATCGCTTCATAAATCAGCGATACGAATGAAGATTAGGTCGACTGATAGCGACAGAGTTGCGAAAAATTAGGAATTTGTAATCGTAGCCAGAAAAATCACTTCCTTTTACAGTGCAATGGGAGGACCGGTTTTGTTCAATGGAATGCATCAAGTATCTGTGACACTGCTGGATACAAGACGAAACGATACTTTGCAGAGTCTTCTTTTGGTCTCAGAAGAGTCTCAATTTTTATTACTTGTCTTGGTATTGGAAAACACTCGGTTTTCACGTCTCGTCTTAGTCTTGTCTTGGTATGGCCTTCTTGGCATTGATAATCCTTACTTTGATGGAAGTGAAGAACCTAATACATCGATTTAAAATAAAGAGTCTTTTAATAGAAAGTATTTGTAAGTGTGAGAAATTCATGCAACTTTGGGCAAATCAAATGTCGCCCATTATTCATTGCGGTTTCTCTTTGAATATTGACGAATCTTGGAAAGACGAGAAAGTTATCTTGTCTGCTTGTTAATCTCGTATCGAAAATCAAGACAAGACCAAGTCACGTCTCGTTCTTTTGCCCGGTACTAATCTGTGATAAAAGTATACGACCTTCTCCGCATCTACGTTCATTTGCAGTATAATAATAAGTAGGTATGACGAATTGGCCAGCGGGTCAATTTGCCAATGAATCATCAACACTGTAAAAACAAAAAAAAAATCGCGTCGCGGACTTCTATAGAATATACTTTTTGGCGTCAATCCAAATCTATTTGATCTTCAAGTTCTGAATTGACCACGAAAATGCTTCTATACTAGTCTAAACTGGCCAATTTTTTCGAGACAGTGAACAACCAACGCGACATTTAATGTCTCATAGTTTGCAAGTGACCTTGAATATTGGTGAAAAATGGTCTCTTATAAAATAATCGTTCAAGTAGTGACTAATTCTCCGACCTATCGAGCAGCCTTCTCCGTCAGGAATGAACCACGCTCTTTACAATCACAACGTGGTTGAATTCAATGTTTCCTCATTCCGCGATCCGATTTCAAACTATCGAATTCGCGGTCCAAATGGGCGAGAAGAGAAGGTGGCGCCGCGAATCTAGCCGCTGAATTCGGCTCGCAGTCTCCTCAATCTCACGAGGATATCGGAGCTCCTGTAACTCCGTTGCTTATCCCTTCCACTCGACGACGACGTGATGCTCTCAATAGAACGAGAACGCAGGTGACGGGTCACCGGTACGCTATTTACCTACTTCGTACGCCCCCGTAGGTAGTAGTAGATCGGAGTCTCCTTGCGTCAGGCGTGCTTCGAAAGACGCGTGTCGTTGGGCGTGAGTGAGCTGGTCCCCCACGTCACGCCACACGCCACACACCGTACGACGCGTCCAAGCATCCCAAGGAAGTGCAGATCGCTAGTCACTTAGGTACTCGATAGTGAATGGCATAGGTGGTTGTACAGTGCACGAGTTCGATTTGCTCTAGCCGATACTTATCCGCTCTACTCATGCTCGTCTATGACTTGGTATTCCTTGGGCATTCTCACCTAGCTTCCTTCCATCTATCGGAACATCTTGCTCAGCTGCAGGTCGTGGCCTACTTCCAAGAGCTGCCTGCCTCCATACCTCTACGGTGTGTGAGTGCCGATGCCGGTCTCTGCCTGGCAGGTCGAGCTGGATACTCACCTCCAGCATCGCCCACCTTGCTTGCGTCTTTCTTGGTATACCGAAGAATTTTCTTCCGATATGATGTTTCGATGTATGCTAATGTAACGTCGTGGTGTGGCTTGGTTTCACACCGTCTAGTTGACAGTCGTTGGTATGGCTCATGCTCATGCTCATTCGCCACGGTTCGGGATCTGGAAGGGTACTGCAGGTCCGATTTCAATCTGCAAGGAAATGTCCTGGCTCCTTTAACTCGGAATCGAATGACACTGCGTGAGCCATCTTCTTTCGTATACCGTTGATAGCTATTAAGGTGCTTATAAAGAAGCGTTGTACACCTCAAAAACGCAGGGATGCAAAACTCCTATACCGCTCAAGCGATCAGAGTGAAACTTGGGCAGTTGATGCCTTATTTTGGTAAAACGTAGAGCGTCTTTTTACTTTTGAAAAATTTTGAAAAAAATTTTACAGATTAGTTACCACCCACAGAAATTGGCCAAATTTTCACAGTTGCACTGAATGGATCGAACTATCCGGTATGATGCCAATCGGCGGTGATGAAACACATTTTGAGCCCAGTCCCATGAGATTTGATGGTGAAATGACGAAATGGCAGCTGATCTGGTTTTCGATTATGAAGAACACCAAAATCTCATTTTGGTGACACTTGTTACCGATCTTTCACGCCTGCCGGTAATTTTTTACCGACATTACACGCATACATTACCGGCATACGCGTAATGTCGGTAACAAATGTCGCCAAAATGAGATTTCGGTGTACTTCGTAATCGAAAACCAGATCAGCTGCCATTTCGTCACTTCACTATCAAATCTCATGGGACTGAGCTCAAAATGTGTGTTTTATCACCGCCGAGTGGCATCATACCGGATAGTTAGATCCATTCAGTGCAACTATAAAAATTTGGCCAATTTCTGTGAGTGGTAACCAAGCTGTAAAATTTTTATCAAAATTTTGAAAAACTAAAAAGACGCTTGACTTTTTGCCAAAATAAGGCATTAACTGCTCAAGTTTCACTCTGACCGCTTGAGCGGTATAGGAGTTTTGCATCCCCGCGTTTTCGAGGTGTACAACGTGTCTTTATAAGCACCTTAATCATCTTTATCGAATAATGTAAAGTAAAGAAATGTATGGTATAGCGTAAAATTCAGAGGACATAAAAATATCCCTGTTTTGTATTTTGGATCTTGAAATTGACTCGTTGCAGAAACGGATTGGGAGGATATAATAATCGTAATTACAGCCTCGTACCATTTTCTGCAACTGGGTTGATCCTGACTCTTGGCTTATGGATGCTAGACGAAGTTGGAAGTATGAAAATTATACATGTACACAGAGACGAGTTTCAATGTCTATATCTTGGAGATGAATATCATCCGATAACGTCACATCCTCGATGCGTGCGCAGAATTTCGCAACGGTCCATCACCGCTGAGGAGTAACGAAGTGACGCAAACTCAACGGGGCTGGAGAATGAACGAATGAACGAAGATATCTAATTGAGAGTTTCAGCGGTTCATCATCGGCGTGTCAAGTTGCGAAATTATTAAAAATCGCTACTATTGTGTAATGGTTTCGCGTCTTCATCGGTCCATCCAATTGTTGAGTTTCTCGCAAATTTGGGACACAGAAAAAATTTACGCAATTTATGAACAGTTCGTATTACGGAATTTTTACTATATATTGTAACCACGGTAACCGTCCTCCTAGTCCATGTCCAACCGTTTAGTGCGGCATTAAGGCCGCGGTCATTTTCACATCGTTGACACAAAGCGTGGGTCTCTTTATTATTATACCTGCTACTTATACTTCTCAACACATTTATTCTTCTGTTGGCTATATGGATGCCTATATGTATAACGTATGTATAATGTATAGGTATTAGTTGAAATTCCTTCTGAGTGGCCAGCTTCGTGACCTCCTATTCACGCCTATTGCTCTCTATTATTCATAATTATGATCTTCGCACGGCAATAGTGAATTTTAATGAGAAATAGACGGAAACTAAAAACCATGAAAGACATTGAAAAAAAAAAAAAAAAAAAAAAAAAACTGTACTGATCAGGAGTCTATTGATATGTAGGATGCAGTTTTTTCTCCATTGAGTTGATTTTTATATGCATTTTCTATAATTTTACAATACATTTATAATCCGGATAAATGTTTTCAATGACAAGTAAGAAACTATAGGAACGTCAACTGTTTCCATAATTCTTAAAAATATCTCAAATATAGAGTATTATGTTTACAGAAGTGTACTGTAAACGGTTATAAAACTGTCCTAAAATCTCATTGTAATTGTTAACGTGGAAACAAGTTGACAAAGGACGTTAATTTTATATTAAATGTAGATTAAACAATGTGTGGATAATGCGACAATCAACATCTTGAAGCACTGTGACGTTTCCGTCTGTGTTCTTTGCTAAAACTAAGTTAAACTTATACAAGAATACGAGGTTAAACTGAAAAGGATATTGTATAATAGATAAGTAGCGAAGATAGGCGATGCGAAATCTGTGGCTACAACCGAAAATTTACAATAACCGAATGAGTACCTAACCTTGAAAGATAATCAGGTACACGTGGCCGTCGATGATGACTCCACGACATCGCTATATCAGTGGTTGCATGGTTTTGTCATCGGGCATTATTATAAACTTATAACAACGAAGTTGTTCGTTTGGCGAACTTTTGCCCGGCGCACGCAAACGAGACCAGGTCAAATCGGCCCAGGGACAGTTTAATAATTAGCTTGACCGGGTTGATCGTAAAACGGATGAAATATTGACTAAATATAGCCAGGGTCAAATGTGCGGAGGCGCAGCAGGCATGGCGGTGGCAGAAACGAACGACGCTGCAAAGATGGCTGCTCTCCTCACTTCTGGCTTTCGTGCAGTGGTGGCAGCTGTCAAATGTAGGCCGCCGACGCCGCCTCCGCCTCCTCCCCATCGTCAAAGACGTTAAACGTCGTCGTTACAATACGTCTCTACACTTCTTTGTACTCATCCTCCTCCTCCAGGTTTATTAGTTTCAGAAAACTATCATTCGTTTGACAAGATGCACTGATTACTGCACGCGTAATCCAACCCCACCTTCGTCCTTTTACCACATCGGAAATCATCGAGTTGAAGCTGGTTCCCAGAATTGGCAGCTCGACGTGCTGACGTTGATTGAAACGAACCGGGGAAATCCAAAAATTAAATTTTTTATCGAATATTACCAAACTCTTGTCAAACTAGACAAGAATTTTAACTTTAATCCTGGTGCTTATGGCTTCAAGTTTCATTTGGATAGAAACTTTTTGTAACGCGAGTCTTACATTGCATCATATGTTTAATTAAAGAATGAATTATGCAGAGATGATTCTAAAGGTCCAGCTTAAAAAGGATCTTGGAAAACCTGGAATTGACAGGGATTTTTAATTAGGTATTCGCGGAAAAAAACTGAAAATATCAGTCTTCTATCATGGGGATTAGAAATGATGTTTTTTTTTATGTAACAAGTTTACTTTTTTTCATCGACAAACAACAGGTTGGCTTAAACTGACTTTTTTGTAGATTATATTTTTCTTGAATTTGAACTGAATTTAGAGTTAATATTATATCAAAACTAAAAGTGATTTAGGTTTTCATAACTTACTGGAACTCGGAAAAATCCTGAAAAACTTGGAAATGTTATGGAAATTTTTTTCACAAACATTTCTAGCCACCCGATCAGAGGAAAATGCATGAAGGGACTTCGTAATCAGAAACAACGCGTTCAACCACAAAACAACTTAGATCATTTCCATTCTTCAGTTTATATCCATTACAGTTCCTCTTGTTTAGAAATAAATGTTGCAAAATCCTATCGTAAGATTGATCCAACTGCCAATAAGATCAAGCCTGATCTTTCAAACTCAGCTATCGATCACTTTCGATTTCATTCGATTCTCAATGATTTTTGGTTGTTTCTATCCAACCAAATCCAGTCTTCTCATTTCGAGTGCTTCTAATTGGAGAATATATATATTTTATATACGAGTCGGTGTTTCATTCGTCTGAAATTGTAATTCCTAGACCGATCAATCAGACTCTTTGAAAATCGAACCGGTTCAACGCTCGCCATTCGATCCGCCTTATATGTATATATATATATATATCATATATTCACAGCATGTTTTTTTAGGACCAGTAACGGTCGCGTTTTGACGCATGCTTGCAAGTCGCGTCAGATATAAAAAGAAATGAATGAAGAAAAAGAATAAAAAAATTCACATCATGACATATCTTGAAAAAATGAAAACTTAGCGGAAGTGAAAAAGCTTTCCGCAAAAACAAACCACGCTGTATATAACGTATCGAAATTGATAGTTTATAGTAGAGAAATTTTCAACGATAGAAATGAAACTTAGTAATACGTACAGTGAAGAATGATTGATTTGAGTTGAAATTTTTTCGTCACCTTGAAACGATGGCGTAACTAGTTTTAACAATTTTTCGATCATTTAAACTAAGAATATAAAATTATAACGATTGCTGTATGATATCGTGTTGCTCTAGAGATTCTACTGCTCTCTACAAAGTGAAATCAACGAAAAAATAATCAGGAGGGGTGTTTTGGGTTTATTTCTGGTGTTTTATTCAACACAAAACTCGGTGTGTTAATTGACAGACAATAACGCAATAAATTAGCTGCTTATCAGTGTATTTCTTCAATCCTAAATCATCCTGAAGGCTTTTTAAGCGCGTTGAAAAGAGGATGAAACACTCTTCCCTCAGCAATGCAAAAAAAGTTTACATGCAGTCTCTAATCGGTTGGAATTTGGCCCCCCATAGAATCCGAGCTATAATACGCGACGAGACGTGAGCTCAGCACCGAATATTCATTCGGCCTATTACGTTTTTTTTTGTGCGAAGAGCAACGATTATACCATTTTAAGAAAAAAAATTCATCCAACTTCTGGTCCGTTTGAGGAATTTTAGCCATGAAATCAATTTTTGCTGTAGAAAAAAGTTGCATTTCAATACAAGAATATTGGTGAGTTATATATGTCCTTGTGTAGAAAAAATGTCAAAACCAGATAAACGAGATAATAATAATAATAATAATAATAATAATGAAAATAAAAGATGTGAAAAGTCGAATTTCTAATACATGGTCTTTACCATTTTTAACATCACCGACATATACAGGTTCTGGATAAAAAAATTTCCGAATGAATTCCATAGCCGTATAATAAGGTATTCAGAAAATCTAGTATGCGTTACCATTCTCTCTGATTATTATTTTATTATTTTCTTTTAACTATATTGCAATAACTTAATGTTGGCGTAACAATAAATCGATTTTGGGACAAAATCTAAGTGAAGAAAAAAAAAATGTAATCAAATCAAACAAGCAGATTCAACGTTGCAATAACCAGAAAATGTAGTCTCAACAATTATAATCAAACAAATTAATTTCCTGTCCCACATTTTCATCCAATTCCAACAATATTAATACCGTTATTTCTAACAATACCCAATCTACTAGAAATTTCTAGTCACCGTACCAAACTCCAGAAAAAAAAAAAATAATAAAAAACAAACCCATTCTAGTGTTATCAGAGCTTATTCATAAAAATAACATGCGAATGAGCTTAGTCCACCAAACTCCATCATCTAATTAGACCATTACCATAATAAACAAACAATGTCGTATTTAGTACGTTATTTTCAAATCCCCCCCCCCCCTCCCACATATCAAATTAAAAAAAAAATATGTATATATATGATAACCCTTCCACGCAATCATTTGCTGCAATTTTGCGCGGCAAAATCGAACTAGATTCGGCGGGATCTGAGTGAGAACCACTGCAGTGGCGAGCAGGGAGAGGGGAGAGGGGGGACGGACGGACGGGCCGAGGCTGTGACCGACTTCTCGTGCTCTTAAGTGGCACGCGACTCCCCCCCTCGCTCCCCCCTCCCCCCCACTTCGCCGAGTAGGCCTCGGTTACTCGCAATCAGTCTCGCAGAACCCACATTGCCGCTCACTGCTCAGTCTTCATTGCTCGCTGTTCTCCTGCAGTTCGCTATCGCGATGTTGACCACCATCGCTAATTTCCTCGCTCAGTGTCGAGGCGCCGCTTGGCGGCGCTTCTAAACCTCGGAACTGGGAACGGGGAACGGGGAATAGGGAACGGGGAACGGGGAACCGGCCGCTCTGCTTATCGCGTTTTGGGCGGTTCTCCACTCGATGCTTGGGCTTGGGCTTGGGCTTGGGCTTGGTTAGGTTAGGTTACGTTAGGTTAGGTTGGTAGATTACCACCCACAATTTCCTTTTTGAATATCTCCCCGGACAAAATCCCCCAAGGGGGTACCCCCTGAACAAAAAAAAAAAAAAAAAAAAATTCCCCGTTGAAACAATTCTATCGGACAAAATCTCTACCGTGGAATTTTATATTTTCTACCAGAGCAATTAATCATCGAGTCGTAAAAATTAGCACAATTAATCGTCAATGTCGTATATTTTGATTTAGTTTCATTTAATTAATTTAATTTGTGTTTTTTGCATTTTTTTTTCGTTTTTTCGCTTTTTTTTTTTTTGTCAGGTTGGATTTCGTTCCGTGGGTATTTTATCGGGTGGATTTTTTTTTTTTTTTTTTGCCGAGATTTTATTTCGGGGCGATTTCGTCATTGGGAGATTTTTCTTTTTTTTTTCTTTTTCAATACTCGCGACGGTACTCTCTCGTTATTAATATTACAGGGACTTCGCTTTCTCCGTGATATGACGTTACGACGAATTTGGCAGAGCGTTTCTTATCTGGCGATATGGAAAACTATCCGTAACCTTGTGGAAAAAATCGTCGTCAGGAGGGTTCATAATAATCATTGAATTTCGACACCCGTTTTGGTCTAAGAAAGAAATTCTTCTTGATTATCGAATATTTCTTTGGCTCGAAACACATGTTTGAACAACGGCAGTATCTGAAAATTCGTTATTTCAATATGCGTAGCTGGATAAAAAATGAATTAATTGTACCGAATTTATAGTGTCTAAACTTTCTTTAAAGTGTTAAAAAAAAAAACAAAAAATATTTCGACATTTTTTTTTTATTTCAATCATATTGAAATCCATGAACTCGTACGAAAAAATAGTCCCTTCAAATATCGTACGACAAGCACCCAAAAAATTGATATTTATATCTCATCAATATAGAATTTCGACCATCCAACGAGAAATTTTCTTTCCTCGCTCCCCGCTTTTTTCATACTAATAAATTTTTTTTTGCCGCCTGCTAATAATTAGTTTGACACCGAGTGGAATATTTCGACTCTCGAAAGTTTTCATTTGTGTATCTTCATTTGCGTAAATTTTCAATTTGCGGTTAAAATTTGTCATTATTTATCGTTTATTAGGTAAAAAAATTGACAAGGTTTTCCCAAATATGAAAAATATTTGATGAAAAAAAAAAAAAATCATTCTGTCCATGAGGATCCTCTGAATTGATTCGAATTAACTCTGTTTTCTTTCCCGTCGTTAAGGCCGGACTATTCCTTAAGCCAAAAGTTGTCTTATCCTTTGACGAGCTACGTTGATCGTCACGAGATCGTTATCAGGTATATATAATGCATCGGAAAACCTGTGACATTATCGTTTTATCGGAATTATTAGTACCGTTGAATTCGGAACGATAAATCGAAGGACGAACCGAATCGACCTCGCGTGTCGATTTTTGTATCCATGCGTATGTCGATAAACGTTTGATCGATAGCAATTGCACGATTATAATAACCCTGTATAGTTTATTATGCATACTATATACACGAAATTCACTCGCCTTTCATTATAACTCGCCTATCATAGACCTCGTCGTCGTAGGTATATCGCAAACAGAGATACACACACACACACACACACACACACACACGGGAGGGTTAAGTAACCGCGTTAAATGCAGGTCATATAATGTGATACATGCGGCATGGTTGGGGCATGTGTGTATGTATTTACCTAAGTATCACATATTCACTTCACACACGAATCACTACGCGTATCGACCCACGCGCGTCCCTTTCAAATTTCTCACTTTTAGACAAATTACACGCTGCATTACGAGGTCTCGTACTATCGTAGATAATCCGTATGGTGTAGACCTACATTCACAAACGTATACCTACACACGAGCAAATGTAAAATATCTCAGATTTTAACCGCGAAGTGAAAGCGAGGACGTCAAAGGGGGCGGGGGAGGGGGGGGGGGGGGGATTGAAAAAGTCTATATGAAAAACAATAGCTATTTATGTAGGCATGCCCGTAAACCGCTTGTTTTTTTTTTTTGCAAGGATAAAGATTTCAGGACGAGCTGAAGGCGAGCCGGAAGCGAACCGGAAGCGAGTACTGAAATTATCCGAGCCAAAAAACGGTTTACGGGCATGCCATATACAATATTTTTTACGCTATAGGGATTGAAAAGCAAAACGAAGAGTGAGGTTATGTCGCGATCTGTTCGACGAAGCTACTTTATTCAGCAGTTTGGGATGCGCACTTTGAACTGCGCATCAAAACTGCGGAATAAAGACTTTATTCCGTAACTTTGTTCGCTGCCGTATAAAACGTCACTTTACGGAACGAATACTGCCACAAAAAGTGGACTTTTCAATGCCCATGTCGTAAAAAAATTTGATTAGGTATTCATGTTGTTATTATTATTATTATTATTATTATTATTTAACACATAATAACGCCGATAAACGATTGATTGATTGGTTTATTTCGAGAAAGTTCTAAGGCTGGTGAAAATCCTTGGTTATTGTTGGAAAATTAATACGATCAAGCTTTCAAAAAGTTTAAATAAAGTTTAGTGAATTAAAGATGTTTTTTTTTAACAAAGCGTCTACCAAAATCTGGAAATTCAAGTAAAGCGATGTTCAATTCAGACCAATCGGATCTCACTTTGTTTGTAAATGAATGAATTACATACGTGTATAAAAAATCGCACGCGAAATTGACTTTCTATTTTGTTGCTCTTTAATTGACCGAAACAAATTATAACTTATGTAGAATAAATAGCAGACTTTGTATAGACAATGAATTATGGCTGCTTCATTTTAAAATACTTTCACGTTACGAATTCCATTGTTTTGCAATAAAATTTATCTCAACTTGACTCAGTCCTTAATTATAAATCTCTGTTTCTCAATTATTATTTTTTCTTCTCTTTCTCTTTATTCGACAGTTTTTCCACTCGACTGTACACCTCATTCATCCTTAAATACGCGCGAATAAGCTTGTATCTAGGTGGTCTGAAATTCTGCGATTATTAGCGAGTACCGCAGCGCTATATTTATGCAAATATGCGTTTTGAAACAGCACGAAATTGCAGGTAGTAGTAGGAGACTATAACGCGCGGTTTTAGCGCACGTTGCAAGCCTAGAAGAGGGTCATACCATCACGGTGCGCTCATTATTTAACAGCCGTTGTAATAAATTATAAACCGACGAAAGCGGCGATGCGCCAATTTCGAATAAATTAATCTATCACGGGACGATGTTTGCTTCGTTTATTTCGATATCGGGATGATGCGATGGCGAAAATTATTCGCGTGCAAATTTGAAATGAGATTAAAAAAATACTCAAACTCATCTGAACTTGACCTTAATTTTAAAGCCGTTCAACCGACGCTGATCAGTTTCACACGTTAATCACGAGTCACTCAATGTTATGAAACTGGTGGTACTTAATTCTAATCAAAAGTTGACTTAATTAAGGAGGGATTACAGTGAAATTTTGATAATATCGAGTTTTTTATTTTTCAAACGTCTAATAAAGATGCGATGAAAAATTGTCCTGAAAAAAAAAAAAAACGATCAAAGCGGATGCGCAATGAACTTTTGGCAGAAAATTTTCAGCTACTGCTTCCAAAAGTTCCTTGATGAAATTTTTTTTCAGGACACATACTTCCATGATCTAAATTTCGTTGGAAGGAATTTTTCATCACATATTTTTTGGTCGTTTGAAACACAAAAAACTCGATATCACCGAAATCTAACCGAAGTTTCCCCTTAAGGGGACACATCAGTGAAACGATAAACCTTTTCGATTTGTTTGATACTTGAACTCATAATAAAGCTTCATAATACCAGTGCTTTTTACTCGGTTCTAATCAGTTACGTTTCACATGTGTGGAGTTATTATTTAAAATAACATGAAAAAGTTGTGTCTTCAGAAAAGCTCTTCGGGTCACAATTCTCATCTTAAAAATCTGAAAATATTCCACAGCCATGAGAGGAGCCCAGAGAACAAGAGTTACCATAAAAATTGCAATCCGACAGGTTACTACTTATAGTAATTTACAATTTTCACAAAAATTGTCAATTTCCATGGAAACTTTTCTTCTCTACGCTCTTCTAATGGCTGTGGATTTTTTTCAGATTTTTACGATGAGAATCGTCACGCAAAAAGCTTTTCGAAAAGCGCCACTTATTTACCTCATTTTAAATAATAACTGAACACATGTAGAACATAACCGATTGGAATCGAGTGAAAATCACTTATTTTATGAACCTTCATTATCAGTTAAAGTTTCAAGCAAATCGAAAAAGTTTAGAGTTTCACTAACGTGTCTCCTTAAACGTGTTTTTCTAACAATCGGCTACTCTAATACGTGTCTAATGCAACTCAGGCAGAATTTCAATAGGACGCAATGCCTCCACTGTTGTAAAAAAAATCCAGCCAGATGGCGCTGCGATCGATGGATACCATAAACATAACCTACATTTTCAATGATTTAACGTATCCCTCGATCGCAGCGACGCCATCGGCTTGGCACGTTAAGAGATCCACGTCGAAACCCACAGTTCAAAGACTTTGTGTAAGACCGTAGACCTAATTCCCTTATACAACTACGTCACTGATCTCATAATAAAGAGCCGCCGCACCGTTTTGTTCAACCATTCGAAATCGCATATCGTCTATACTTTTTTTTTCCATTGGACAAAGCGAAGCCAAATACGATCGCCGAGCTACGAGCAGCAAAAACCACCCTCCGATTATGGGCTTAGCTTTGCTCCAGTTTACCGCATCTTCAGGGAGAAGCTTGTTCCTAATCCCAAGTAGCCTGTTCTTAATATTCGATCCACCCCCCCCCCCTCCCCCCCTCTCCACCTCTCTCCTAATTTGCGGGAAATGATGAAAAATCAATGTTTACAGTTAATGTAACTGGGTATTATTTTTAATGTTAATGTTTCTGGGTATGGCTCAAAAAATTTATAGGATGTACACTCGGGTTAAAAAAGTTTTTAAATGAAAACGTGTGAACTAGAGTTTTAAATATGTACTCATACTAATGAAGATAACCTGGTTATATTGAAAGACAATAATTAAAAGTTTTCGTGATGGATGGAGGAGAAAATTCTGAAACACCGAATAGTCAAGTACGAACACCTCGTTACTTGGAAAACTCATTATTCAACGACTTTTTTTCACCGAAAAAAAAAAAAAAACCGTATTGCTCGTCGTCTGATTCGATAAAGAACTTTTATAGATGATTTTATTGGTAGATAAATTCTCCGCGTATATCGTCTGTGAGTCAAATTATAATTAACGAAATAACGCATTTATTGATGTTGAGTCGTAAGATTTGCGGATTTGAAGAAAATAAAACTTTCATTTATTTATAAACGACGAACTCAAGACCAAATCAATCTTAGACAATTTCTTCGAAATTATATTGACGTGTAAAATAAAATTTATCTGAATCACGGAGACTTTGTTCAATTTTAAATCTATCGACGTTATAAAAGAATAAAAATGTTGGTGAAAAAAATGATATCTGAAAATATTTTTCAGTATAAATGTGAGATACTGTTGATCCAAGAGTTGAAATTTTTCTTTTCATTCGAAATCTGCTCACGCGTATCGAGTCCTGTTTTCAAACTACGTTTGCAAAACTATTCAACTATTTATTCATTTATCTATTTATTTTTTTTCTTCTTCTCGAGGCGATCAATTACGTTCAAAAGTAGAACATTGGCCGAGATCAGTTCTCGCGAGTATGATGAGAAGAAAAAATTTCGGAGCGAAATTGGACTGCACGAGAAAGAAAGAAAGATAAAAACTGAATGGAGAAAAAAAAGAAGAAAAAGATTACAAAAAAACCAAAAAAACCAAAAAAAAAAAAAAAAAAGAAACTGTCAACGGAACGACGGTAAAGTGATGGGGGAAAAAAAAATAAAATAAAGCCATGACCGTCTAGTCGGGATAGAAATAAAATATGCAAAGCGTCTCTGCAGTCAGGAGGGAATATAATAGCGATTCGACAAACAAAGAACAACATGATGTACGGTAGAAGAGAAAGATGAGGAGGAGGGAGGGGGAGGAGGCATATCGCTGGTATCGAGCCGTCCTTCCCCCTCTCCATTTCCCTCCCTTTCTCCCGTTCGATCCTCTTTTTCTCCCGGGAGCAATCGTCTCGCGAAGAAAGAGCGTAAATTCTACTTTAGGTACCTTCTCTCCTCTTTCGCGGCAAAATTTTCGCACTCTGGTCGACGAACGTTTATTCGCCAACGAAGCCGTTATGATAGGTGCAATGGTGGTCGTGGTGGTGGTGGTGGTGGTGGTGGTGGTGGTGGTCCGCTTTCTCGCTTAATTCTCTCAGTGAAAACAACAATTGAGTCGTTTCAACTATTCTTAATTAGATTTCGCAAGTATCATATGTTAGATATCGTTTTTGCACTCGACGACGGTGAAAATCGATGAGGCTGAAGGGAGGGGGTTGACTATATTGCAAGTTTATAACGACTGATTGAAATATTATAGTCAAATTTTTGAATTATCGTCACGTTTTGGAATGTTTTAATTCGCTGCATTTGAAAAAATTTCTCGTAACTACGAAATGAAATGGTTTTTTTTTTTTCTTTTCTTCTCGAACTTAAATATTATTGGAATAACTTTGTTAACTTCGGATATACATGATGAATCGTGCGTTGAAAGTAAATGTGAATTTTTTTTTTTTTTTTGGAAATCATCGCGTCGTTAGGAAAAAAAATATAGTTATTTATGTAGATTTGATAGATCGTGATTTGGTGTAAATTTGAAACTTCGTATGCTTCGTTGAATTTTCGAATTGTTTGGAAAAAAAATTTTCCGAAATAAAATTCATGCTCTGGGGATTTTTTTTTTTTCTTCTTCTTTTTTACAATTTTTGAAACTAACGCAATTAATAATTGCGTAGTAAAAATCGTAATTATACTCGAAATAATTATTAATTACTAAAAGTAAATTACTTTGTTCATTGTTTTGAGTAGAATTACAATTTTCACTTCATCGTTATTAATTATTTTGAGTATAATTACAATTTCTACTATGCAATTATTAATTCTTACATATCATATACAATTTTCTGTTGTAATTATTAATTGATTTCAATGTAATTACAATTTTTATCTATATAATCATTAATTACTCTAGCAATTTAATTACAAATGTAATTAATTAGTTGCAACGCTGTTTCTAACCCGGTCCAAATTATTTCGCGATATATGATAATATGCGAGAATCGTGAATAATAAAAACGCTTGCGAATTATTCGCGACTCGAATTTTGTGGCAGAACACTGTACGGTTGTAATTATAAACGCGATACGAATAAAGAAGAAATGGAGATGAAAACGGAGAAGCAGCAGCAGCAGCATCAGCAGCAAAGGATGAAGCGCGAAAATAATTTGCAAAGCGACGAAAAGGTCGCAGGTTCGTCGAAGAGATTAGACGTGGGATGAAGTGTTCAATACAGGAAAGGATGAAGGAACGGAGTTGACTCGGTGATGGAATCTTCTTGATTTCTTTCTTCTTTTTATTCCATCTTCTCATTCTCGACATCGTCGTCACACCGGATGACCTCGACTATTTTTACAAGCATCCGGCCGATCGGAGTTCAAATGCCAAACACATTAGACTCTTTTCTAAAATTATAAATTATACGCGAAGTCTTTCTTTTTATTCTTATATATATATATATTAGGGTGGCGCAAAAAAACCGACTATTTTGTTTTTTTTTTCTGAGTCTCGTGTGAAGAAATGTTAGTTTTTGATGTTTTAAGAACCCACTACAAAAGACAGCTCAAAAAAAAAATTATAAGAGGTTGCTCCAAATTTTTAAAATGTCAAAAATCGTCAAAAAATATAAATATTATAATATGGAACTCCGATAAGGTGAATATATTTCGGTTTAAAATATCAAAAAAAATTTCCTCCACGCAATCTATATATTGCTTTTACTTTTTTTTTTGTATTTTTTCTCAGTTGAAGAGCGCAAGAATAATGCAATTTGACGCGATTTATGTTGAATAATTCAATTGCAAACAAAACGAGTTACGATTTAGTGAAATTTTGTAATTGTTTAAACAAAACTGCAGTATAACGTGAGGTGAGAAAAGTAGTTGAAAATCTGTTTCTTAGTAGTTGTTTTTTTTTTTTTTTTTTTCTTTTTCTCTCATTTCGTTGTTATGCTGAAGGGAAATTAATTTTTTGACCCGATTCAATTGTCTATATTTCGTAAATTTTTCCATACGGACATCGTTTTTTGGGCGGACTGTACAGTCATCCGATACATCCTTAATCCTGTATTATACATACACGCAATGAATCTTTTCTGCAATTTGCTTCCTCGTCATTGATACATACGCGAGGACTGCTGCACAATAAAATGAACCTTTTTTTTTTTTTCTTTCAACAACATAACGCACAGTCATTCGGTACACTTGCACTCGGAATAGGATAAACAACTGGTGTGATATAATTCATAACTGACGTAACGAATGGATGATGTCCTTACCTAGTATTTCTCTAGGCCAGCTCAGAACCACATTCATTTCCTTCTAATCCGAATTCACTTGGACCGATACTAATTAGTTCGGATAATCTAAAGTTCGAATGACAAGAAAGCAGTTTTTAAACGAAGCGATTGTAATTTGTATATATAACACAAATTTGAATTCACGAATTGTCTATATTAAATATCTAAATCCATTTTCAAGCTCTTTTAAACATCGAACGCTTTTCTTATTACTTTGATTTTATTATTTATTACATAAACGTTTGCTGAACATTTTTTAGCGAGCAACGATGTTTGTTTCGCATTAAAAATTTATTCTATAATCGAGGTTTTACTGTATCCACAAGTTAGTATACCAAAGTCGTTTCTCCATCGTTGATTTGCATAGATACCGTCAAAAATTTTCCGTCTAAATTTAATTCAACCGAACCGGAATCCGGGGGCGATTAAATTTGCTATCACTTTTGCTAAAATCAAGTTTCGTTAACATCGGTTAAATCCTAAGGCCACGATCGGAATTCGCGATTTTCGGTTATGAATCCAAAATTCACGAAACGTAACAGGTTTCGGAATCCAGGATGTGTAAATCCGTTAATCCTTAGCTTATTCTAACTCTCTTTCATTTATGGATATTTGGCCCCTGGAATATAACCGAATTTCAATTACATTCGCATAATGATTGGGCATGAATGATGGATGCAGTTTGACTGGCCTCCGGCAGTACAGTGGAAAAAAAATAAATAAATAAAAAAGAATTCCAATCTTGCAGAAAAACGGCGGTCATCGATTTAATGATTTGACGATGTACCGTATAATTCATTGTTATACCGAGTTCACGCAATGTTGACCTGATACTTGATCAGCATTTTCCGTACTTGGCAACAGTCCTCGGTCAGCCTTGCTCGCGTACTTATTGTATTTGTGTACACACACACACACACACACATACACGCAAAACATGCGATACACGAGCGGTCAATCCTGCAACGCAAGTATCAAACAAACAATGGCTTGTTGAAGGGAATTACGAATTAACGACAAGTCGATAAGGTCGAGAATCGACTTTATACACGCTCGTATTATTCTACCAGTTATGTTCAACACGGCTGTACTGAATCTCTCGGTGTAATTCAAGATATGCTCGATGGAAACGCGAAACTGAGGAATCAATTACGATTGATAAAGCATATCGGAATCAAGGTCTTAGCCGTGTATGCATGCAATGGAAATTACGAGGGGATACTTACTTGGTGAAAACGCTAATCACTTTTCATTAAAATTGCTCAGAAATGTGCGTGAAATCACTTGAAAAACGCTTGAAACTGTATTAAAAGATTAGAAACTTCTTAAAATTGGTTTGAAACGTTTTGAAATTGTTTTTAACCACTTTGAAATCGTTGGAAACTCCGTGACGTTAGTTTGAAATCATTTTTTATCATCGTGAAATAGCTTGAAATCAATTTGGAGTTGGTTGAAACTGTTTGAAATCATTTTTGAATCGTTTGAAATCAGTTTGAAAGTGTTAGAAACTCGTTGAGGTTAATTTGAAACTGATTGGAATTACTTTGGAATCGGTTGAAACTGTTTGAAATCATTTTTAAATCAGTTTATATCACTCGAAATTACTTCAAAATCGTTCGAAATTGTTTGACGTTTGTTAGTTAAATGAATGGCTTAACTATTATTTAATCACACAGTTTTAATTTAAAAAAACATTTTAAACACATGAAATTTACTATTGAAATATGTGTTGCATGGATTATTTTTCATTACGATTCTAAATGGTATTAAAAAGGATCTCATCGATCCAAATTATAATAACCAAATACAAAATGGCGTCAAGTTTCTTCATTTGTGACCTATAAAATCGCATTTCGTATTGTAAGTGTGACGATCTTGTTTACATTAAAAAATCCTTACATAAAGCTTAGAAATTAAAAAAAAAACCTACTAAGTTTAATTTGCATTTTATTCAAGTTTCCACGTTACAAGTGTGTAATAAAATAATTTTCTCAAAAAAACATTTCACTTTTTTTATCCGACTTATACTAATTACGTGTGTATATAAATTAAATCCATAAAAAATTGCGTTAATAAAATTGATGAAGATAAAAAAAAAAAAAAATTCTCACCCATTGGAGGAAAATTTTTTTTTCACTTATTGTTGATACATTTTTCAGTTCTTTGTACCTTATACATACGTATTATTATTATTATTGTTATTATTATTATACGAATGACATTCCATCGCGGTTTATCACATAATCTTTACTGCTTGCTCCGTAAATTGAATTCTGGTTACGAGCTGCTGTAACGGCGCGCCCTTGAGATTATTATGTATCGCAAAATGTGCATGCGAAGGTATTCGTTTTGCACACGAAGACACTCGCATGCTCTTGTTTTATATGTATAACTACTTGCGTAAACCGTTTCACGTCGAGGAGTAAATCGGATTGACGATCGAGAGGTGCAGAAGCAGAACTGTCAATAAAAAATCTTCGACGTGCGTCGATGCGTCGCTGTGACGATCGCGATTGAAAATTCACGTCCCTGCTTCTGTCGTCTTTCATCAAATTTTCCAAATACGCCAAATATATATTTTTTTCTCGCGTCTGTTTTTTTTTTTTTTATTTTTTTTTTATTTTTTTTCGGTCTTGTTGAAATTTTCATTTTCACTTACTTTTAAAAACTCGAATGTTTTCACTCCGCACTGTTGAAAAATTGAAACTGAATCAAAACCATGGGAATTGTATATGTAACGTGGAAATCTTGTAAATGAGTACCTACAGTTGAAAATTTCTAATTTTTCTTGCGTTTTGTACAAGTGAAAGCGTCAAACAGAAGGTATGAAATAAAGTGTATTTCATCAGCAAAAAGACCTGCGGTGAAATATTTTTTTTCAACAATAACAAATGGAAATTCAAAAGAAAATAATAATCGAATGTTAATGCATGAAAATAACGAATCGTATTAAGTGTCAAAAATAACAAATCCATTCTTTATACTATATCACGTGATATCTTTGTTCGTTGAATTTTTCTGATCAATAAACATCGCTAAATTCTGTTTTACGCAGAAATTGTTTTTCGTCGCGATAATCGTGAGACTTGAAAGTGTCGGCGGGGGGGGGGGGGGGGGGGGGGGGGGGTGTGGGGGGTCACGATCTCGCTAATGTAGAACATCATATAATTACGCGACCCATATGTTCTATATTATTGCGCACATTGTTATTGATAATTTTATATTTTATATAAATATTATACGTACACGTATTGTTTTATTTTTCTTATTTTTAATCCGTTTAATTTTTCGACGAGGTGTTTGTCGTCGTACGCGTATGTGTGCAACACTCATTTGGCCTACTTGATTTAAACGAACCGACCCTGCATTCATACGGGAGGAGTGTATTCAGTGACAAAACCAGGTCACGTACTCGAGACTCGACTGTACGAACTTAACAAACTTTCAACGCCCGTAACGAACAACTTCCATCGTAAATCATAACAGTGCATGTGACACGCCAATTAACATTATTGTTATAATTATCATTATTTTTACTTTGTTTTTTTTTTTTTTTTTTTTTTTTTCATTATTATTATTATCAACTCACGAAAATTCATTTCGTTCCCTCTTGTTTTTCTTTTCACGAATATAAAGAGAAAGAGAAAGAGAAATGTCATTTGTACTTCCCGTCCACAAACAGTTCTTGTACAAATACCAACCGAATACCTGTAACGAATGTACCTACTCCAGCCACGAGTTTTCGAGATCAAATTTTTTACTTTCATCCGACACGATCGGAATTGTGAAATTGAGCTTGTCGGTTCGATTGAAAAGAAAAAGTAAAAAAAAAAAACGAAAAAAAAAGAAAACAACAAAAAAAAAAAAAATACCAGCAAATATTTATTCCGCTCAGCTAATCCTTACTTTAACGCGGTTTTTGAGCAATTTTTGTCTGTCTTTCTCTTATTTTATTCGGGACAATTTTTGCTCCGTTTGTTTTTTCCTCGTATTTATTATTTGTTTCCTTTTTTTTATTCTGCACTAGTGAAAAATTCTATCTCGCTGTAATTTTAACCCCCCCCCCCCCCCCCCCCCCCCCCCGTCACCACCACCACCACCCCAAGCACTCATAAATTTTCCGACACTTTCGTGCGTGTGGGTAGGAAATTTTTTTTTTTTTTTTTTTTTTTCGAAACGAAAGAGTCGGAGTGAAAAAATTTCTCTTTTCGACGTTTGTTGTAAAAGTTTTTATCTTTACGACATTGTTTAGAATATTAAACCTCAGAGCTTAATCGAGTCGTAGATTTATAGAGTTGAGAAAAAAAAAAAAAAAAAAAAGTAGAAGAAATAGAAAAAAGAATTTATATTGTATTGTATTTTTTTCAAAGGTATTCGAAAATACCTTTTTTGTGATTTAGGAATTTTGTTTCGCAGAATTGGAAAAATGCTTTGAACAAGTTCTTCGGCGGATGTCGAGACTCCCGAGCTTTCTTCTTTTATACACGAGAGACATTTCAGCCGATTTCACAATCTCGATCAAAAGCTTCTCATTCCTCAATCCTCGCGGTTATTGATTTATAGACTGCGGTCAGGTTTATATTATAGGCGGCGGGTATGTAATGAGATGTTTATTATCGTATATCGGCCTGGAAATTACAAGCGCACGCGTTCATCGGACGAATTCACTCTGCTTCAATTATGGAAATCGCTTGAGGCGATGTGCGTGTGTGCGTTTTTTCATATATTTTTAACCTCTTATTCATTTTCTCCTGACGACGCACGTGACGTCCGTCCCTACAATCTCGTAGTAATTTATTATTGCAAACCGTAAAGATTTCGATCCAATTATGGAAGTTTTCTTATTTTTCGTCAGATTTTTAATAACTTTTGTGTAAAAAGACCTGATGATTAATCTTTATTTGTATATATATATATATATATATTTTTTTTTTCATCATTCTTATGTTTACTTCAGTTCTCATTTTTACAATCTTACTTCTTTTTCGTATTTCATTCGATCGTTTTATTTATATAAAATATCATTATCATCGACAGAGTATCCAAACGAGAAGAAATATGATTGTGAATTTGTTGAGTTGCTTTGATTATAATAAAAATCGCGAGTTTTAGTAACGATATAAAAGATGATGAAACAGAGGATTTTCTACTAAACATACAAAGTCATTTTTTTTTTTTTCATTCAATCGATCAGAAATCTCATCCATTTGCATTTGATTTATTGAATCCCGAGGCCTGATTTCTCTTGCGTATAAAACCCAAGAATGAAGATTATTGGATTAAAGACAAGGTGGTATAGAAGAGAAGAAAACGATATTAAGAACAAAGAAACAGAGAGATTGAACTACCATGAGCGAAAGTACACCGGCAGCAGCCATCCGGCCCTGATTTTTATTGAACCTTGATTTGAAATCGGCACGATTCGGAACGCGCGAATTCACTTCGCTTCGCTTCACTTTATACTTCACTTCACTTGAATTTATATATATGTATACCTTTGCACTTATCTTTGTTTCAATTGTCTAGATGTTGTGTATAAAATCAATTTTCTTCGTAACCTGTAGTGTAACGGCGTTCGTTTTATTATTATTATTATTATTATTATTATTTTGTTTAATCATTTTTAAATCGCTTGAAATCACTTGGAAAGTGTTAGAAACTCCTTCATGTTAGTTTGAAACTGTTTAGAATCATTTTTGAATCGCTTGAAATCACTTTAAAAGTTTTAGAATCTCCTTGATGTTAGTTTGAAATCGTTTGGAATCATTTTTGAATCGCTTGAAACTCTCAGATATTAGTTACAAACTGTTTGAAATAATTTTTGAATCGCTTGAAATTACTTGAAAAGTTTTGGAAACTATTTGATGTTAGTTTGAAACCGGTTGGAATTACTTTGGATTGGGTTGAAACTCTCAGATATTAGATAGAAACTGTTTGAAATAATTTTTTAATCCCCCAAAATCACTTAAAAAGCGATTATTTAAATTTACATAATTCAATTGATTATTTGATATAAAAATTAATTATCTGTACATAACAATAGTTTCATCCACTCTTATAATTATCACCTCCGTGTTTGTTAATACAACAGAAACTTTTCTTCCCACAAGAATTGAAATCGAGTATAAATTTTGCACGGCGAAAATGTTTCGCAAATTCTTTTTTTTTTTTTTTTGTCATTATTATTATTGCGTATATTCTTAGAGTATTTTTGCCTCACTCTCAATTCGATATACGTTTATATAAATATTTATTATCATATTACATTCGTAGCAAGAGTGAAGTCTAGGTCAAGCTTTGCATATATATTTATCTATGAAAACGACATAATGACAAATAAAAAAAAAACAATAAGAATATCAGTTAGATTAACGAGGACAAAAAAAAAAAAAAAAACACAACGTGATCTTTTCTGGGGCGATTAGATCTCGCGGAGTTATTTTCCACAACGTGGGACGTGGGACTTACCAGATTTTCCGGGTCGATAAAGATGGATTAATCGACTCGAACCCAATTATAGTGTCCTACTCGCATTGAATTGAGATGAATATGGATATGGGGCATTCCATGCCAACTTGAAATCTGTGAATCCTTAATTTTTTCATCCAACCGTTTTTGAGTCGTAAATATTTAATTTATTTTCTCTTTTTTTACAAAAATCAATGGATGAAACATGTTCAAAAATATATAGAAGATTTTTCAGGAAATGTCATACAATTTTGTAGGGAACATGTTTATATTTCGTGGAAAATGAGAATAATCCTTTTTTCTAACACTTTTTATGTTATTCGAACAATATGTATTCTCGGTTTTTGATAAACGGATTTGTAAACCATTGAAAAGTATTTCTTACTGGTATAAACGGTTTCAGCGGTCACGTGTTGTTCAAAAAAATTTGAACGAGCCTCTGGGTATACATTATTTAATATATTTATATTAGGGTGGTGCAAAAAAAGCGACTATTTTTTTTTTTTTTGAGTCTCGTGTGACAAAATGTTAGTTTTTGATGTTCTAAGAGCCCACACCAAAGGACAGTTCAAAAAAAAAAATTTTAAGAGGTCGCTCCACATTTTTTAAAACTTCAGAAATCGTCAAAAATTGATTGTTTTTTTTTAAATTTTTTTCTCGTCACGGTATAATTTTATAGACAACAAAAAAAAATAAGTTTCCGAAAGTTTCAGTTCAAAATTTGACTTTTGAAAGGTCGCTCATAATTTTTTTTCAATTTTTTTAATGCATTTCTTCAGATCTTTTCGAGCGACCTTTTAATACTCATATTAAAATTTCATAAATTTTTTTGCTTCAATTTAGTAAGAAAAAATCGATAACAATACACCACGACATGAATTAAAAATCAAACAAAATACTGAAAATATAATTTTTTTAATTTAATTTTTTTGACGATTTTTGAAATTTTTTAAAATTTGGAGCGACCTCTTAAAAATTTTTTTTTTGAGCTGTCCCTTGGAGTGGGCTCTTAAAACATCAAAAACTAACATTTTGTCACACAAGACTCAAGAAAAAAAAAAATAGTCGGCTCCTTTGCGCCACCCTAATATATACATATATATATTCAATTCACACTCGACAATACGAGATGCTCCGTAACTGGAACACCGCTGCGAATGGGCTAAAAGCGACTTTCGTGCGAAACGAAAGAGCAAAAACGGGTCACGCCTTGTCGCTCGACCTTATCTCCGACTCGGCAACGACATCCTACATCGTTGATACGCGATAAAGAACATTCAAATAAGACCATTCTCATGGATCCATATCCACTCCGTTCCACGCACCGTGCAGTGGAATGTCGCCGTGTAAACGAACCATCACACTCGACGTCACCCGGAAATCTAAGCCTCTTCATTATGCACACGTGGAGCGCGTGTCATGTGTCATCCTTGGCTCCAAGTCTTACACATGCACGTCTTTGCAGTTCATCGCAATCCTTGTGGTAACAGTAAACTTGTACCTTCCAATGTGTTTGTCGTCGTCTCATTACAGCGGAAGAAGCGGTTCAGGATCGAAAATAGCTGAACAAACATTATCTTATTGTTAAACTATCCTACAAAAAGGATTTCATTCATTCATTCATTCATTCCAAGTCCTGAAAAGTCGTTCAGTACGTTAAAGTTCGTGCAAACGATTCGAAACTTGACGACGGACGTCTCAAGTCCTTCCCAATCACTATAAATTCCCTAATGCATTCCCTAATGCTTCTTAGTAAGTTGAAACCAATTCGTGTATCCTTAATTCTTGTACAAAAGTTTGTTCAGAACCATTCAAATCGTGGTAAAGTGCCTTATAAGTCACATTCACGTCCCTCGAACTTGACCAAAGGCCTTATCATTCGAAGTTGCTAAAAGCAGTTTGAAATCCATTGATTTGGTCGAAACCTTTGAAACCTAGAGACTTAGAGCTTGATTCGACTCTTGAGATTCCCGATATTTCACAGGTCATTATTCACACTCAATGGAATACGGATCCAATTTCAGCGATCACTTTATAGGTACCACAGTGCGAGCACCGACGAAATGATTGCACTTTTTTTTACGCCAGGTGACTTTCTCCTGGCTTTTTCCTGAAGGCGTTTTACCTGGCATTAAACAGGACACAATAAGTTACTCCGAGTGCTCGGTAACTGGAACGTGCTGTGAACGCAAGCATATATAACGAATGCAACCATTATACATACATACATACGTATACAAGGTGCAGTGTTCGCATCATCATGGGAAATGGAAGCATCGCCTAACGAACAGTCATGAAAACGTAGTATGGCGCACCACCTCGTCGCACCCACCTACTTTCATCTTTTGTCCACATCCAGCAGACTGGACTTCCTCCTGGGCCGGACGACGGACCGCAAAACGATCCGACCCACGACTCTGACCGACCGACCGACCGACCGACCCCTTTCTCAAATCACCCACGCGGATATAATAACTATTTGCTTTCCATGAAAGCTCTTGAGCATGCTCTTTGCTCTCTTACAGGACCTCGTTGCACTGAAAAAGAACCAC
Organism: Diprion similis; assembly: GCF_021155765.1. Classification (NCBI taxonomy): domain Eukaryota; kingdom Metazoa; phylum Arthropoda; class Insecta; order Hymenoptera; family Diprionidae; genus Diprion; species Diprion similis. Next base: position 5,552,043 of record NC_060111.1, on the reverse strand, counting down.
GAGAGGAGATGACCATGGGAACCATCGCGCTGCCGGTTCTCGCTTATATGCATTTGGACCGATCTACCGATCTACCAATTTTCGATCAAATTCTTAGGGTGAAAATCATCAGATCTCGCTGAAATTTAGATATGGTATAGCGGACTACGCAATGGATCACTTTTTTTTCGTAAAAGTAGCCTGTTGTTGTTTTTTTTTTTTTTTTCTTTACTTTTTCTATACACCACTCCAAAACTTAAGATTTCCCTTAAATGTATCCTTAAAAATTCAGTTTCATCTTCCCCCCCCCCCTTTTTTTTTTTTTTTGCTAGTTATTAACTTTTTTTTCACGAACTAACAACGGACTGAAAATATTTATTTTATACTTGAGAACAATGTTCGTACCTTCAACTTAACGTAGGAACAAAAAAAACGAAAAGAAAAAATTCATCCAATCTCAAAACTTCTTTATGTTTTACAAAACTGTCATTTTTACCGTACAATTAAATATCCTTATTTTGTTCTTACGTTTAGTTGGAAATATAAACATTATTCTCATGCATCAAATTGATCTCTTTTAAAGAAATGTTGCAAATTTCAATGTATTTTACATTCAAAATTTCAACCCCCCCCCCCCCCCCCCCCCCATCCCCTCCAAAGCACGTGTTAATATTATCCGAAAATTTGTATGTTCAAAGGTTTTTTTTTTTTCTCTACAATATGAACATATTCTTGGGATGCAAATGAAAAAAATCAGAACTATGAAAAAATATTTGAAGTCCAATATCCTCCTATTTTCACAAAACTTTACCATGTTTCACATAAAGTTACCTGACTTCAACACTTTGAAGTCTGTTATAATGTATACCAAGATACCAAAGTCTTTCAATTTTTAGGACTTTAGTTTTTGACGTGTTCGATTAACGCGATGATCAATTTTATCATGTTTTCGAACTAAACGTTTGACTCCGAAATTTCACTAGTTCTTAATTCGTTTTTTAGACAAAAGAAAGTCTGGTCTTTCGGAATGTGAAATTCGTTCTCTAAAGGTAGATCTTCAGGAACTATCAAAAAAGATATATTTCAGAAAGAATATTTCAGTCTCGCGTATGCGAAGAACAAAAAAACGAATTATTTTTACTGGAATATTCATGTACAGAATTTTAGTATTATATAACTGTTTCTTTCGTGTTTAAGTGAAAAACAAATCGATATTGATACTCTTCAATTTTCTAATATCAATAAATTTCTACCCTAAACTTTCTTTTCCAAATTTACCGATGCAAAAATAGTCGAAAACGAATTTCTTCCTTTCACTTGACCGATATTCGAAAGGAGAATCGAGAATCGAGCTTTAGAAGACAGAGAGAGAAAGATAGAGAAATGGGATAAATCAATTTATTACCTGAACGAGAACAGGTGAATTTTTTTCGTACGCATGCATGAAATGTCTTATTTATGCAGAAACCGCGTTACATTATAAGCAGTTGTATAAATTTGTGCCAAGCGTTATACGGAGGCGGAGAGTTTAACGGTTCAACTGCACTTCCTGAAGGTAGAAATCAGCCGCTGCTCGACGCGACGCACGGTTGCATCGACGATAATCGTGTGGGAGATAGCGATAACACTTCACCTGGTCGTGAAACCAACGTGTGGTTGGCTCGATATATATATATATATTTATATATGGGTTATTCATGGTATATAACGTTTCGTTGCATACATATATATACATCGCGACGCGCATGCGCAGGTGAAAATATAATCACCGACGTTGGAAAATACTCTCGTCGTCGAATATAATAAGGGGGAGGGGGGGGGGGGGGGAAGGATTGAAAACTTGGAAAGGTGAATATTTGGAATGGACGATATATCGGAATTTCAAAGTCTAGTTGAAAGTAAAATAACGAAAGATGAAGTTTTTGAAATCTTTAGTCGCTGGTTATTATTTTATAGTTATTCTAGTCATTCTAATCAGCGACGCTTTCGAAAATCAAGATTTCGAACAATTGATATTGAGTTATTTTGGTTTTTCATTATTGAAATTTCGATATTCAATCCCAACTGAATATAACTCGATTGAGTGAACGGGAGTGGGGTTGAGGGTGCGAATTTGAAACGTTGAGAAAATGTCTGATTCCGAATTATTCGGTGGCGAGAATTGAAGTAAAGAAATCGAACTTTTAGGAAACAATAATGTTTCGAAATGCAAGATTTCGGAAATCTAAGTTTCGGTGGAGTAAAATTCCGGAAAATAAAATATACTCACTGTGTATAAAAAAAAAAAAAAAAAAAAAAACCGAAAATCGGAATGGCCAGTATTCCGGACGTAAAAATATCGAAAAACAAAAATAACGAAAGATCAAAGTGGTGAAATTTCTCTCAAAGCCAGAAATTCACAGAACAGAATATTCTTCGATCATTCGATATTCGATGTTTGCGATTTTTTAATTTTCACATTTTCACACTTTCGGGAATTTCAGGACTTTTCGAGTTCTGGACAATTTGAAACTTTCATGTTTCGTCAAAGTTTGAATTTCTTAACTTACCCCACCAAAAAAATCGGAATCTCACGCTTTTGGAATCTTTCAAATTCGGAATTTCAACCTCTTCCCTATCGTACATTACACAAATAGCACGTCCTTATTTAATTCTCGTAAATCATTCACGTTTTCAATACGATTGCAAAAATAGAGTTTCTGATCGCGCAAATCTCACCTGCACGCAATTACTACGCTGCGTATAATCTGTTTAAACTAATTATACAATTTTTTTTTGTCATTTTCATTTTTTAACAAAACTACCGCTGTGTTAACGTTCTCGGTAAACCGAAAATAAAAGTGACTATCCGATTGAAATTTAAAAAAGTCAGTAGTTGATCAGCATTTTCGTTTCATTCTTCCTATTTTATATACGAATATCTAGATCTCATTCTCATTTCAATTTTCAACTTTCACTGATACGAATTCGTTTCGAGAAACGCAGATCGAGTTTTTAGATCTTCGGATGATATTGAGTAAAACGCAGGGTGTCTAGATCTCCTTGAAAAACCTTGAAGTCCTGGAAATCTCAAATAAATTTAGCTACTCACAGAGAATTTTTTTAAAAGTTCTCGATTCCAAAAATCCATTTTACCAAATTTAAAATCGGTACTATTTTGAAAAAAAAAAAAAAAAAATTGTATTCAAGTGTGTTTCAACAAATAATAACAAATACTGACAAATTCTTGACGAAAATTTTTACACAAGTTGCTGGAAGAAAAGTTGTAAAAATCTTAAAATCACGTAGAATATCCTGGTATCCTCAGGAAATTTTAGATCCCAACTTGAGTAGATTATATTATATACTTTTTCATTTATGGTATGTATATATATTATACATCCATGGTTGCCTTAATAGTATTTTACATATATACACAATGTATGTATATAGATAATAGGCATGTACTCCTGCATGCGATTTCCTGACGTAATTTAGAAAGTTCGCGTTAGAGACATTTGCAACTGATTTCGCTTATGGCACGCTTACATATCGTTTACTGCAGTCCCCCTTCGTCCCTTCGTCTCTTCGTCTCTTCGTCTCTTCGTCTCTTCGTCGTTGTCTTCAGCCCAGACCGCCGCCATTATACGCTGTATAACGCTTACATAGTTTATACAAATTTACACCGTCGAATATTTCGCCACGGGTTTCCGGATCGAAATGATAAGCGAGAATTTCGAACAGACATTGCGATAAGAAGTATACATATATATATATACAGTAAACACCTATGCGACAATGAAATTTCATCAATCGGAGCAATTTGAAAATATATTTATTTCTTTATTTCTTTATTTTTCAAATCAAGTCCGAAACTAACGAATTCTATTTGTCTGCCGTCATTTTCAGTAATTTATCTGTCGTTAGGCGGGTAATTTTCATATCCAAGTAATTTATTGATTGTCCAAATATAAGGGAGAGGCTCTGAAAACATATGGGAAAATTTTTTTCTTCTCTCTCTTTCTCTCTATCTGTCTCTCAGTTTTAACTTGACGAATTTTGTCGCCGACGTCTCGATATTAACGCGGAAGATTGACGCTGTATAATCGGACGACTTGAGTTAGTTATTTAGTTATTTAGGTTTCGTATAAATAGAATATCTGGCTCGAGTCCGCTCAGCCCTGCATCAGCTGACACATCGGATACTTCAAATACACCGAATGCACCGTATGCGGTTAAATATATCGTCAGTCTCGGCAGGAAACTGGGCTGGACAGGATATTGGCTGCATGCGTTGATAGAAAAAAGTTGTTGAATGGATAAAACAGAAAAAAAAAACAAACAATTGTTTCTATAAATTAAACGCGTCGTTTCAACGACTGCGAACTGAATATATTTGGTTATTTATTACAACAATTCGTAACTTTGCACGAATTAGCTGATAAATTACTTCTCTTGACGAAATTAATATTTAATACAAATACCGAGGATTTTCAGTCAACGAAAAATATCTATTTTAACTACCCGTGTTACGTGTATTGTTAATACGAAAATCGTCTTGTTAATCTGAATATCCTACTTTTTTTTTTATATATTTATTTATATATTTTTATTTTTATAATGAATTTTTAGATACTTTATGTTTTTCCAGCTGCTTTGCATCGTCGAATTTTGTGGTTTTTTACCACGAATCAAAAGTTTTTTACAAAAGACACGATCAATTCATTCACCCTGACGTATTTAAAAATGTATAAATTTCAACGAAACGAATAAAAATCACTTAGTTTGATCAAATAAATTTCTTTACGAAAAATCACACGCGGGGTTTGATTCAAGATAATCAAATTTGACTACAAGGAATACCGAATTTCTTATCGATAAAAAAACAAAAAAAAAAATTTAGTTAGGTATAACGATTCGGATCCTTCGGTTGACACAACTAAATACTGTTTGAATATATCAAATTTTCAGTGAAAATCAACCGCATAGTTCAAATAACTTGTTCGGTTGATCTGACCTAACAGAATTTATCAAGTTGACTACGGTATATTCATTTTTGCAAAACAATGATTTAACCAATAATTTTCCATTCAATTGAATCGTTTCGATTGATTTAACGACTTTTTTTTTCTTCAGGAAATTCAATTTACTTTATTATGGATTTTTTTTTGTTTAAAAAGAAAGAAAAACAAAAATCTCAAGCCAAATTCAAATCGATTTTAATAACCCTTTTAAAATACTTTTTACAGGGTAAACAAATAAAATTAAAAATCTGTTAAACATTTTTTTTTTTTTTTGTTATCATTCTAAGTCTTTTAGGTCAGTTTATGTTTCCTGTATTTGTTTTTTTTTTTTCTTTCTTTGAATCTCTTTTCTCAACGTAAAAGTGAAATTGAGGAAACATTTTGCAACCGATTATCTCGTCGAATATAAAAACGACTCTCAGGAGGATCTCGGGGCAATTTGAACCGCGCCTTCATTGTTTTCGTTATCCTTTTATGGATTCGAAGGTTCGACTGTCTCACGATTAGCCATCAGCCGGCTATTCTTCTCGTTCGTTGGAGCCACACCGATTATTAAATTAAATCCAAACACCCTGCCTCACGGTGTACCTACGTACGTTTACATAATTGTCTGGTACAGGAAGTGAAAGCGAATCGGCGTTGCTGAAAATACGAGCGGCGTGTATACGATATACTTTTACTCTTTGAAACCCGCAGCCAGCAGCTCGGCGAGCAAAGCCAATTTTACTTGTTATACTCCGTATTCCTCTCTCTCTGTTCGTGCTTTCACAGAGCAAACCAAGTCAAAGTCACTCGACTGTAGCCCCCCAGCGTGCTTTCAACCCTGTTTGTGTCAGAATCCCAGGCATATCGAGTATGCATACCGCAACCGATAGTGGGTAAAATATGTCGGGATACTAAAAGAGCGATCGATAAGGAAGAAGAACTCGATTCAACGATAAACTCGTCTATGCTTTAACTTCCTGTTTAGCTGGTTTCAGAGAAGAAAGGAATTTATTGTAGTTACCGAGATAATAAAAAGTTGAGATCGCCAGATCCATGCCTATGTCTGTGTGTATGGATGTAATCGATTTTTGAGGCCATGGATTTCAATGATTTTTGTCTCAATCGACGAGGCTTTTCCAAACTTAGAACTGATTAGATTTTCGCTTTGATCGGTTCAGCGCTGTTTCAATTATTTGAATAACAAAATTCGAAATAATTAGATTAAAATGGTTATATCTTGATAATGGATTAATGGATTTGAATGGAAATTGGTACTGAGATATTTTTGGGACGCTAATTGCGAATCTAAGGTCAGAATTTGCAGAATTTTTAATTTAGCGTATTTAATAAGCTGGAAAAAAAAACTAAAAACATTTGGATTTCGATGAAAATTGGTAATCAGAGGTTTGATGGGTGGCTGATCACGAATCTGAAGTCAAATTGGGAAATCTAAAATGGCGATTCAATATGGTGAAAGGAAATTTAAATATATTTCGATTTTCGTAGAAATTGATTGGTGGAGGTTTCCTGAGTCTCCGATAACGAATTCAATGACAGACTTTCAAAATTTTTAATGGTGGATCCATTATAGTGATTCAAATTATAAAAGAACGTCATATTTCCATGCAAAATGATATACGAGGGCTTTAAAATCGTTAATCACGAAACTGAATTTGTAGTACGAAATTCGAATTGAACATGATTCTTTTTTTATCTCTATAAATTTAGATCCTGCGATGTGAGCACAGAAATACCCGACTCAAAAATGGAAAGCTTTTCTCCTTCGTTTCGCTGCATTTTTCATTCCTCGAGTTTTAGTAGGTAATTTAGGAAAGTTTAAGGTGAGAAAATAACATCATTAAACGATAATTTGGGGGTAAATCAGTCAAGTACGATGAAGATATCGTTAGATAAAAAAAAAATCTCAATATTTAAGATTTATTTGAAAATATTTTGTTTATCTGACGTGCTTTTGCCAAGCAATTTAGTCACGATAGTTGAAAAATACGCGGTGAACAGGCCTCGAGAAATTATTACGCGTTATGCCATCGAGTTTGCTGCGAAATCGTGACAACCGAAGCGCGCTTTGACATCTCGCGAGTGGTTTTTTATTTGTTTATACATTTTTATTTTATTCTTTCTCTTATTGATGTATATGCGCGCAAAGTATGGAACGCAAATCGTTTTATATTAGTGAATGTAGTGTCCCTGATATCACTCGGGCTATCCTGCAATTATAAGAGTCCAGAAAATTTCGAACACGGCTTCGACTCAACTCGTATGATTCAATCCTCTCCGAACCGTTGATTGACCTAGTAATTATTCAGCTCCGGGTGATGAATATTTAAGAATTAAATGAATGAAATAGTGTCACGTGTGATAAATTTAATTAAACGATCGATTCTGAGAAAAAGAAGTCAGATGTAATGACATCAATAGTAACAACAACAACAACAACAACTAATGATAAATAAATCAGTTATAATTCATGTATAAACATTGAAAAAAGATTATGATTCAATTTATAGAAGATATGTAACACGCACTTCATTTTCTTATGTGATAATACATTCGGGTGAATCGATATTACAGAATCGAACTACTTGTTTGCATTTTGACCTCACTTTTTATCAATCAAATGTCGAGTCAAGTAATTCGATTCACTTATATTGCGTATAAAATGTAACATCGCGGGAGAAAGGGGGTGAGAAAAAAATTTTTATTATTATTTTAACTCTCTTTTTGATATCCGCGCGTTTTAAAGAGATTTTGGGCGTAGAATCTAGTTTACAGGGAGAGAGAGAGAGAGAGAGATTGTAAAATTAATGCAAAGTCAACAGCAAGAGCGATAAATCTGATCATTATAATAGTAGAAAATAGATACGATCATTTATTATACTATTCAAATTTATTTCATTGACCGCGATTCAAATTCAGTCACACGAGTATTTTTGCGATAGTGCGTGTGTGTTTTTACAATTTTTTTTTTTTTCCGCTATATCGGGCCGCCCGTTAGCGAAAAAAACGACCTTCATCAATACGTTTTGAAGAAGGAAACGAGAAGAAAGAATTACGTACTTAGTATTGATAATGAGACGATGATAAAGACGTGAAGATTAGAGAAAGACAGAAAAATATGAGAAATAAAAAGTGTATATTCGCACTATCTTTAAACGCCTACGTGAGCAGCATTTGTTACCCATAATGCCGGGTAAAACACGCACACTTGTCCGTATTCACATGCACGAAGACCAACGTAGTGTGACGTTATTACAGCAACGAAGTACCGTCGTCGAGGCGTTGAGTAACTCGTAAAATTTCAGTCAGTCACTCTCTTGTTCCGCGCTGCTTGAGAAAACAGAAGATCCATCCATCCATTCATCCATTCGTACGTGAAACTACACCGCAGGAACACCAGTAGCAACAGCAGTAGAATATTCGAGAACGACTTTCGATTCTTCTTCAAATTACACGCAGTAACTACAGCCTCCAACTTTTCAATAGACTTCTGCAAGGGATTCGCAAATGCGAATCGAAATACCTCGAGGACAGATTCTCGTGACTGTTAAGCCTGTCCTTATATATATCCTTAAACAAACTAGTCCGTTATTTACGTTCCGTTTTTAAACGGCCTTCGGTACCTGACATTCTATATTCGACGAACGAGTTAAACTCTAAATAACGTGTATGATGACACCAGAGCGATGTTAAGGAGGTCTGTTCCATTCGGTTTCGAGACTTGCTTATATTTATCTGGTTCTTTTTTTCAGTAGCACTAATTCATGGGACGATAAAAATGACTTTTACTATCCTGAACTTTGGCTCGGGTACAATTTATTGTACGTACTTATACGTCATGTACGTTATTCAACTCTCTGTGCATGCGGCTCGCTTTTCAGTAAGTACTTCACGGAATTACCCGTGCTAAATTTCATTCACGATGTTATAGGCTCAACGCCGCTAAGGTTTATTGATTGTTACCAGCTACGCGGAGTCATTGATATCAAACCTACGGAAAAGACAATTTATTATATATATTTATATATACTTTTGGTTACAACAATTTTTCTCCTCAACTCTGGAAATTTTTTCTTCAGTCTAAAATCCAATTTGGTTACTCGGTCGGTAACACAAACTGTGTCTCCTCAAATCCTGACTGACTGAAAGATTTTCTCTAAGGAAATTCTTCGACAATGTAGTACGTACACACGTGATATCAGAATTTTCGTTCCGAAACCTGTTTCCCTTCCATCCCTGACTTTCAGGCCAAATACGTGTCCAGGTATAAGGTAGGAATAATAATCGGGGGAGGAAAAAAGAGAAGAGGAGGGCTCCCTCGAATGTTCCCATCGTCGCGTAGCGAAGGGACCCTCCAAGAATCGAGATGAATCCCCGAGCGCCCTCCGACGAAGGGCTGAATTCTCTTCCCCTCCGGAAGGCCGACGAACCCTCCTGCGGCGTAGCACAAACCCCGAATTTCCAGGACCGAGGGCTGCAGGTTATTCATCCCGTTTCTCTCGGGTCCGAACCCCGAAGCCCAGCGCCATCGTCTCTTCATCGGCTCCCCGGCATCTGCGGCCATTCTGCAGGCCGAGCTTCTCCGCTCCTCCGTTTCCACGGCTTCGAACCACCAAAAATCCGGTTGGGTATAGAGAATAATGAAACGTGGGCGAACCCCTGCCGACGTCCATCTGTCCGTTGTGCAGTTCGCCACCTGCGTGGTTTGTGGATAGCTTTTCATTCGAATATTACAGGGTATCGAGGTGGTAAAATATATGGACTACAGGCTGAAAGGTGGATATCATTTACGGTCGACCTAGCTGAACTTGTTCGTTGAGTAGGAAGTATGATTTCGAAATAAATTAATTTGTCAAATTATCAATAACCGTGATTCACTTTGTTCAAAAATTTGAGGAGACGTTGGAGTAAGGAAATGGGACTTCTTTCTTCTCCTTCCGTTTGATGAAGTCATTTCAAACTTTGGGAAATGATAGAGTTTGTAATTGCATTTGTACGATCACTGTAAGAGAAGTTAGAAAAATTGACAAAAACTGTATATGTATATTAGAATTTATATACATTTGGAGCTTAATTCTAACTTGCTTCGAGGTCATGGCATCCTAATGCTAAGTTGAATCCCATATCAGGAAAAGAAAAAGTAATTCCTCTATACGAAAAGCGCTGTGCATGTGAGAATAAGTTTAATTTAAGGCCTATCGTTCTTCTTCTGACAAGAAGATGCGGATATGACGTTTGGTTTTTACTCCTGGAGGTATTTGACTTTTTAAAACGAGCTTTACGCGCGTCTGTGAATGTCACGAGCATTACATAATCGTAAATCGTATTCAGGAACTGCTTTTTTCCGATACCTTAATGCCCCAAGTGTTCCAAAGTGACTCATCATTGGCACTTTAATTCTGTGACTACGATCTTGCATGCACTTGTGGAAGTGGAAACAAACCACTCGACATCGATTTACCAAAATACAAAGATACCAATCTTAATTACATTCCATTTCTCACTTTCCTGCAAATGCAAACTGACGCAAAGCATGTGTAGAAGTGAACGGAAGTGATCGAAGTGTGAGATAATAGGTCGCCGTATTATCGACGTGTTAAAAGCCAAGGCAGACAAGACGGGTAATTGCTACAAATCATCACCAGATCACCGTGAGGATAGAACGTATAAGATATGAAGTGCCGGATCGAAACCTGTAACAAAACTCAGATATCAATTACAGCGATTCTCACTGCATAAAATCGTCGTAATTCGTAGTTTTTTTTTTTTTTTTTTTTTTTTACAACTATTTCTAAGTTGGGACAAAGACGCGTCTAGATTTTATATTCCGAAATCCTTGCTTAGCTCTTCCTCCTTCTCGTAATCTTGAATAATAAAAAGAAGGAGAAGTAGGTTGACCAAATATTGCAAGGTTGTAAAGTGTATATAGATATATATGTATACACCACATCAGAGTCTGAATGGAGCGAGGATTTCCCTGCAGTCGCGGCGAAGTTTCGCAAGGAATTGGAGACGGTTTGGAACCGCTTAAATCAGCAGAATTTCGTAACTGCACCGACAGAAACGAAATTCCACTTCGAAACTCGGTCGCCCACACACGCACAGCGTGCACCTTGGCTCTACACCCAGCTGCCCACGTGATATTCGTGAAACGGATGCAATTAGAGGAGAATTAAGAACGGAGAATAACTCTCTGGGTCATCACGGGTCGCGGCCGGTCGTAGGTGATTTGGCTAATGACGCAATTAGCCGATCTTTGATCCAGAACCGTTTCCTGGCCCACGCCGCAGTCCTCCTTACCTCACTCGGTCATCCTAATTGGAAACTCGGACGCGAATTCCGTGATTAATGGTCAGGAATCAACGCTAGAACAGCGTCGATCGCCGAACCGTTGAACATCACCATCAACGTGTGAATGACCATCAACCCTTTGAATGAACCATCTTGTCCAAGGAATGCATTGTCTTCTGACTTCTTGTGGAGAAACAATCATTTTGTGGATCCATTATGGTGCTTCTAAAGACACGTTGTACACCTCGAAAACGCGGGGAGGCAAAACTCTTATACCGCTTGAGAGATCAGAGTGAAATTTGGGCAGTTAATACCTTATTTTGGCAAAAAGTGGAGCGCCTTTTTACTTTTTCAAAATCTGGAAAAAATTTTTACAGATTGGTTACCACTCACAGAAATTGGCCAAATTTTTATAGTTGCACTGAATGGATCGAACTATCCGGTATGATGCCACTCGGCGGTGATGAAACACACATTTTGAGCCCAGTTCCATGAGATTTGATGGTGAAATGACGAAATGGCAGCTGATCTGGTTTTCGATTATGAAGTACACCGAAATCTCATTTTGGCGACATTTGTTACCGACATTACGCGCATGCCGGTAATGTATGCGTGTAATGTCGGTAAAAAATTACCGGCAAGCGAAAAAGATCGGTAACAAGTGTCGCCAAAATGAGATTTTGGTGTTCTTCATAATCGAAAACCAGATCAGCTGCCATTTCGTCATTTCACCATCAAATCTCATGGGACTGGGCTGAAAATGTGTGTTTCATCACCGCCGAGTGGCATCATAACGGATAGTTAGATCCATTCAGTGCAACTGTGAAAATTTGGCCAATTTCTGTGAGTGGTAACCAATCTGTAAATTTTTTTTCCAAATTTTGAAAAAGTAAAAAGACGCTCTACTTTTTGCCAAAATAAGGCATTAACTGCCCAAGTTTCACTCTGATCGCTTGAGCGGTATAGGAGTTTTGCATCCCCGCGTTTTCGAGGTGTACAACGGGTCTTTATGAGCACCTTAAAGGCTCGCCGTGCTCTACATAATTCTGGGTCTAATAAACGAAGTTATAACTGCAGATCGCGGTGATACGTGAACCGTTCGAATGGTGCCCAGGTTTATACTTACCACTTTCGTAAATACATACTACAGTGTATGTATACATATGTACTTGAATGACTAAAAAATCGGAACACAATAGATCAGGGTCACAAGCTTCCGGTACCATTCTTACACTTGCGTGTTGTGTAGATTTCACTTCGCTGTCTGACAATGACCAGGTCTAGGCAGCGTTATACGTGAACGAGAATATGGGCTCGATCTCATTGTCGGCTTCGTCAATAACATTGGGTCACATAAATGCAGCTTAACTCGCACACCGAGACGATACTTCTGACTATGTGTTTGCACAGGCGTGTTAGTGACGCGAGCCTAGATATGGATAAGCGTGGTACGTTCTGCGTCTATTCAGGACAGGGCCGTGCTGAGGAGAACCTCCAGACGATAGTTACTTTGAAGTCAATTTTCCTACAGTCGAGAGATTGAGCTCACACAGCCTGTTCTCTGTGGTTGGCGCTATGCTTGTTCTATTTCAGTGAACTTATCTCGCTTTTCGCTTCTTCCACTTCTCTTCTTCACCTTTGATGATGATCGTTATCAATTGTATCAGGGCTAAATTGGGGGCTCAAATTTTTCCTTGATACAGCCCTGATCACCAGGACTTCTCTGGTTTTATTGCCTACTTACCGAAGGCTTTCTGGAAACGTTTGACAATCGATTCTTTCTATCTAATTGTAAGTTTACAATGAAGGATACAAGTATTGGGTATCGCTGATTGACAACTCTTGAGTTTTGTGTAGAATAGCTTTAAGGAGAACTTCACCCAGGAACGATTGTACTGTTTATACGTTGTCTCTCCACCATTTTAAATAGACTTGATAAATCTGTCTCGTTACCAGCGGCATTGAACCGCATTCACAAATAAAGCAATTTCATACGTTGTGCATCTTATTTTCACATCAATGATATCATTGCTGCCCCTGAACATATGGAATGGATTCCTCTCCTGTATTCAGATACTTTTCTTACCACAAACAAAGTATGTACTTGGTTCAAAAGCTAACCACTTCTTGTGCAATGGTCAACTTGAATCTTCAAGTATTCTTACCAGTGTGGTAACAAGATTCGAAACCTTTGATGGTTCATAGATTGGCGATGGTCGAAATAAACTTGGATATCTAGGAACCCTGGAGATCGATAGAGTTGGCTTACATAATTCGCTAAGTAACTATAGTCTTGGTCTTTCAAGAGGATGTGTACGTCTTCGAATTCACCGTAACACCGAACTTCGTGATTTTATTCGAACTACGTGAAAGTGAGTATTTTGAAACAGAGTTATGAAAGCGAGCAAATATATGTAGAGAAAGAGAAAAAGAGAGAGATATGGAGATAGAGTGAAAACGGTTTTAAAACTTTGAGATCTTATTCAGGGAAACTTAGAATTCTTAAAAATATGGACATCCCAAAAGCATCGATGCATTCCTCTACAGATAAAGAAATCTGAACAATCAAATCGATTCGATACTTTCGGACGATCTTCATGCAAAATTTTCTGTGAAGTCAGGATCCCTGATCACTCGGGGACCCGATACTTGACTTTCTACATATTCGAATGAATGACATCGTTTTCACGAGTCGATTGAGGAAGGAAACGATAATGGCAATGTGCTGAAAAACGGCAGCTTTGTTATTCCTTGTAAAATGACCACCGCACGGTCTGTCTGGACGATAATAGTTTTTTTTTTTTATTTATTTATTTTTCTTTTTTTGAGGTAAAAGGCGTCCATCATGCAGGCTAGACGCACAATGAGTCTCTGACATGACATGGGCGCATACATAACTCCGAGTCCGTTGCGGTTCGCGTCTCGTAAATGTTGTCCTGTGTGCTGTGTGAAGAGAGCTGACCTACTGCAGTAAGTGGCTCAGGGCCGTTTTGGTGCCCAAATCCTCCCCACTAGGCCTTTGGGCCCCTCTTTCTCTCTTCGATCGACTTTCGATTTTCCTTCTCCCTCTCTCTTCTTCTTTTTCTTTCTTTCTTTCTTCCTTTCTCCGCTACGGAGAAAATTAGGCGTTAAAATATCTCTCTATCTCTTTCGATTTTTTCCACTTTTTCAAAGTCTTTCCCTCACTCTCTCTGGTCGCGTTGCATCGAACGAACTTCGACGTCTTGAGCACCGGCGTGTGTGAAGACGCTTTCTCTAGTCGCTCTCGCTTCGGATCCTTTATCCCTTCCTTGTTTCCTTTCTTTTCCTTTCTTTTCCTTTCTTTTCCTTTCCTTCCCTTCGTCCCTCCGGCGTGCAGTCTGCATAGATACTACGAATACGTGGCATGTGTATCCAACAACGCAGCAGCTAAGCTCAATCAAGGGAACCAGAAGGAGTAATTGAATCCATAAATTTGCTCCTCTCGACCCACGGTTCAATTTTTAACAACTCGCTCAACAAAACCGTGACGAACGAACGAATGAAACTAGTTTAATAGGTTATATGTTACTGGATACTAGAAAGTCATGTCCTTCTAGGCGCGGATACCAGAGGCACGATATTCGGATCGCGGGAAATTCTTGAGACCTTTCAGGTTTCGAAACACGCATTCACTTTGTTATCGAGTTTCCCTACGATCGAACGATTATCACCGGCTATTCATCGTTAATCAAACAAACTTGATGATCGTGTTGTACAGAACGTACCCATCACGCTTGTCTCACTTCCGGCAAACGTGCATCCTGGCAGAAATAAAGAAATAATAAAGAAAAAATTTACACGATAATCAACCCTCCATGCATACTATTAATTGGTTTTATTTTTAGTTCATTTTTTATCTATTCTTTATTTCGTTTGATTTCAGATGCGCTTTGTTTGAGTCGTCATCAGGCCTTGTTGTCTGATAGAAAGCGATATGTCTCTCCGTAAGTAATATACATTTTTTTAATTCTCTTATCAATATATAATCTATATGTTATAGTTGTTGCAATTATGGATCGATACTTCCTTTATTCGCTTATTTATTCGTTTATTTACTTATCTAATCGCTCTTTCTGTGTATACAAATGTTCATCGATTCCGAAATTGGTTTAAAATTATTCCAAAATCATATTATAGGAAAGTTTAGTGATGTTGAACAGTGTAATAATGATTTAATGATCTATAATCAACATCGATGACAAATAAAATAACAACTTTACAGAGACGAAGATTTAAATATTAATTCCTGAGTCGTTGAGGTATTCAATTGATTCGATAATTTCTTCACAAAATTTTACACGTTTCGACGCTTTAGACGTTCGTCTTTGTGACGTGGATTGTGCGAGTTATAGAATACAAGGTAGGTGTACTCATATCGCAGTCTAATTTCCCCGAGAGCTATTCCTCACGTAGGTATACTTCCATTTACGTGAAATTATCCTTGATTGCGTTTTACAACAGGTATAATTAATTTTCCCACATGGCAGGAAACCTCGAATCTCACACGAGGCAACCTACTGGCCTTTATAAATTAAACACGCAAATGTTCGTAGGTTGATTTTAGTCTCGGAAATAGGTTGAGCTTCTTTTTTTTTTTCAACTATTGAAAAAAGGAAAAACATTTTGAACAATGATCGGTAGTACAGTATAAATAATTTACGGCCATCTTTATAATCTCCGGTGCGAAATTATGTTTTCTGCACCCAAGTTTCATCATGAAAATATTTTATTTCTCTGCAGAATATCCTGTTGTATAAAATTTTTATTATTATTTAGATAAAGTGTATTGAAATTTAATGCGCACACGTTTCAGAAAGTATTTTAATTTTGTGAAAAACATTATCGCAATATCTCCGTATTTAAACATCACGAAAAATATCCTGCGAATTTCACGGTAGCTTTGGATTGTATAATAGACGAAGAAGCTTCGATGAGATTCCTTTAAAATCGATAAAATTTCGTGTATTACATGGATAATGATTTTTGGTGAAATCTTGAAACAAAATTTTATACGTCGCTATTTTTTTTTTTACTTGAAATATCGAGAGAAGAATCTTCGTCAACGTCATTTATCCAAGTTTCATGCACGTTAAGAATTTCACCGATTTAATTTTGGTAAAGTTACGAAATTGCCAATTCCATGCATGTCTTAATCGTACTCTTTTTTTTTTTTTTTTATTTAATTTTGTAAACTTTACAGAATTTCTTTTTCTTTTTTCTCTTCATTTCTTTACTTTTTATAATAGAAATTTTATTTCTTGACACTCGAATTTAACGAAGTGTTGGCACCAGTTTAATAATTTCTCGACGTGCTTCTATAAACGCTCCCGAATTTTCACCGAATATCCGTACATTTTTCAATACTGGAGAGTAATTATTGCGAAATAACGTAAATTATTATTTTTGCAAACAGATATGTTGAAACAAAATAAAAAAAAAAAAAAAAAAAAAAAACGTTAAAATTGAAGGAATTATTCAATCCTGATAAAATTCTCCACACATATACATGTTTTATATAAATTATAAGTTTTGAAAAAAATTCCGAGATCGCGGATCCAATATGGTGGATAGAAATTTTCAAATTCGATCGAACCCGGAGAAAAAACTTTTGTCCAGAGGTTTTTGGAATCTAAAATCGGATTTAAAAAATTCAAAGAGTTTTTTTTTACCACCATCGACAAAGCTTGAAGAATACTATCTTTTTACAAAAGTTGACTCAGCAGAAAAATGTGCGATTTGAAGGTTTAAACCGCAATCACTGAACCTTGAATACGATTTTGCAAATAAAATATTGAAAATCTTGTGACAGAATATCAACATCGCAGAATATTTATATAATCTAATTCCCTTGTCTGCAAAATCGAATCACCATATGATAAAAATTTTGAAATCCCATTCTTGGGCGATCACTCTTGTCAATAATTTTTTTCGCAATTTGTGCGAAATTTTATCGCAAAAACGACGCATCGTTACTCGTTAGAGCATGACGTGGATTTTTCATCCGGATGAATATACAGAGTAACGTCGATATATGTATAGACGTCGATGAATTGCGAGTAATCGGAGCCAATCAATCGCTGAAGGGTAAGGCAGCGTGCAAATACACGCGCAAAAGCCGCCTCAGGAACGAAATCAAATCGCGACAGCCTCCACGAGTTATTTCAGTCTACTCGGACGAAACGACGAACAGAGACGTCGTCGCCTCTCGTCGCCGATACGTCGGTACGTCGGTACGTCTTAAATCGACCCGCTGCTGTTATTCAAGGTCGACAAGCACGAGGGGCAAGACGTGGAGAATCGTTAAACGGAAGGTACAATAATCGCGAGGTTAAAATTTCCAACGTTAATGCAATGGAGGGGGGGGGGGGGGGGGGGGGGTAAATTTTTCGGAATACTACTTATTTGGCAAATTTTTCATTTTTTTTTCTACTCATATTTTGCAGACTTTTAAATAAAAAGAAAAAAGGAAAAAAAAAACTGTGCACGAAGGTTGAAGAAAATGAAAGCTCGGTAATTTGTTTATTTATTTATTTATTTTATAGAAAATTAAATTTATAAATACTGTATCTATATACTGTTGAAAAAATTTAACTTAAACATAACATCTCAGCAGGTTTACTATATATTAGTGTTATTTGTTAGGTTTTTTTTTTTTTTTAGTGTACATATGGTAGGAATTTTTGTAATTTTAGCATTAAATTGGTCATATTAATATTTAATTTATAATTACATTATTTTTTCTACACCCGGTAATACATTGAAAATTTAATTTTTCAAATCGACTCAAAAATTTTAGTGGAAATGCTGGGATATTTCTTTTTTTTTTTTCTAACCTTGTACGCAGAATTGGGAAACCGAAGTAACGAGTACGATTGAAAAAAAAAATTCATTTCATATTCAAAGCTGAAGACGAGTCGAGATTTGAAATGTTATTTATGCGATTGGAAATATCTTACTTACAAGCTGAAACGTTGAAAACTTACGATATGGGATCGTATGTAGGTAGTAAAGAGAATAAAATCTCGATATCAGAAGTCCCTGATACATATATGAGGTATTCCATGCCAACTCGAACACTGTTAAATCCCAACCATCTCGAAATCATTTCATATTTTTTTCTAACATTCTACTCGGTAAAAAATAAACGGTTTGATTAAAAAAATTTGATTAAAATTCAGGTCGCGTTTTTTGCCGTGTAGAATGTTGGAAAAGAAAAAAATTAAATGATTTTGAAATTGTTGGCGTTTAATATCTCGACAATCGACGACGCCAGAATTGTATTGAATTTAAGTTTCTGCAAAATCCTTGACGTTTCTGCATAGTTTCGCAACGACGAGCATTAGACGTTTTATAATCAGTAAAATTCTTTCGTTAATAAATATCTCAAATTATAATAATTAACGCGCATGTGTAGCCTAATTAATCAATCGGGAGAATAAAAGTAGCGAATTACACGCCGCTAATGAAACGACGCTGCCCATCAATTACGACGGATCATTGGATTAGGCTGGAGAATCAATAGTTTTCATCAATTTTCCTCAACGTCGGTCATTGTAATCGGATTCTGTTTCTCCTGGAGTACCTACCTAAAACACCTCGACTCTCGACGTAAAACGAAAACGCCGAATTTGGTAAAAACCAGGAATAAAATCAGGCAATAAAACGTCGGAGAAAAATGCTGCCCAATTTCTAAACAGAGACACACAGAAATGATTTTGAATTTCAGCAAATGGCGTCTGCCTGAAATAATCGAAATATAGGTTTTTTTTAAATTTGGAATCACATTTTCGTAACATAGATATTAACAAAATAACTATTCACAGTATGAAAAAGTTGTGCAATATTAGTAAAAAAAAAAAAAAAAAAAAAAAAAAAAAAAAAAAAAAAAAAAAATCGATTTTCATAATCTAGGAAAAATTTAGAAGCGGTTACAGAAAAAAAAATTACCCACATTTCGGTTTTCCAGTTTCGCCCGCACTTTTTAAGCAAATTCAACTGGACTAAAAGGAATTCTTTCATTAGGTACAAGGATTTTTCCCTATAGTTAATTCTTCGTTCATTTTTTCCTGTCGCAGCAAGTGTGATCAGTTTAATACCTAAATCTATCATCCTGAACTACAAACATCCTCTTTTAATGATGCAAAAGACGTACCACAGTTGACTGAAAAGAAAAGTTGAAAAAAAAAAAAAAATAACTGATCGAACCCAAAGGTTCAAATAATTTAGTTTTTAATTTAATCAAGGTAAATTTGATCAAAAAATGACACTGTCATAAAAAAAAAAAAATGTTAAACAATGAATTTTAGCTGTAAACATCCTGTCTTATTAACACTGTCAAAGAGAGATTATTTTAGTATCGTTTTCAAAAAAAAAAAAAAAAAGGATTGGAGCAAGTTATTGAAGCTCAAAAATAATACAAAATAGTGCCAACAAAAAAAAAAAAAAAAAAAATGACTTCTTTGATACTGTACATAAGTAATGAGGCGTCTATAGTTAAACTTGAGTATTTTTGAATTTGTAACATTTTTCGGTTAAAGAAAAAAAAAAAAAAAGAAATTTGAACACTTTTCGCCACAGACACTGAACGAAGGCGTACTTTTTTTTGAAAATTTTTGAACGACAGAGAGTGAGTGAAGAGTGTTAACAGTCTACACCGATTTGATATTATTTTTTAGACGCGCAGAGGCAACGTGCACGTTATTTCCGTAACCTAATTCGTCTTGCTTAAAACAAGCTAGTCGACAAAATCAGGCCCGTCTCTCTCTACAACGCTAGCCGATAAGCGTGCAATTTTCAGCTCCCTTGTCCTTGGGTTTAAATTCGTTGTCCCAAGTGACCGAACGCTACGGATTATCGCAATGAAATTCTCCTTTGCGAAATGAAACTGTTTCGTCGAGCTTACACGTCGAGGCTTTTGTACGAAAATTTTGCGAATTTTTGGCATCCAATTTTCGCGTATTTTCGTTAAAGTCTGTATAGAAACGTTCGTCAATTCTAGCTTTGACGAAAAATAATGATAAAAAAGAATTCGGTATTTTCATAAAAATTCGAGATATTCTTATAATTTAAAAAAAAAAAAAAAAAAAACATTGTTCTTTCCAAATCATACCGTCTTAATCTATTATAAATACGAAAATTTCAAACTTTTTAGTATTATACCCTGAAATAAAGATTTAATGCGAATCCTATGCGTGTGTGTAATTCACCTTAAAATTTATTCATAGAATTTACGAATATCCACTAATATGTGTAAGACATAAATGAAATGGGTATGAATACGCTGTATTGGAACTCGGAAGCTGTTATCGTACAACATATACAGTTTCCTAATATTCCTGAAAGCTTTCGCGGACTGAATATGGTTTTACGTTTTGTGTAAAACGAGCTACTGCATACGTAACTACAATAGTTTTTATAGTTTCTGCTTTCTAGAAGCTGCGTTGGCGTGTTTAGAGAATTCACATGGGATTTGGGAACACAAATTCGATCCTAATCACTCTGCTATTTTCACATCGCTCCTTTCCTGTCCTCCCATTATCTGAAACCTTGTTTCTTATTTTTAATGCCTACTAGGTCTGGAAAAAAAAATCAAAGGTTAGCACTTTTTCAGGTATGTATAATAATTTTTTTAATCAATACCTAAGATCGTGGTAAAAAAAAAAAAAAAAAAAAAAAAAAAAAATGAAACGGGTGAACCGTTCAATTCCGAACTTTAATAACTTTATCAAAAATATGTCAATCAAAAGTTGTTGAGTACAAAAAAAAAAAGAACTCGACGAAGTATTTCTTTGTTTCTCAAACCTCCACCACCCCCCCCCCCCCTCCCCCCTTTTGAACGTTTTTTTTGTGTTATTTTTGAAGATATGAAAATGAACGCAGGACATTTTTTACTTTTTTTTTTTTTTCTTCTCTCCCAACCAATTTTGTTGGACACGAATTGAAGGGTTTAACCTTTTTTCTACAGTGATCTCGGGGATTGATTGAAAAATTATTATCTCACCATTCCATTGAACGACATCGAATTACCTATAGCCTTACATTAAATTGGATCAAGTTTCTGGATTTCTTAAAGGCAAGTAGGTATCCTCGAATCTTGGCACGAGTTAAAAATTCGGTTGAATCGATTCACCGTTTATATTCACTTTTTCTTTTCACCACATTTTTCTTACCCTCTCGTTCTTTCACTTCAATCTCACGTCAACGTCTGTGACAAGACATTCCAAACAATTTCCTAGTCGAGCTTGAAATTCCCTCCGATTACGTAACCGCGGCTCATTTCATTCTAGTCCCGTACGAATTCCGGCTGCGGATATTTTTTTTATTCTACTTCCATTCGTTCGGAACAAGAATAAATTCAAGTTCAACATAAGTTTAAAAGTTATCGCCGCGGGCATGGTGTGCAAGTAAACAATAAGTTGAATGAAAAATTTCAATCAAAACATATATAAGAATTCTCTTGGAGCTTTATTTTCGTGAGATTAATTTTAGACTGCTGACGCCAAAAAAAAAAAAGAAAAAAAAAATGAATGCACATTTGAGGTACACCGAGTTATGGCGAGACGCGTTTTTTCCTCCCATTCTGCTTTCACTTTGCAGAACTATAGATCGAAATAGAATTTCTCCTATTCGATATAGATAATCGATCAAAAGTGTACAGTAAAAAGAATGTGTGCTTGTCAAAATAAAATTAATTTCACTCCTTTTAAATCACGTTTATTAAACTCAAATCGAACAGAAATTATTCGTTCGCTTTTGAAATGGTAATGCTGAGGAAAAAAAATTTCGACGGTGAAATTAGAATTATAAAATTGATCAAGTTTCGTTGAACAATCGTAAAATAAATGAAAAACCGACAAAATATTTAAAAAAAAAATTAAACAAAAAACGTACAAATTTCTTCAGCTCTTATCTCTCTCACCTTCTCGCGTAATCCAAATATTGATATTAGATGGAAAAAAAAAAAAAAAAAAAAAAAGAAAGAAAAATATCCTCCTCTTGAATAATTTTTACGACGCTACTGAATCTGGATTATAGTAATACGTAACAATATGTCGACGATGTCAGCTAGCGAGAATTGGTCGGGAAGCAACGAGGCAAGGACATGGCTTGGCCATCTGCGTATAATGTGGCACTCAGTGCGCCTCTGACTACATGCCAGATACCCAAGTATCCACGTGTCCCACGTGACCCCAGATGTCCATGCCTCGCTGCCTGACCTTACACGATCCACCGCACTCAGCCTTATCTAGAGGTATGTTACACACACATACACACGCACAAACACACACAGAGATGCGCCTCCGCCTTCAGGTTTACACGTGCATGTAGCACGCATGACGCTACATGCAACCGGTAAACGCGCGCGCGTAATTAACTTGGAAAAGTTCTATGAATAGCTGTTTTCATTTGACACAAACAACGGCTCGAGTGATCTGATGTACTTTGGCCTGTTTTTGTTACAGTGGCAAGCATTTTTATCCCGTAATATGCCAGGGATTGGACATTTTCCTGTAATATTATGTGTAATAGTATTTTACTCACCTAGTGGGGAAAGTAGGATTTTCCAAACTCCGTGTAAGATTGGGAATAAGAGCGCTGTTTCGGCAACATTTTTATCACTCTCGTGTTACGTATGCTGGTTTTTATCATTCCGTTCATGCGACGGGGGCGAAAGTTTTACTTTCCGTAACGGTGTGGCGAAAAGTTGTTATTTCAGTCAAGTGAAAATATTTACCATTTTTACGCCGAGAAATTATTTTTTGTATGAAACGTTTGAAGTAGAGAAAAAAAAATATTTTTCAGATTTTAAATTAGCTCCTGAAGGATCCAATTTAGTCAATGAAAGGCGATGGAAAATCCCTGTAACTTTGATATTTTTTATTCGTTGATTGACTACGTATCAGCTGATCGTCGAGGTCCGATTAGCGATACTTAGACAGTCAACGAAGCAGCATCGCGCGGTTCGAGAGGCGTGAAATGAAATTTGCGCCGTTATTTTAGACGTCGACTAGGTTTCCAAAGCTTCGGTGACCCCGCGGAAATTCGTGTCAGGATAGTTAATGCAAATTTGCAACTGAGTCCGATTCGTAGCTGCAGTATAATTAATCAGGTGCATTTATAATTTTTAATATCGATTTTCTGATACCTGCACAAGTCGTTTTTCTTTTACTCTTTTTTTTTTGAATGATAAAGCAGAAAAAATCGTAGGAACGTGACAAAAATAGTAACGATTAGTCGAAAGGTTTAAAAGCTGCGATTGAAATACGCAAATCTTAGTTAATCGGTTGACTGGCAGAGTATTTTCGACTTTTTGTGCCAAAACTCGTAGAAGCATCTGGTTTACAGGGGTTTTTCGTGATGTCGATCCCATTTCGAAGTTTAGTTTTTGCTTTGCACCATGTTAAAGGGGTGAAAATACGGGTTGAGGGTCAAATTTCCGATTTTACAAAAAAATTGAATTTGCGGGTCTTAGGAACGTTCATTCCATTCCTGAACCTGATTTTCACTCCGCAGCTCCCTGAAGGGATGAAAATTAGGGTTGAGGGTGAAATTTTTCAGTTTCTCTAATTGCGTTTCTCAATAATACAAATGCAAATCCAATGTCAAGTTCGTGATGTTCAAATGATAGATTCGAAGAACGTGAACGCCAAAATGTTAATTCCTAAAAATTCATTATTGTTATTTTTATTTAATTAGATTTCAGTATCCGCCATTCAGAATTCTACGGTTCAGACAACGGATTCATAGTTAGCAACCCAAAAAACCTCGGAGTAAAGATTTTACAATCATACGATCACTTAAAAAGTATGTACTTCAAAAAGTGTCGAATAATTATATGTGATTTGGGTAATTTTTAGGTTAGGATTCTGAGTTTAATAAATCTGATTGATTAGTCGAATAGAGCATACCAAAAAACAGTTATGTACATAAATTTTCGCCCAAATAGATTGAACCTATGATACAATACCAGTCAACGGTAAAAATGATGATTTTTTAGTAAACAGTTTGATGCGTCAATTTTTCCATCAGCTCCTCACGTCAGTTAATCACAAAAATGCTAGAAAGTAAATGTGTAAAAAGTATGGTTGAATAACCTTATGTTTTATTGGAAAATTTAACAACGTTATTAAAAATCGATTTTAGGTAATATCTTGAGAATCCATTAACAAACGAAATGAGATACCTGATCCATAGAAATCGGCCAAACAATACTATCTCGTTACTAGCATTACAGAAATTGCTAACAATAATTTGATCTTTTTCAAGTTATATTGAAAACTAATTTTACGTCGTGGAATTAACAGTTTTCAATGGACTGATGAGTAGCTAAAAGCTATAGATCTCGAAGCATACGCTTTTATGTCACCTTGCAACGAGATAAAAGCATACACACATTATCGTTGTCACAGAAATCCAGGGAAACTGTTCTTACCAATCACACTTACCTATTGTAATTACAACCTCGTGGTCTTCGGAAAGTTTATTTATTTATCTATTTTTTTTTTGTTGTTGTTTCACAGTCTGACGCTCGTTCCACTGTCATAAAGATCACAAGGTTAAGCAAAAGCTATACCCAGAGTGTATTAATTTGTACGACTAACAAGTACGCATCCAAAGGTACAAGGTGAAATGCAAATCGACACGGGATTTGTATAATAGGCAGATGTATGCATGCGATTGAAGTCCGCTCAAAGCTGGTATTGTGTGAAATATTTTCATTCTTTTTTAGATTTTTTATAACTCGTTGGCTCCGATTCTGGTATATATTATATATATGTCATCACGACCAAAGTATACACACAAATTAAAAATGGACAAATACTATCACTCTATACCACCTTGATAATTGTCTTGACTTAATTATGCTGGCGTTGTCCTATTTTCAAGATAAAAAACAATTCCGCTGCGCGGTGTAATCAAACGCTCTGACGTGAGCCGTGGAAAATAATTTTCTCGGACCCGGTTATGTCTAATGTCACATGTTGAACACCCGCGGTGTGCTTTACGCATAAACTCGTCATTATTTCGAGCAGACCTTCTGGCCATGAATTCCTCCTGCAACCGCTGACCTGAAACGAGTTGAAAACAAGATCAGCCATCCTGCGGTGATACTTTTCCGGGTGAATCACTCGCGCGATTGTTGTAACTGTATACTGCAGATTATATTCGAATCAGTACACTGCATGCACATATGCCTCATTTGTATGGAAATTCCGAATCCTTAATGCCGCTTTATTGTTGTTCATATCGTTGTCATTGCCACTCGAAAGTAACGCATTGTCTTCAGTTCTGCTTGGATTTGAAATCACCTAATCAAATAACGCTCAGCGAGCACATATGTGTGTTTCAATGGACTTCACATTAACCGTATAATTGATCACCTGCGATCATTGAATGTTAATCATGTTTTCATTTGTCAAATTCAAACCGTAGAACTAACTCAAACTACTCTGCGAACACTGTTCACACGTACGGAGACATGCTTGAATCCATCGCCTCGGAAAGTTCAACTTAGAACTCGTCCCACCGCTTACACCATCCTTGTTACGTCCACCAGCGTCCCTCTATGTCCTCAGATCCAATTATGGCTGTTATAGACGCCAGGTACGAGGTAACAAATTACGGTTCAATTTCATTAACCGTTGCTTCTTTTTTAAAGATACTTTATGTATCGGGCTAATTTCCTCAGAGTACTTTTAACAGGCTAAAAGGTACCTTGGAATACTTTGCAGGATAGCGAACATTGAATTGATTCAATTTTTATCAATTTTTGACTAAGTTTTATCACAATTTTCGTAACATTATTCCTGAAGAAAATCTTGAAACGCTTTTGTCGAGGGCTGGAAATCTTCTCTATGTCTAATGTGGTTTCATATAGTTCTTCTGGGAACTTGTATTCAACCAATAATTGGTACCAACGTCACATGCCAGTGGTTAAAGTGCATGCAATTTCGTGTTCCATAAAATCAGTATCCATCTTGAGTTCACTGGATAAATTAATTGTCGATTCATCGATATAGTCAACGACCTATGGAAGTGAACAAATGACACCTTTTTAATAAATTCAAGCTATCATCGCAATGCTCGAAGTTAATTTGCTTTTGAGATCTTTGGCTCTTTGAAAAGACAGTCTTCATGACGTGAAGAAAAAGATTAACGAATCCGTGACGATGACTGAACTTCTAACAAGTCCGAGAAAACTGGCAACACTCTATTCATGTCACCGACTCCTTTATTCCAAGTCAGAACGTTGAATCTCCATTGTTCCAATTTGTCAGAGTGAATTCACCGCGTCCCTCTAAGCCTTCCGATCATATAAATGCCCTGCAGAGTCCCACCTTGGCTGTAGCTCGAAGGGGGCGAAGGGATGGCGGCTTTTGGTGGGGAAAAGTGGCAAAATGGCGTCGATGAAGCAAGGCCGTGAGTCGCGGACTCGGAACTGAGAGGGAGGAGAACGAGGGGCAGAGAAGAGGAG
Source organism: Diprion similis (assembly GCF_021155765.1). Lineage (NCBI taxonomy): Eukaryota > Metazoa > Arthropoda > Insecta > Hymenoptera > Diprionidae > Diprion > Diprion similis. The sequence goes on along the minus strand of NC_060111.1, from coordinate 5,525,271 downwards.
GAGGAGGAGGAGTTCCCGAGAGGGAAGAAGGGTCGAGGGAAGGACCGCGTGCACGTGCGGACTCTGATTTTCCAGAACCGTCACGTGGGCCGCAGGGCAAGGCCGTGGAGAGTGGTGTGAGCCAAAAACCGTTCAAGGGGAAGCAGTTGGCTCCGGCGAGCAGCCTCGCTCGCGCATGAGCAAATCGCACGATATATGTGAAGCTGAGCCTTGGATGATCCTGCGCGTGTACGCCGACACACGTGGACCACCACAAGCTAGGGTTGTACTTTGAGAGAAAATATTAGGGTGTCGTGGGAATAATGTTATGACAAATTTCTACGCGAGGTGTCGTCTAGAAGCTTAGGAAACAACCGAACACCTTGAACTTTCTTCGAATTAAGGGTTCACGGGAAAAACTGCGAGACTCTACTTTCTTGGATCGGTAACGAGTTAGCGATCATATTGTTTTGTCGTTAGAGTAGCTCTTGTTGAATGGGGAAACCAATATCAGTCCCGAAAAAATCTGCAAGAAGAATAGCTTTCGAATGGACACTTACGAGAAAGCAAACTTTGATTTACACTTTTTTTTTGTTTTTTTCTTAATTCGTTTGAGTGGACGAAAGTGGTCCTCACCTTAGACTCTTCAAATGGGATAGTGCGAGATTTGACAGTATTTTTATCGATGGGCATCGCAGATTTTGGATATTGGTTGAAGTCGGATTGTCAAGTTTCAGCTTCATCAGAATATGGATATTTCGTGATTACTATTATGGAATCGAAGGGTGCAATTTGAGGCAAAGACATTCCGATGAACTTTATGTCTGTATTGATGAAAATATCCGATTTTAGGTTAGGGAAACCATGAACTGAATTTAAAGATATCTCTAGATTGATACAGATTTTCCAAAACACCGCATACACCTTCCACCTACAATTTTAATCGCGGTTCTCAACGGAAGTTACATCGAGCGAGTAGGAATCCTCGTAACGACCCAAGAGTAGCCACAACATTCACATTATTTGGCCGTAGAATTGCTTAAATTTCTGGGAAATTCTATCTTCTGAAGGAAAGTCAATATAGTTCGAATAGCATTACAATTGACAAATTATATAAAGAAGAAAAGTATATAAAAATGGGGGCGGAGGGGGGAGGGGGGGGGGGGCAACGTTATTTCGTAGGTACTTGGCTGCAATAAGGCAGTATTTCACTCTTTCTTCGTTTCTCCAGCCAAATGATACGAGGAATGCACCTTGTTCAACGTTTTCCGAAGCGTCGACCATTACAAGAGGAACCCTCTTTGCGTTGGGTGTTATCATTGTTCTTCGAAGCAATACGTCTTCAGCAATAGTGTGCAGACGAAGTTGAAATTATGTGTTAAGAATCCATCTCCTCGTTACTTCCTCCGCGCCCTCTCGTAACGCCCTTTTCAATTATTTCTCTCGGATGGTGCATACTCCAGTGATGCGTGCACGTCCTACACCGACATGACATCACAGCACACCACTTATACCTACACCGTCGCTCACATGCATTTGGAAACGGAACGTAGAACGCAGGGTGTTCTCCCACGCTGTGCATGGATCGAGGAGCGGGGCTATCGACCGTTCGCCATTCCCGTGACCTGACCTCGTCTGAACCCTCCGCACCCTCACCCTCACCCTCATCCTCACCCTGCCTGCCTGCCTGCCTGCCATTCCCGTACCATCTCAGCCCAGGGGTTCCCCGAACACGTTGGTACCCTCCAACTGTCCGTTTTCTGCTTTCTCTCTACCCTCCGATGATTGCTACTCATACTTCTTTCTGTCCGATGACACGCATGCGGGCATAGCTTCTTGTTATGGATGGTATATGGATGGAGGCCTTTGAATTCAAACGAATATTTCCTGCCCTCTATGGACGATGGTTTTGACAGTACTTTGACCAATGACCATATAGCACCGTTTCGTGCCCAGAACAGATGAGGAGAAATTTTATTCTTTTATAATCAGGTGGAATATTGTTGAAACTATAGAAGAAAATTTGGTGCTAGGTACTGTTTGCTGACTTTTCGATTTAATTAGATACTTCTGTCGTTTCGTTCTTGACCTGGTATCAAATTATCGCAATGGTAATAAGAAAGTATAGTCCCACAGTGAGTATTTGTAAAAAGAAAAGTAAAGCATATCGTAAGTATTCTGGCCATGCCTTCTAAGTATAGGTAAGTGGAATAGTTCATAGGTTAAATTCAGGAAACTTGGAAGATTTTTAGAAACAAAAGTTTTGTAAAAGATGTAATTTCTTCAAAACCCGAAGGTTTCCAGGTTCAAAATGTAAAGGCATTACACCACATACCTGGAGATTTACATATTTAATACGAAATAGTAAAGAAATTGTAAACCATCATTGTTTCCAATTGGTCACTAGTATAAAAAATTATAGTTTCATTTCACGCAACGTGTAACGAGAATTGGAAAATTTTTGATCGAGTGACATTCGGAAGAATTCTAATCTTGTCAATCCGGTGAAACTTCCTCTCTCATATCTGTTGATAACACATGAAACAATTGACAAAACACATGGCGCAAAACGTTATCTGCGATGATCAAGAAATATGCAGGAAAGGCAGCCGCGTCATCGTCGATAATCTCAGTATGTCGAAAGGGTGTGGATTGTGTCAGAATTTGGTGATGGATACCCATATCGGTCGGGACGTATGTAACCTATGACTGTAAAACAGCGACGTGGTTGAGCTATAAAGATTTATGTTCGCGTCGCAGATCGTTCGTTGTTTGTACAACCGAGTCCATAAAACACCGTTTCATTTTACCATTTCTATTTACTGCGTCTATAATATATCTGCCGCTCGTGCAGTTTACGTTCACACGCACCTGGTACTTAACGTCAGTCAATCGCGACCTGGAACCCATTGATCAGTTCCAAATTCAGGTAGCTTGGATTGGAACTACGTCATTGAACCGAGGGTACAGAACGATATTGGAACGAACTGATTTTTGTGTGAAAAAACGAATGTCATTTGAGAAAAATGGCTCAATTTTCAAAGCTTGGAACTTGAAACATGCTCAATCGTTCAGTGGTCATAAAAACCTCGAGTTTTTCGATATGTTTAAAAGCCGGTTCGACGTGTTGGCGCTTCGGTTCACCATTGGAGCTTTTATTCCAAGGCTAGTTTCTATCCATCTTCAAATATCGTGCTATTTACGAACTGATAATTCCGGCACGTGTTAGAAATAGGAAAGAAATTTTACTCAAAATCAATTACTCTTATCTTATATCCATTTGCCAAATAACTTACCTATATATATATATATATATATATATATATATACATACTCTCTCGTGTTACGGAACGAATAAAACTTCACTTCTATACACACATTTGCCATATTTATCTACGTATGTAAAAATGACATGGATCTTCGTGCATGCTTTTATTTACTGAACAAAATATTGATATATGTAGTCGAGGTATAGCCGGAGAATGAGGAGAAGGAACGAGGCGACGCAGAGCGGGACGACGACACACTTTGCTCAAACGTCTTCCTTTATCATTTAGCACACCTGTCTCACCTGTCAAGGTTGAACAATTTCGTTCTATATACCAAGGAGTAAACTGACGCCGGCAAAAACATGGAGCGAATAAAATAGAGGCTGCATATAGAATTGATCGTTATTTTTTCAAACCAGTCATTATATTCTCAACGATACTTCAGTAGGTATGAATATAATTCTAATTGGCCAATTTCTGCAGTTCATAAGTTTCACGTTTCTTCGTCGCCATTAACCATTTTCATCGCTCATACACGGTTTTTCTAATTACGTTTAAAATTTTTTCAACAATAAAATAATTTACACGAAAAGAGAAAAAAGAAAAATCGAAATAACATGGGAGTTTACTATTTAGAAAAAAAAAAAAAAAAAAAAAAAAAAAAAAAAAAAAAAAAAACAATATTTCTTAATACTTGTCGAATGTTTCGTAAAATTTTTTATTTTTCCTTTTGTTTTTTTGTTGTTGTTAAATATGTACAGTATGAAAAAGTGATTAAATCTATAGCGATAGGATATATTTCTGAGTAACTGGGGTATTCGAGAGAGCAACCTTATCCCTATAGCTCTGCAGTGTAAAACTTTCACTTTCAACTTTTGAATTCATCGATATCTATCCCTAGAGAAGACGAACGTGCATCAGCTGCGCAAACAGCTTGTCCAGTGGATATACTGCAAGCATAGTTACGAGTAGAAGTACGGTAAAAGTTAGCGATCGTCACGAATCGCGTTTCCTTTCTTCGCTGAAAGTCAGCGGTAGGGAATTGGGTGGCGCACATGGTTCACAACAAGACGAACAGAAGAAATTTTTCCTGCCAACTTAACGACGGCGCCAAATCTGTGCCGGGCACACAGTGAGAGTGCGGCTTCCATCAACGTGCATGGCTGCTTCGTATAATACATCATGATCGAATGAATACACGGTGGCGATATAATAATCGGCGAGAGCCAGGCAGGAGTGGCTTACATACTTATAATTCACGCATGTGGAGCACATAGATCGCTCTCACCCTTTCTCGAGAGAGTCGAATCTAGGAGGGACTGTTGACGTGTGTACGTGTGTGCCTGTGTGTCCGGTGGTGCAACTGTGCCAAATAGAGTTTAGAAAGCACATAGCAGTCGCCTCTCGATTATATACCGCCAACATTGGCTTACATTTGTGTATATGTGGGTATACTATAGTTGCAAATTTTCCACTTACACACACTGACGTCGGTTTAGTATTGCGTTTGCTGCACACAAAGTATCTTGATACCTGCGACGTCGTATCGCGTTTCGGCTTATAACTTCGTCGAATGTCCAGTGTACCTGTAACTAACTGTAAATAAGCTCATATTCGATCTGACAGAGCTCTGGTCATCATTGGTTTTAGAAACTTGACATTTTTGCTTTTTTTTTTCATTTGTAATACAACCTTTTTCACTTCCAGGTGAACAAGTTATAGTGCTGATTGTCAATTAGTGAAAATCTATCGGAACTTCAACTATGTATACCGAGCATGGAACGGTGAAAATTGGTTCACTCGAAGGTGAAACTTTCTCACAGACGAATGAATCAGTATTGAGACGAATTATTGCAAACTGCGCTCCCGCACACGGATGGTGAAATTTCTGCAATGCACATTATACATAGAGTGTCGCGGTGTTCACGTTGTGCAACACATCGTACCAACAACGAGTGTATAAACCCGTCTGTCTGGAAAAGGAAAGGAGGGCGACGACGAAGGGCGTGGAAGGGTAGAAAGCACACACACACACACACACACACACACACTTTCAAGTATAAATCATAGTATATCTGAAACCAGACGTCGTCGCAGCAGCCAATTCGTGGAGCGTGCTGGGAAACTCTGTAAAACGTTGTATGTTATACATGGTATATAACAAAACTGGGCTGCAAGAAGAACGAGCGAAGGAGGTTAAGTTAGGTTTCGTCGGGTTAGATTAGGGACGGGGATTTCCCCCTTCCATTGGCTCAAACTTTTGAATCGCAATACCTACATGCGGTATACCCAACAGCACGTCATACGTCTGCCCTCACGGTCGTACAGAGGTTACACATTTGTCCCTCAGTTCGAAACTGTACCTATTATTCACGACTATTACAATGGGTATACCTACACTTATTTTTTACAAGGTGCACTTGTGCCTACAGAAGTGGAGGATGAATGTGGAAAAACTAGTCAACGTAGCTGAAATTATCGACTGATTTTTCAACCTGAATGACCTCATGACGAATCCAGACTGCTTGGGTTCAAAAGGAGGAGGACTTGACATTCAAATCGTGCACTTCGAGTGGCTTTTCTTGGTTTTGTCAAGATCTTTGAAAACATCCACGGTCATCGCAACTCAAATTCCTCTTTACATTCAGCAGATTTCTTGTCCTCGTATTTTTACCTACCAAAGTCAGTCGGTCGTTGTGATTTATTAAAACAAATATTCGTAGCAGGTTTTTAGCTACTAAACTACAGTTGAATTAGGCCACAACAATGTCTCTTCGATAATCGTAAAGACCAAAAAAAAAAATTACCAGATTTATACTGGAAGAGTCCAGTTGTGAACTAATTTTGCGATGTGATGATATTCTGTCTCATTTTTAATGCAAAAACTGTACAGTTTCATCAAGCCATAGCTTACTACGTATGTTAAAAGGTTCGTTTATAGATCGTACAAACTCAAAACTCGTATCGAGCTCTTCACAGTTGACCTGAAAAACAACTTGTGTGAAATCAGTGCACGTATCACGTGACTATAATTAACTGACTTTTTATTTCGAAACATATTCATGTAATAAGTAATCCCTATCATGTAATTTGTGCATAATTTGTATACCATTAAAATCAGGTACCTACCAGGCATTCACTGAAACTTGATCAGCAATACAAATAACTCATTCCAGACCGATGATTGATTGTTAAACCGTTTGCTTCACAATTGACGGTTCTCAATTATTTATTCTTTGGTTACCAAAAAGATGCTTTCCTTCTGATTGGTATGTACGTACGTACCGGAACCTAATTCAAGTATTGATTGTGTACCTCTATTTCTTAATTCTTCTTTTTCGATCTTTCGTACACCCGATAGATCCCTAACTACGCAGACGTTCTAACTTTGCAAGCCACTCTCTGCTCGTGCGGTAAAACACTTTGAAAAGACGGTTACAACGACGAACAACAGCAGCAATAAAAAATGAGCAGCTGTTCAAAAGACGCGCTTCTTGTACGCTCCAGTTTGCATGCTATGGACGAGTGAAAAACCGTCTGTGCACACTTTGTGTAGAGCCAGCCGAGTGTCTCTGACCTCAACCATCCATTCTCGTTTTATTCCATATCTCGATAGCTCCACATTGCACGCTTGCATGCATGCACTTGCGTGCGATTGCAAGAACCGATTCTTCTCGTCAACGCTGATGCCGCATGGCGAAAACTACTCGTCCACACTAGTACTGTGGATATCATCAAACTCCTCTCAACGTCTGCGTTTCCGCAGTCGCACTCGCAACCTAGATTCTTGGATCATGTCAAGCTATTCCAATATTGGAATTAATTTCAAGTGCACGAACGCAGAGCCGGAAATATTTAACCCTTGCGTGACAGTCAATGGACGGAAGTATATTCAAAGAACACATTGCGTCTGATATGTGCATGTGGCTTTGTTTCAACGCTTCAAGCACGTTATGCATTATTTTGTACATTTGCACGTGAGTATTGGAATTGTTGCTGCATATGTATACATTAGGGTGGCGCAAAAAACCGACTATTTTTTTTTTCTCTTGAGTCGCGTGTGACAAAATGTTAGTTTTTCATGTTTTATAAGAGCCCACTCCAAAGGACAGCTCAAAAAAAAAATTTTAAGAGGTCGCTTCAAATTTTTTTAAAATGTCAAAAATCTTCAAAAAATTAAATTAAAAAAAATTATATTTTCAGTATTTTGTTTGATTTTTAATTCATGTCGTGGTGTATTGTTATCGATTTATTCTTACTAAATTAAAGGAAAAAAATTTATGAAATTTTAATATGAATATTAAAAGGTCGCTCGAAAAGATCTAAAGAAATGTACCAAAAAATTGAAAAAAAAAAATTATGAGCGACCTTTCAAAATTCAAATTTTGAACTGAAACTTTGGTAAACTAATTTTTTTTTTGTCTATAAAATTATACCGTAACGAGAAAAAAAATTAAAAAAAAAAAAAAAAAATCGATTCTTGACGATTTCTGACTTGTTTAAAAAATGTGGAGCGACCTGCTTAAAATTTTTTTTTTAAACTGTCCTTTGGAGTGGTCTCTTAAAACATCAAAAACTAAAATTTTGTCACACGAGACTCGGGGAAAATAAAAAAAAAAAAAACAAAACAAATAGTCGGTTTTTTTGCGCCACCCTAATATACATACATATATACATATATATGGACGTACTGCGTGTAGGCGGTTGTTATGATTAGGTATGAATCGTGTCTATAGGCGTGTGAATTGAACTCGATACGATCGGATGACAGTCGATACTGGAGGATTATGCTTATAACAACGCGATAGTAAAAAGAACAAAAACAAAAAAAAAAAAAAAAAAGTAATTCAAAGAAATGACAGAAGTGGATATGGTATGTACTCGATGGATGAGAGTATAGAGTTACCATCTGAACCAAGGGAACGAGTAAATGTATCTCGTTACGTATACGCATACTTTTATAAACGTGTAGGTATGTACAACTTGCACACGCGTGGAACGTTCCTTACGTGCCCATTATACACCGTATGTCCCATGTTTGTGATGATTAATCATACAAAGGTAGGTATATCCAAGGTTATGGCCACAAAGAGCCTAATGACAAATCGGACAATGGAAACGTCAAACAAACTCCCTCCTCTCGCATATATATGTATATCGAGAGAAATTATTTTTGTATATGTACACCTTGGTCGAAAATACGACATTGACGACGCGACGGTCTATCTATAATATCCATACATGTTCGCAATCCACAAATTCACCTCTGTTGTCGTCGAGTCGCGCGTTCTCGCAAAGAACTTCCGACAACGCGACTTCTCATTCGTTAATACGGGAATTAGCAAAATTCTTTCAAGACCTGCGACAAATTTACCGTTTTCACCAAAAGCAATCTATCCTTGGCGCTTCTTTTGTCAACAAAGAAATGGATAAGTGGATCATACCGTTTAAAGCCATACTCCCCCCCCCCCTCCCCCCCCCCCCTCCCCCCCTCCTCACCCTTCCGTGTTCACTCGAGCGAAAATTGAAGTGAATTAGATTAATGTACAGCTACCGTCGTATTAATCGATACCTGTAGAAGCAGGAAATACTGTTTCCGTTCTCTCTGGAGAGACACATTCAACGAGGACCGCAAATGTATGGGGTTTTCATGTATGTATGTTATTCCGGAAACTCAAGGCTGTGTCTAGCACTGACAATGAAACGATCCAAATCTGATATGTTAGCCGAAGCGCACGATTGAACGCTGAACGTAGCTTGAAAAGTTTTTTCTCAATTTTTTTTTTTTTTTTTTTTTTGAGATATTTATCGAAACGTTGAGAACACTTGGGGACATCGGAGTATCGTATGAAAAGTGAGCAATTGTGGAAGAAAATCTGATCCAGTCTTGTGGAAAAGTGATTCGCGGGGGAAAAGTTATTCGGCAGAAAAAAATAAAGAAAAAAAAAAGAAAAGAAAAGAAAAAAGTACGAAGGTTGTGAAATATTGAACACTTTTATAGATGGTATGCCAATACCTAAAACCGTTAGAATTTATGCGTTACGTCAGAGACACGGAGCGTGAAACCCTTCCGAGTCTATCGGCCTTGGACGACGTGCTTCTGCTGGTTTCAAAGGCGAATCAGCCGTCCACGAAATCTGTCTGTACATCCAGCAATGGCGTCACGAGGTTTTTCTCACCGTTCGTTCGTTCGCTAAAACCTTGATGAAACCGGGTATGAAGAAAAATGATGGCAAAAAATATCGCCTTCCATGGCGCGGAAGACTTTCACGTGAGAACATGAAAAATCGTCAAGCTGGGCTCAACCTTTGGTACGGTCCTGTGACTCCACGTGTCGGCTGTATAACTACACTGCCAAGGTTTTCTACCTTATCGAATTTCCGAGCATCTGGTGTATAGTATCTGACTGAACTCATAATGCGAGTGTAACGAATCGATAATCGAAGAATTTAGGAGACAATGTCTGCTCCGAATAAATTATGTTTATCCAAATGATCGTCATTTGATTTTGACTCGATTACGTGTCCTTCGGCAAGTAGAACAGTATCGTAAAATTTAACTACTCGTTTAATTGAACAAAAGTAGCTGATTAGTATTTACTACTTATTTGTATTCGATTCACACGAGGTGAAATGACTTGAGCTATTCAAGTTTTATATCAACACTAATTACCTATTACGTTAAATAACTTTGGTGTGATAGTGCACTTACAGATAGATGGATGGATTAGATCTTACGTCTCGACATTCAGCGGTAAAATAAACTTTGTACGAATATTTTAATCGACTAAGCAAATTCCAGCCAATTGAAACAAAGCCACTTTCCCAATGTCGTTTCTTTATTCTACCTCGCATGCCTTCGTGTATTCATAGGTCATGAATTCATGGTCGCTACATCGTGTAGCTGATTCGTGCTGTATGCCACTGTGAAAAAAATTGAAATAATCCAAGGCAGGACCTATCTTCTACTGTTCTTTCAAAATGCCCATATATCTGCGATTTATATTTGTGTCAATAAACTCGTAAACAATCGCGTCGTTTTCCGGGTCGTCGTAAAAATTGCTGCGTGGTATAATCTAGGATCGTAAATTATATTCGGCAAGGACGATGGCTGAGGTACGGATTTGCACCTGTCGGGTTATCGTGGGGTCGTCGTATAAAGCATACGAATGAGCTATAGCCGCTCGTTTTACATCGTGAAGGTTTCAAAGAAAATCATTCATTCGTGTCGAATATGATTTACAATTAGTGCAATATTTACTACGTGAGAAACTTGTAAAACATTCTTATTACCTAGTATTTCAACTACTGTTCACATACTTTCAAATTCAACTATCCTGGAAATGTCGGTAAGAAAGAACACATTTCAAATACATTACTTTTATTCAGAAATCAAATTTATCAAAAATATACAATCGTGCGTTTTAACTTTAATAATTTGCTTATACGTATATACTATGTAGTTACACTTTCGATATACCTACTTGTTAAAAATACTTGCTTTCAGGTATATATAACTGAATTATACTAGTTAAAAAACTTTCTAGCGTCGATCACTAATAAATGTGTCAACGATGTGTACGCAGCACGAATTATGTAGTATTTTAACGTATGTTGTTTAGTGTATTAAAAATACTGTTTCCGCGCTATTACATTTATCGATTATATACCTTACCAGCAAGAATTTCAAATTATTTTAAAAGACACTTAAGTATCAAAATTATTTGCATACCACTAACAAATACATACCTCCACTCAAATACTTTTACAAGTTTGCTATAGACAAGTATCGCCGCCGTCCATATCCCGTAGCCTTCAAACGGCCTCTCGCGACGCTCCACATTCCTGATGCAGAGAAACGGTATATTCGAGACGGCCTAGCTTTGTTTAAAACGATCAGAATCTTATAACGGATACAGTAGAAGCTCGATAACTTCTCCCTCACATTAGTTTCTTAATTCTTCGCGACCAATTCGAAGGCGTTTACCTCCTTGTATTCCATCCATATATTTCCGAGTCCCGCCTCTCTCTGGCACCCCCAAGGGCGGAAAGTTAGCGAGCTTCTAACCTGTCTCTTAAACCTCCTACGGTCACATTTGATATCCCAGCAGATGCAGGATAGGACGGTTTAAGGCGCACCGGAGTCCCGCATGCCGTGCAACAGCTCACGCACACAACTTGTATAGCGATACGTGTCTGTATCCGAAGGAGGCTGGGCTTCGACGGTAGGAGACCAGAGGAGGCTCGCCGCGGCCAGCCAGGGCCGTCTCAAGGCTCCGCGAAGCCCCGTTCACTACGATCGCGTTATAATCGGGAATGAAAAAGGCATTGATCGTGTGCTGTAAGGTTTCTAATGGCAGGCGGAAGAGAGGAATGTCGGGGCATCGTTGCCACTGGCTTTTAAATAACGTCAACGATCCTCGCTGATGGTTGGTTTTTCATTAACGACTCTGTGTTTTTTTTTCATTTCGTTCTTCAAGCGCTAATGCGCGATGTCTTGTCGAGCGGAACGTTTAGGTTCACTGTAATTGGAGTGTAGGAACGATTCGGCGGAATTTTTCCACCATCTTTTAGGTTGTTAAATATGCTCGCATGCGTGCGAGCAGGGAAAAGAAATCGTGAATTTTGGTGAACTCGTTTGGATACAAATGATGGGCAGTGTTATTGTGGTTTTTTGTTTTTACGCAATCTTGTTTTTCGGAACAATTTTGTCATCACTTTTTGTAACCATTGATTCATCCGTTTCGTTCTTTCTATTGTACCTGACACACTCATGGGCGTTCCTTTGTCCTCTTTCTCTGAACCAGTATACCTGCTCGAAAATGTCGCACAATCCATACTTAATCCGAGGCACGACCCGTATTTCTCTATCCGTTTAAAACTGGCTATACGCGTTTTGCTTATTCACGCGGAATCTTGTTCAACGATGGAAAACCTTCATCGGTCGCGTTTGTCACAGTTCCGTATAACTTTCGTTTCGTTTTCCAATTCCCTCTCCCTTCGTTTTTAGCCGTTGTTTCACTCGGAATACGTATGGAACACTCACAACCATACACATATGCATATACATTCAAATAGACTGCCTAGAGTATAATAATATATATATACTCGGGAACATAAAGGTGAAATTTTGCGAACAAATATGACGTAGGTATATAGAAAATTTTATTCGAACAGAAACAGATACATGAATAAGTAGAAAATTGATATATGTTTCGATAGACATTATAAGGTGTAAGATGAAAGTGGATATCTGAGTAATTGGATTTTGAAACTGTCAGAGGTGAAACAACCGTAACTCACGTTATGGTTACTTCCGATTTCTCCCCCACCTGCTTCTGAGGAAAGAAAAAATTAACCTTGATACCTAGGCGCGTCTATGCCCAATTGAGAATATGAGTGCAACCTACACAGACGCACGTTTCTCTGCTGATATAATTTAATTTAATTATTTCATCGCGGACGTGTAGGTCCAATGCATGCATGCATGTATGTACATACATATTGTACATACTAAGCACTAAGAGACCGCATAGTCAGAGGCCGTCCCTCTGCTCATCCATCCCCCTTCTCCCGCCCCTTGAAACTGTCGACAAAAGAAGCATACGAACGCATTGCTTTGCCAGCTAGTTATACAGTCGAACCTCCGTCTCGACGATCCAACCCATTAACCATAAATCGTTTGACCATAAATTGGGCAAGGTTAGAACGATCCGATTTATTGCCTGGCTTTAAGATAGAGGCATCGTTCAATTATCTAGGGATTTTTGGCCTACTGAAGAGCTCGAGTAATTGCTGAACCATAGCAGGTATGTTAACATTGACGATGCTTTTAACGACCGATGGTAACCTCATGTGGTTTGGAGCGAGTCCTTCTAGAGGAATGGACATTCTATGACTCCTCGAATGTCGATGCCAACTGCGCGAAGCTCGAGATTTCGGTGAAACTCATCCGACCAGCTGAGAGAAATTCTGAAGCGATGAATGTTGTTTGGGGAATTCCCTTAGAAACATTTGTGCCGAGGTTTCACATCCTGTCATGATCAGATGATGTGGCCAATTGTCTGTAATCGTACGTTCTTCTGATAATAAAACTCCGATAATTTGTTCCCTGAAATTCGTTGCCATTAATTACGTTTGGGCGCACAGTCAGATCGAAAAAGGGTAAGTATAAAACGTTTGAAGCGCTGGATTTCAATTATAAATACCTCGTTTTTAACAAAGGCAGAGAAATCTAACTATAACACTAGAATTTCACTGAAACATTCGTATAGTTCATTTCTCAATTCTGACGAACAATAGCTAATTTAAATCGTAAACGACTGCTCCACAAGTAGACCATTTATAGAAAATTTCTTCGTACATTAAACTAGCTATTTTTCATTCGAATTGTAAGAACTGTAAGGATTCTTTTGGTCAAAAGATATGGCAGGATAATGTGACTTTTACCTCGTTGTTATTAACAAGGTTTAAATTCAATATTAACCCTTATGCTGCACACACACACTAAAATGATCGCGCAGAAACAGAGATATCGATTCGAATAAGTTCAACAAATTCTGGAATACTATTTAACCATTATATTTCCAGAGAATTCAGTTACCTCTAGCAAAAAAAAAAAAAAAAAAAAAAAAACCAACCCAAAAAGAAAATTGTCAAGATAAAAAAAAAAATTCATAAAACAACAAAATATTTCGATTAATTCCCTTAATTTGTCTTTGTCAAGTGAGTTTCATCTCGATGAGCTTTGGAAAGCTTCACCTTGTAAAATCCGGCGCATTACCCATCGTCGAATTCCGACCAACGAAAGGGGTTCGACTGTGCACGGCGGCCCGGCTGTCGGCTTACCTTCTACCGACTAAACACACTCACCCAACATCGAGTGCCCTCGCCTGTCTATTTCCTGTGAGCGTCGGCCCTGGCCCGTGCGATTCGCTCCCTGGAACGACCAGCGCTGGCGCGGAGGGGAGGAAGCCGTTAGCGGGGTCGCGTAGCTGCGTAGGGGAGGACGAGGCCGAGCCGAAGTCTCCCGAAGTGATACGGAAATTACCGAATCGGGGCCCCTCGAAGTGGGGGCCCCAGGCGCCCGTTTCTCGGCCAGTTTCAGTCGAGCCAGCGCAGTGACCGGAGTTGGTAGACAAGTCTTAGTTGCTCTCGCATCCGAGCCGCTTAGCGCCCACCGATCGTCGTTGTTCAATGATATGGTGACCAAAGTGCCGGAATGAGGAGGAGGACCAGCTACAGCCAGGCGGGCAGGCAGGCGATAATAAAGTTGTCGATTTTTATCGGTTTCGTTGTGCTGTTGTAAATTACGCTCCTTGTATACTTGATCCGCATTTTATTTCATGCCTCGTTTGTTTGTTCTTCATTAACATCGCATCGGTGTGTTAAGTCCGGATATAGGACTCTCGCTGCTCGATTTATTGCGAAGTTTGAAAACGATTTTTGATTCGATTTTTTCAAAGTTTTGTCAATTGTTTATTATTCGTTTAAACGTTGATTTTATTTGAAGAATAAGAAGGAGAGGCGTTGCGTTGCAAAGGACGTGGGTTGACAGTGAGATATAAGAATAATAGTAACAGTAATAATAGTAAGAAGAAGAGAAGTAGCACGGATAATAAAGGTGGTGCAGGTTTTTCAAAATAATATTATATCTAAAGAAGATACGGACGTTTAGTTGAAAACAAGAAGAATACCGTGTTTTTATATGTCGTGTGTATGTGGCAAGAAGTGAGATATCGTTGGTCACAATACTGGATACCTTACCGACGTCTATATCTGGATTATCTCATGTCAGGATGGCCCTGGCACGGTACGTAACCTCTATCTTTTTACTACGCCCCCTACATCTATCCGTGCATGTCCCTGTGTTCAAATCCGGCCAAACAAAGTCTTGATTCACATGTCTGAACGTTGTAGCGAGTCAAGCTTCACTTGTCATCGAGTTGGCTGGGTTCAAACAAAACTCGAACAACTTCACTCGTCCATCATTTTTAATGTGTAATCACCGTCATGTCTCTTGGTAATTATTGCTAAATATTTAGTGCCTTGTCGAAGGACATCAGGAACAACTGAACTGTAGCGCACTTCACTCCGTAAGACAAAGGAACTATAGGAATTTTGTTTGCCGTTTGGCATGAAGTCTGAACATAATTATGTTGGATATTAAAATGGCGCCTTGAAGACCGAGGAAGGTGATTGGTGCAAAAAAAGATTCTGTGATTCTTCTCCTTTTGTCGTCAAGTCTTAAATGAACGCATTTCTCATAATTGTTATGCACCCATTCGTCGTATTTATGTGTTCGGCGAATGCTTACGATGGTTATTATCCGCATAACGTCCTTCATTAGTCGTGTTGAGGTGCAGCACAGTCGTGAAATATGAAGATAAAAGAACGAACGAGACTAGGTGCATAAGCAAAACCTGTATTCTCTTTACAAGGTTGAAGTTAGTAACGTTATTTTAACGAAACATTGCTTCCTAATCTTAGAATTATTCGAAAGGAACTAAGATTCCGAAATATGAGTATATTTTGTTTTATTACGGATTTGACTGACTTTCAGACAATTTCAAAATCACGAAATAACGGTTTTTCCTCGGCATGAATTGTTACGGTAACGTTACTAACTTCAATATCATCTCTTTTTGTGTTTCGCTCTACTACGAGGAAACATGTTTAATAGTGTTGGTTAGCTTAGGTTAAGTTAGGTTAGGTTTCTCCTCAAGCATGGAAGACAAAGGAAAACGAAAAAGAAAGTAAAGAGATATGTCGTGAAGGAATAAACGAGCGCGACGGTGAATGATATGAACAAGAAACGTCGTCGTCGTTGTTGTACGGAATTTATAACGGATATTTACTCGCGCAGATTAGCAACGTGGTTTGCTCAGTCTTTACTGCGATCGTATGTCCATATGTATGTACATACATATGTTTAAATACCAGAACCTATACGCGTGATTATAATCCTTGAATATTATTCATTGTTGTTTCGAAAATTGGAATAACGAGGCTTTCGTTACACTGTTATATGCTTTTGAATGAAATATTACTGAAGATGCACTATATTGTTATACAAAACTTATGTCTGTACTCTTCTTTATGTTATTAATAAAAAAATATTTACATATGTTTGATGCCATATATCTAGAAAATTAAATAAACTGCGTTTGATATGCATTCGTGATACAATCGCGACCAACTTCAAGTGATTAGGAATTTGAACCTCCAACTTTTTGCCTTCGTCTATTTAAATAATCTATAAACTGTCATCGCTGCGGGAATGAAACCGTTTGTCAAGTTTACACACATTTCTAACTGTAACTTAACCAGCTAAGTTCACCCGTTTTCCGATGTGTCAGCGCTCAAGTATGCTCTAGTTTATATTTAGTTTTCACTGACATTGTAGGTTATGGATGTTACATCTATCCCAACACCTGCTTTAGATACATGTTGCCTACTTGAGACGGTTGAACATGCCACAACATTACCAACAATCACTGTGTGAATCACATTTTTCTGACTGATAATGAAATTTGTCCCATTCAATGATAGTTGATGAGGTTGAACTTCGATTTAACGTTATATCCTAAAGATACGTTTGAAAGAAAATTCTGTATTTCGCAATATTAATGTCGCTTGAAAATTGAGTAAACTGTGACGCGGCATTGAAATAGTCATGTTTTGCAAACGCAATTATTTCAAAGTCATTCCAAAGGTGGAAAGTAGTCATTTTTTTTTCAATCATTAGTTACCTTGTAACTTTAATGACTTCAACCTCGTAATCAATAGCTATTGAAGTGAAAATGAACGTATTTCAAGTGGTTTTTTATAACTCATCAGATTTTTGATAAATTTCTGGAATACGCGAAGGTGAAAGAAAGTCAGGTTTCTTTTTTTTTTCTTTAGAAACAAACTTACGAAGTTTCACCATCTTTCTACGTTAAATTCAGTAAACTTGGCTTACTTTCGGTTGAGCTTGCCGTTAAAAACGTTGAAAAGTGAGCCGCGTCTTTAGCAGAGTTTCATGTTTTTGAACGAAAGGACGCGGCGAAGCCATTTCACAGACCACCCACCGCGGTGCAAAACACATTCTGCGAATTTATACTTCATTTCTAAAGACGAGAGCCACGTTTATCCACGTACATATGTATGGATTCGAAAATCAGCCTCAATAAAAATTTTTGCGTTGCTGGTAATTTCAGCGTTTTATTTAGCATCGATATACCCGATGCAAGGTGTTCCGATACGGAGGCAGGTGCGAAACGGTTTTAACGACGTGCAGCTTAAACTTCGTTTCGTATAAATGAGGGTCTTAAATCTTGACTAGCGATCGCCAGAATCCTTGGATCTGATCATATACTCGGAGACAAAGTTTGACAGGTCGCTCTGAATTTGTGGTCAGAAAAAGCGTTTGAATCATGCAGCAGTTGGAACGATCACAAGAAATCAGTGAAATTGTTTAGGCAAATATTCGGATGAATTTCAGTAGCGATATTATACATATATATTACAGTTTCTGGGTCCTATAAAACTGTACCAACTATGCGTTACGAAGTTATTTCTTGATACCATTGAAAGAAGTTTGGATGATTCCTTCAACGGCAATTCGACGACTCGTGGAGAGAATAAAAACGGAAATGAGGGTAATTCGAATCGTTCAAGTAAATTGGAAACTGTAGTCGTCGACTATGGCCCCAAAGTTACGAGGAGGCCACAAACCTGGAGGATTGAAGAGAAATACTTGTCTCTCTGCCCCAGATAATATATTATACGCGATGCATGCACCGCGTTGAAGCCAAGAGCTACGTCGAGTTCTACTTTAGTCGCGTATACGCCTGCTTGCCTATACTAAATGCCATCGTCCAGCCTATTATATACCCGGCATTCATTGCCCTGAGATAATAAAAGAACCGTTGCATGCATAATTCCTACCTTTTGGTATACACACTGATGCGATATCACGACTGTGAAGTAGAAAAATATTTGTTCTTACTTGTGAAACGAGCGTGGGACGAATTCGACATGAATTACCTTTCATTTTCCTTTTTCTTTACGTGTTGTATTCTCATTTCGAAACTCGTTAACTCGTGTTCGTTTTTCAATTTTAGGTTACTCAATTTTTGAAACCACATTTTCATCCAACTTTGGTGAGAGAAAATATGAATTTTAGGACTGAGGCCAGAATGAAATACCTAATCATGAGTCGTTGATGGTACACCTTCTTTTAAGTATATCTAGACAACATCTTCAAATCGTATCGTCGTGTCAACTATTGAAACACTGCCAAAAATCGAAATCTTATTCACACATTGCATGTGTGTGCAAAGTGTGTCGCTAATCCGCGTGGTTTTTCGTAAGTTTGGCGTGATTTATGCCGCGCTATATACTAGAATCTGTGTGACGACTTGGAAAAGTTAACCGTGTTTCATGCGAATATTTTGTTTATTAATAGCTTTTGAAAGAAATGAAATCGAGTGTTGTCATCATTCAGGCAGCTGTAGCCTTTCAACACCAGGAAAATACTCTTTCATCGTGTAGGTACAAGAGTTGGAAAGAAAAATGGTGGGGAAACTCTCGGTTGTACTTACTGTGTTAAAGGGTTCACGAACTACTTCCATTTTCTATCTTAACCGAAGAATATGCTTCTCGTTACAAAATGAACATGAATCCTGTAGTCTTACAAACGATAAAGTTTATACTATAATGCGTTGCGTTAATTTGAAGCTGGTGCAATCATAAAACTATGTCAAGGCGTTATTAAACACCGAAAAAATGTAGTCAACTAAACGATGAGATTACGGTTTTGAAATTACCAGGAAACTTTGTATGACAAACTACACTGTCACGTTGAATAGTTATCTCCTCATCAAAAACATACTCTATCGACACTAATTTCCTTTGGTACTACGTGTGCTTGTAGAAACATTGAAGTTTCTTTCTAATTGTCGAAAATTGTATTACCAAAAATCAAGAACGTACACAATACATCACCCAACCATGCTTATATGCATTCGAAGAAATACTATGGCAGTAAGTTTCCTTTCACATGGGTGTGGGGTGAATTTTAAACGAGTTGGACACAAAGGAAGAAATGAAGAGAGACGAGAAGGAAAAGAAGGAAAAGAAGGACGGAATGAGGTCTCCGCCATCAGACGTGGGCGTCAAGGGCAGAAGAGGGCTGGAAGCTGTCGTCCTTCTTTTACAGCTATCCACCCTCGTCCCTCCATCATCGTCATCATCATCATCATCATCATCATCATTATAAACTTCGTCTTCTTCACCTCCTTCTTCAGGAATTTGTCAAAGCTAACCAAATCGGGCGAGTTTGAAGTTCCGAACTTTGATGTTTCGTTAAAGTTTGATTTCTTTACCTCAAGTTTCGCCACCAAAATATATTTTGACGTCTGGCGCCTTGGGAACTTTTCAAATTCGGAATTTCAACACCGCCCTTTAAGACATCTGGACACCCAAGCGAAGTCGACAGATGTTGATGAAGTCTATTCAAAGCGGGAGAAAAATTCTTGGAAATTCTCTCATCGGACCAGAACAAGTCTGTCTGCAGTTTTACCTGCAAAAGGATGAACCCAACCATCGTCTGCAGGAGGCCGACGCTCACAGCCTCGAATCTTTTCTACTCTCTCCATTATCCTTTTACTTTACACACTGCATTCGTGACATAGCTATATATATATATATATATATATATATATATATATATATATATATATATATATATATATATATATATAAATATATATTAACAATGGGCTGGTGGTAGTTGTGAGATAGAATGTTGGACGGCGGTACGGATAGTGGCGAGTGGGTTTGAAAATTTTTCCTTACCCCGGGACTTTGGGACTAGGTACTAAAGAACGCTTTCTAACGGCGAAAGTATGAGAGAGACAATAAAACGGAAAGAGGGAGAGATAGAAGACAGAGGTATTGCACCTGGAAAACGTGGACCTTTCCATCCAAAATGGTTATGATGTATTCATAATAACCATTGTAACTATGAAACCATACGTATTCATTATGGTTACACAAATCATACAGTTCATGGTTACTAGGGTGGTGCAAAAAAACCGACTATTTTTTTTTTTTTATAGAGTCTCGTGTGACAAAATGTTAGTTTTTCATGTTTTAAGAGCCCACTCCAAAGGACAGTTCAAAAAAATATTTTAAGAGGTCGCTCAAAATTTTTTTAAATGTCAAAAATCGTCAAAAAATTAAATTGAAAAAATTATATTTTCAGTATTTTGTTTGATTTTTAATTCATGTCGTGGTGTATTGTTATCGATTCTTTCTTACTAAATAGAAGAAAAAAAATTTATGAAATTTTAATATGAATATTAAAAGGTCGCTCGAAAAGATCTAAAGAAATGCAGCAAAAAATTGACAAAAAATTATGAGCGACCTTTCAAAAATCAAATTTTGAACTGAAACTTTCGGGAACTTATTTTTTTTTGTAAAATTATACCGTAACGAGAAAAAAAAATAAAAAAATAAAAAATCGATTTTTGACGATTTCTGGCGTTTTAAAAAATGTGGAGCGACCTCTTAAATTTTTTTTCTTTTGAACTGTCCTTTGGATTGGGCTCTTAAAACATCAAAAACTATCATTTTGTCACACGAGACTCGAAAAAAAAAAAAATAGTCAGTTTTTTTGCGCCACCCTAATGGTTACACAATTACAATTTTCAATGTTTAACCTAGGAAATGCTAATCCAAATGCTAAATTATTTGAAGACCTTTGTACCTGTACGTTGGACATGGAGTTTCCAACTATACTTATATGTGTGTGTGTTTTTTTTTATACACTCAACAATATTAGCAATCTGTTAATTACGGTTTAAATCATTCTCGCACTGCTGATTGTGAATACACTGTGCATTCGAATGCGTGGGGAGTGAATTGCTTTTCGGCCGTTTATTGATTCGCTTTTTGTTGAAGCCTGAGCGAAGGTTCAGACCTTCCACGAAACTCATTTCAGCACGTTTTGAATATATACCTTATGGCTTATACCCACCATCGAATTTATTCCCAATCCTACGTAGAGAAGAACCCCGGTTAACCTTGACGCTTGAACTTCAAATACATTTAATATGTATACGCAAGTGCGGTTTGCTATTGAGTATAACGCGTTGAGTTATGTATACGAAGATGAATAAACAATACAGAGAGAGAGAGAGAGAGCAACGTTCAACACCTTTTTGATTTTAGTGCCAAAGGCGAATTTTGATTCTATATAAAACTATAAACGGAATTCGAGAAATGTTGGATATTTATGCCAACTTACGTCATCATTATTGAGGGGGAAAAAAAGATGAAAAATTCAAGGAAACAAATTCTTTAAAGGTGAAAAAGGAAGTCAGTTTTAATAGGAGATTCGAACAAGTGACGTTTCTTGAGAATTCCAAAAAAACTTTTTACAAACTCAAACCTCTAAAAGTGATCCTTATTTATATCTAATTAGGTATCGCAAAGAGATTTGCTTTGAAGTGAATTTTTTTCCAACAATTGTCGTATTTCGTAAAAAAAAATTTCGTAAATTGAAAGGAACGATTTAAAAAAAAGAAAAAAAAAATTCAACCGCATCGCCAAGTTTTTTAACGATACACGAGTAACAATCCTCAATTGAAAAAACTCTAACGACTCGTTTTTTATCAACGTGAACTAACCGCTGAACCATATTAAAATGAAACAAAAGCTGAGCTTTTGGTTAACCGATGTGATAAAAAAAAAAAAAAAAAAAAAAAACGAAGAATTGTGTTTCGTCGAGAAGTTTCTAATTATAATATTAAATTCACGATTTTACGAGTTAAGAAAAAACAAAAAAAAAAAAAGAAACCGTTGCTTCCCTTTTTACAATAATTTCGGGAACTTTTTACAAGTTTAATCCAATACCGAGAACGATTCCACACTTTTACAAGTAGTTGGCCAAAAGTCCTCGATCCTTTGTTTTATTATTATTCCAACTTCCCTCCCCCCCCCCCCCCCCCTTTCTCCTCCTCATTCTCTCTTTGTTTCCATTTCGGCCAAAGGATCGTCGGCAACAAAGACAGCGAAATAATGGGCCCGCACGCCACGGTCCCAAATTTATACTCGCCTCGTAAGTTGCTTGAATTTCTGAAAGGTCCCATTCCTCGTCGGAGTGGGAAAGACGGGGCCCACCACCACCACCACCACCACCACCACCACCACCACCACCATCATCCATGGTCAGGCCGTTGATCTCCGGGCCGTGCGGAATACCGGACGACCTTGAGACTCACGGTCAATTTGCAAAGCTCAACGCGCGACGGTCGCGTCTTCGTCGTCGTCCGTCGTCGTCGTCGTCGCCGCCGCAAACTTATATATATACGGTACACACAAATATCGCGTCAGTGGTGGTGGAGGAGTCTTTCAGAGGCGTGGCGTGTCGGTGCAGATGAAGAAGAAAAAAAAAAAATAAAAAAAAATAAATGGAAAAGCTGGAGAATCTGGAATTCTGTGTAACTTTTTTTTTTTTTTTTTTTTTTCTCTCTATTTTGTTTTGTTTTTCAAATTCACTTGGTAAAGAAATTATCATGAATTTCAAATTCTCGCAGGGTCGGGGGTGGGGGGGGGGGGGGGATGTTCAATCCCTTGAACTTTTAGAAAACTACATTGAAATTATTGACACACTTGTTTTTTCACGCAACTAAATATCATCCTCCCCCCCCCCCCCCTCCGCCACCGCCGTTCGCAAATAACAAGAAGAAAGAGAAAAAAAAACAATTTGCAATTATTACAAAACTTTTAAAATCTATTGAGTATGTATTTCATTAATTGTATGAAGTTTACTTTTTGAAGTTTTGAGAAATGGATATTTTGATTTATTGTACCGTTTATCGTAATTTTTACGATTTTGTTGAAGGAAGGTACTTGATGTAGAATATTATTGATGGAATAAGAAAAATAGCGTATAAATCGTATCGAATATTATTCGTATTGGTTATGTAAGAAATACATACTAAGTTTCTCGTAATACAAAACCGGCTGTATATATAATACAGTTTATTATTTAATCAATTAAATGCGGTCATGAATGAAAAATTTACACGGGAAATTTTTTCTTTTTTATCCGTGATTTGGTCGACCTTGATAACTTACATATATATATATATATATATATATATATAAATATGTATGTGTGAATACGTAGATTATTTTACAAATATAAAAACGAATGGGTGGAAGGAATAGAAATATTTTCCGTATGCTCGTGTAGTTTTGTAACTCTATTTTATCGGTATTGAAAAGTGCTTATCGATAGCGGAAGAAATGAATAATAATAATCAGCGGGAAATAAGGAACGTATATATAAGTTTGAAACATCGAAAATTTCTTTGTTACAAGTAACGCGTATGCATGTACGTATTTTTTTTACAAGTATCTTTGTTGCAAAATCTCGATCACGTGATAAAACTGTGACTCGTATACATACATACAACAACAAATATTTACAACTTGTATTTTAAACCTATGGGCGATGACAAATAAGTATTGTAGCGGTAAAAGATTCGCTGAAGTTTA
This sequence comes from Diprion similis, assembly GCF_021155765.1. NCBI lineage: Eukaryota > Metazoa > Arthropoda > Insecta > Hymenoptera > Diprionidae > Diprion > Diprion similis. The sequence goes on along the minus strand of NC_060111.1, from coordinate 5,501,471 downwards.
TTCAACCCGGCCATACCGAGTGAAGATATATCGTAGAAATTCACATCCGTGTGAACCCATTAAACAAAAAATTTTCTCACGATAGGGATGAAGATTTTTTTTTTTTTTTTCATTATAATTTTCCAACGGTTTTCAAAAATTTCATTTTTCACTTTTAGAAGTTTTGAGACAACTATTGGGAAATTTTTAACAATGTTAAAAAAAAAAAAATCAAATTATATATTGAGAATTTTGAAAAGGGAACTTTTTTTTTTCCACATAGATCGTAATATTTTTCAAACAACGTTCCTCGATGAATAATAATAACGCAAAAACTTTGTGCCTGTAGATATTGCAATTACTCACGATGTGAATAATTGAATGAAAAGAAAGAAAGTCGTTTAGTACTTTCTGTGAAAGTTTTGAAAAAGTCACTTGTTATAGCGGCGTCGGGAAAAGGAGAAATGATTTATTTTGCACGGCCCGTTCTGCTGCTGCTGCTGCTGCTGCTGCTGCTGCTCCTATTGCGTTCATTCACGTGAAGAACTTTTCAAATTAGCGCGCGATATGTTCCCGTTTCTTTAGTAGGACGCAACATCGGTAAAATTGCCAAGAGAGAAAGAAGATACAGGATAAAAGAAACTTTTCCCTCTATTTAAACTTTTCTACGTATTTGTCATATTCACATTTCAGCAAACTTATGCTGGGGGGGGGGGATAAAGTTTGCAAATCACAGATCTCGCAAACTTTAACATTCATTCGTTTTTATTTTCATCCAAGCGTGAATCCGCCATCAAAATCACCATTTTTATTTAAATTTCTTATATTTTTATACACTGATAAACATTGAATGACAATCGATTATTTATGGTATACCTTGAATTAAAAAATAACTTGATTATCTATACAACAATATTAATATCGCAAAAATTTCTGCACCATTTAGATTTTTGCCTGTTTCTTCTTCTTCTTCTTCTTTTTCTTTGTTTTGTTTTATTATGTATAGTGAAAAAAAAAAAAAAAAAAAAAAATGACTATTCTCTTAATTTTACAACGACTTTGAGGGATATGAGATCCGGAAGTATAACTGTGTTTTGTTTTATTATACCGTTTGACTGAATTTCAGACAATTTCAGGATCGCGAAATAACCGTTTTCCTCAGTATAACGTTGCTCACTTGAATATATTGAAAAAAATACAGTTTGAGGAATGTTAGCGTTAAATAATAATACATCTAATGTCTGTATCATCTATGTACAGTGCTTTTAATTGCGCGTGTAGGTGAAGAATCGTCTATTTGTAATCTATTTATATACTTACTTATCCTACGTGTGAGTCTATATAGGTATATATACACAAAGTATAATACATTAGTTGCGTTTTACCGTCAGCGATTATTCCGCAACGCCCTTGGGTCTTATCATGTACTTACTTTACACGCATTAGCCTTGACTCTCTGCCACTTCACAAGCTGATTTCGATTATACATGTTAACTTTTTCGTAAAACTTGACTATGTATTTCGTTCTGCTTTTAATATGTTGGATGAATAAAAGTTGTGCTTTAAAACGTGAGTTTTCCCATCGATGTACGTATATATAGAGCTGGATTTATGATAAGGATTTTTCTGAGGGAACTGAGGTGAAGTTGGCTACTTTCGTGGGCGTCCAGTTATTTGCGAAAACGTAATTCCCTGAGAATTTTAGGTTTTTCGGACAAGAGTCATTATATTTATCCAGTTTATTCTCATGTACACAATAATTGAAAAATACAACAGTTATGTGAACAAGAATATTCTATATTTGACTAGAGCACAGCTCATTGTAAGACGAATTTGTAAGAATTCGCTAGAACGTACAATTTTTAAGAAATCAGTGCTTGGTTCATGAGCATTGCCTGAAAGTTGAATGAAAAATTTGTTTTTTCTTACCAAATGGATAAATTTTTATGAACCTAGGATGAAAATTATTATATTTCAAATGCGACGTGAAATTCCCTGAGATTTCCAGATTTTTTCCAGGGGATATTAAATTCCCTGAGAATTCCTTGATTCTATAATTTCCATGAATATATACTGGACACCCTGATTGATGCAGTCACTTTTCATGCACGTGTGATAAAAATGATATTTATCATAGGCGGAAAACAAAAGGGATTTTTATGTCGTTTGAAAATTTTTCTAATTCTTGCACAATGGCTTGAGAAAGTTGTAAAAAATTTTTGCATCGCGCGATTGCGATTCGTGGTTTTAGCGAGAAACTCGGCTTAGATATGCAGGATCAACAGTTTGAACAGTTTTCACTCTGCTTCCTTGCCCCCCAGCCATTTAACCGAGAGCTGTTCTACTTTCACGTCGTTAATTCTCTTCTCATCAACTTCCGCCTTATTTATATATATATATATATATACGTATGTATAATATAATAAAATAATTATATATATACATATATATGTAAGCTGTGGAGCAACTGTTTTCTCAAACTAACCGAACCTTGCCTAACATGGGCTAATCACTTTCGACATTTAATTTTTTGCTATAAATTTGACGATGAAGAAAAGAAGAATTAATTGAACACATTTTAATTTTCTCAACTCGATCGACTTGTTTCATTTACTCAAAATTTTTATATAATATATAACGTTTATTAATCCAACCGTCTGTATAGTCTTATGAATTGTACTTATATTTTTCTCATTGGTTTCTTAAAAAGCGAATGAAAAATCTTCGCTTCATATTTTATCAAACGACAAAATCGTTTCGTACGTATAAATTACTGTGCGAAATTCGTTATCACGTTTTACATCATCGAGGATGTTTGTTAATGATTCTACTCGTAATGATAAAGATTTGAAGGAGATTGTTGCAATCGAAAAAAAAATTTAGGGAATATTTTTTTTTTTTTTTTTCATCCCACGTCTGTTTTTACTTTTTCGTTTATCATTCATTTATTCATTCATTCATTGGTACTTATGAAAATCCTTGTGAAAATCAAACTTATAAGCTAATCGAACATTTTTTCCACGCCGTTCAAGCTGCTCCATAAAACCTGAATTTGACACTTTTGCGACACCCGGTATACCGCTGTGTATGTATGTGTATGTGTGTTCGTGTTGTGTAACTCGAGAGTGAAAGTTAACGGTGGGAAACTATAGAAATGTCGTCGGTCGTACTTTTACAGGCTCTCGGTTACGATTGGATAACAACAGCTAGTTTTGCTTACGCGTTCTCCGAACCTTTGTGCCTATCTACACTTACCTTTCACTTATCTACACTTTTCTATTTCAGTATAACTTCTGGCTCTCGTTCTCATTATTCAACATTATTCTTCAAATGATTTACATATATTGATTTTTATCGATAGATTCGAGTTTTTTTTTTTTTTTTTTTTTTTTTTTTTCCCCCCTCTCATGTTGCACTTTTCAAAACAGCGTGCGAATAAGTGATTCGATAATACAATGAATTCAATTAGTGATAATAATAATAATTGAATTAAAAATAAACTAGAAATTTCAATGCGATTTAAAAATTTATAGTTTTAAAATATTTATTAAAATCGGATGAATGGAATCTGTAACTATCAGATTATTTTGCAGAATTTTATTTTATTCGGCATGTAATAATAAATGGAATTGTTCGATGGTATCTTACTATATAGTATAGTATAAAAATTTCCACTTATGCAGACGCCGCGTATATTATTATTGACTCTAAATGTCACTTGTTGACTTTAACGCAAATCTGGATGCAAAAAACAAAAACAAAAAAACAAAAAAAACAAAAAAACAAAATGAAGTAAATAAAAAATAAAAAATGCGTATCGTCTTACGGCAAGCTCAGAATCAGTAGCGTAACTCTACTCGTAAAAAAAAATGTTATTTATTTTTGTTATCCTCGTCTCAATCGAATTTTTCTGTTCACCTTATTCATAATTCCTCATCAAATTATTTTATGCGAATAATTATCGAAATTTCGAACGTCTTCGACGCGATTCTTCACGGTTTTTTTTTTCTCTCTTCCTTCCTTCTTTTTCCCTCTCTCATTACTAATTATCACAAATCACTTTCAGTCGCGGAAAATGCGAGGCCAGTTAGTCAGTCTGTTGGCTTTTCTCCTTGTTATTTCCAGTTTCGTCCGGATTTAACGAAATAATGTTGCAACGCCGCAGACGGACGTTATTTCCGCATCTCGGAATGCCAATTAGCATAAGTTAATTAACGCTCTTTGCACTATGGTATAAATACATATACATATTTACTTCCATTAAAAACGCGCTGATGTATATGATTATTACAAAGTATGCTTACAATATTATTATCTTGATTAAAAATAATATCTGTCATCAAGAAAAGTCTAATTTAGAACATAGAAATTTTGGAGTTGTTTAGAAGAGAATTTGGATAAAATAATATGACTGTATCAATTTCTTGAGTTTCAGTTTTTTTTTTTTTTTTTTTGTAGTACTTGAATAATAATATCGTCTAAACAGCCATTTATTTAGAATAAAGTGAAAGTATAAGATATAGTACGACTAGTTTTTTTTTCTCTACCGCTCGAACATTTCTCACTTTACAATTTCTATTTATACTTCATTCAATAATTGACGTAAATTTAGGTGTAATCTGTTTGGGCATAAAATTAATAGCCTCTCTTCGTTTTCAGTTATGTTCTTATAGAAATATTTATTTTAAGTACGCGAAAAGTATCAATGCTAAAAATTAATCAAAGATTGGAAAAGACATGATATACGATTGATTCGATTTCTAAGATTATTCCACTTTTCAAATATGTCAAGATCGATTTTTAATTACTTTTAGTAAAATTCGAAAAGAAGATAACACTCGAAAAAATTAGGTCTGTGAATTTTGTTTAATTAAATATAAAATTTTGCGTTGAAGCTGAGATCAGATTCTTTACTTATTATTTATATAAGGCATTGAAAAACTCAACTAATTTACAATAAAAAACGTTAATCAACATGTCTATATGTTTTTTTTTTCTTCCAATTTTCACATCCTAAAATCAAAGAAGTCACGGAACTTTTTGCGCCGTGTATTAATTATCTCGAGATTCAAGTGGCCACCCTGTATATAGGATGAGCGAAGAAAAGGAAGTTGAAGTTGAAGTTAAAGTTGATGCTAGGTAGGCATTTATGGCGGTGTAGCCCCTCTGCACGTGACAAGAAAACTCACGTGGGCCAAAGCTCACAACTGAGGTCATCGGACTGATCTGACCAACGACGTGACGACCAGCCAACAACCGGCAGTCACGACCATGAGAAAAGGGCTTTTGTTCCTTCGAGTCTCGGAACATGTGAATCCACAAAATTTGTACCATCTTGATTATTTTTTTAAGTTTTTCTCTGAGTCGTTATGGCAATTAAGTATTTCACTCACTTCCGCGAACCCAATTTTTCAAATCTCAATTCAGATTCGTAATCAGCGACACCGAAAACCATAGAATACTATTTTTTTTACAAAAGTTGACTTTGCGCAATAATTAGCAACTCTAAGGGTAATAGTGGAAAACAATGGATTTTAAACAAATATTAAGACTTTCGCTTTTTTGAATACTCACGAGAAAAACGGAGATCGTTACATCATCGTACGGATGGATATAATGAAATGTTCAATTTTCAATACAGGTATCATCACGTTTTTTGAGATTTTAAGAGAATTATCTTCGACCATCTTAACATGTTTTCATCAATTGTTTACTCGACTACATATATATTTAGTCTCGATTCTTGCAGGTTTTTTCAACTCCGAACAACCGATCAGATTCTCAGAAAAATTTGTCAAGTCGTTTCAGACTTGTTTTCAAAAAAGTATTTTCCTTGTCTCACCATAAATCGAAACCTTGTATAAACCAATTTTGAAAAAATTTCATCCACAGCCTTCAACAGATTCGAATCCAAAATCAGTCACTTCAATTTCAGTCCAAACTTCTTCGACACGTTCTTTCAACCCCAGCGATATTTTTCCTGCTTTTATACCCCTAATTTCTTCAAGCTAAATTTGAAAAAGTCTCTCAACGGCATTGATGAAAAAAATCAACCGCGTGATGGGGGAGGTCGATTTGTTGGTTGGTCGCTTACTTCGTGTAATTAACCTTACACAATCGAAGGACGACCTACGAGGATACCTATATTGCAGAAATTGTCTCAGTGGCCGTGTTGCGTGCCCAGGGTGACGATCGAAGGTCAAATACCTTGAGCCTGACTCTCATAGGTCGGTTGAGTGCTCATGGATTGCGAGACCTCGAAGCTGGCTTCGAAGTACCAGAAAACACTAGAGAAAACCTAAAGGTTCCCTGCCTCTTGGGTTAGATGCTTGGCCAGAAATGTCACGTGGTTACCTCGAATGATGATGATTCATGATGATAATGATGACACTTTAGCAACGAGGACGCTTTCCAGGCGCATGCGTGCTTTTTCATGTCGGTTCAGTTAGAATTAATTCTTTACTCGTACACGTATGTAGGTACAGAGGTCGACTGTCGACTTTGAGCGAGTGAGAAACACGTACGGTCTTTTTAATAACCACAGAATTGGGCACAGGGTGACCAACTGTATATAATTCATCATTATATTCTAGGACGGAAATTACTACGTAGTTATGGGCACCAAGGAAAGTTCGTTTAAGATACTCTGCATGGTTTTTCTCGGTATTGAGCTCAATTGGTGGATTTAATTTAATCAACAAGCGCTTCTACGGACTACTCTTCATTCATTCCATATGCTTTCCAAACTGTTAAACGAGTTCATCTTTCTTTCATTTTGTGAGTGACCGTATCTACCGTAAAAAAAAACAAAAAAAAAAAACAAACAAACAATTAAACAAGCAAATATCTGAATAATTGTCATGGAACTGTGAAAGGTTGTGGCTATATACATGTGAAAGTAATTTTACCGATCGTTGCATCCATCCACATATACTTTCTGTAGTCAGAATTTTGGAAATATGGAGATAAAATATTTGAAAAAAAAAAACAAACAAAAAAAAACAAAAAAAAAAAATGCCCCCCTTAATTTTGCGCGACTTAAGATGAATCCTTGGATATTGGATGATGAATTTGGGACTCATTTGGCAATATTGTCAATTATGCTTTCAGGATCCCGGTGGTGAGTGACTGCGCACCGCAGACGTCGCGGGTCACCTCGAACTTGCACAGCAGCAGTAGCATGGCGGTGAGCCGGGTCCCGAGCCCTCCGCCGCCCGAAGTCAACACCCCCGTCGCTGAGAACTGGTGCTACACGCAGGTACGTAATACTCGTTTTTACCTCGAAATATAGGATCGCTTACCTTCTGTTGTTTCCAGTCCTTCCTCCCTTCCCCCTCTTTACCTCGGTCATTATCATGAAGTCGTCATCCTAATGACCAACCTCCTGTAACGTCACGTGCGAAGCGACATCCCTGCTTAAACTATGGGGTGTTTTTTTTTTTTTTTTTTTTTTTTTTTTTTATTTTTTTTCTTATATTCGGCGGAGCAAAAATTTACACCGTGATAGAGCTTGAATCTTTACGAGAGATCGATTGACGGGGAATTTTTTTACTTTGATCACGTGATTTCTAGCGACTTTTTTTTTTATTAAGATTTTACATCAGGTTGAAGGTGGGAAACCATCGTGGAATGAATCGTAATATAATTTTAGAACGAATTTCAAGGAGTTGGCTTATCGAATTATGAATATTTTTTCTTTGTTATGCATGTTTTATTAAACATGCATTGTTAATGTAACGTTAACAACTTCAAACTCTTGAGGTTTCGTATGATTTCTTAAGATTAAAAAGAGATTCTTGGTGATCCTAAATAATTTCTCATAGCTACCGATTATCATCTTGATGTTTCATAATGCAGAATTTTATTTCAATATTACCGATTTTAGTATCATTTTCCAAATTCACGAAATTATTTCGAATCATGTTAGGTTTTACAAGGTTTTGAATCTACAGATTTACCATTTCTTATCATCATTTGCACAATTATCATATTTCATTATATCGATCCTTTGACAATTCGTCGTGCAGGAACGGTGAATTCGATTTTGAGACTTTAAAACCGAAACGTATAAGACCTCAATGGGTTTTCACAGGGTCAAAATGTATCCCGGTTTCTTTTTTTTTCTTTGAAACAACTTAAGAACGTAAGAAGCTTGAAAGTATTTAACGAATACTCAGAAACTGCTTTGCCACATTTGTCTCGGACTCTGAATCCCGAAAACTATTCCAATTTCGTGAACAGCATTTTTTTTTTTCAAATGTACCAAATCATTACGAGATTAATTTTGATATGATAATAATTTACTGTCTCTTCTATCTTTCCTGTCTTACGGAAAACTGGAGGGAAAATTGAACCGTGCAGCAGGTGTCGAAGGAATTTTGCGAGACTGCTATTCAATCATGTATTTTCCGATGTTCAATTGAATATTAATATTGATACATAATTTGTCCAGTGTACAAATGTGTTTCCTTGACAGACTGTGACCGCGTATACTTCGTTCTACAGGTCATCGAACCCACTTGTAGCAACGACTCGATCGTTCTTATACCAACATTTGACGACGTGGCTGTTGCTGTTGTAGTACCGTAAATGAGTAAAAAGAACAAAAAAAAAAACAAAAAAAAATGTATCAAAGCAGATGGTCAAAACTTCTGATATTTCTTATACGTCTAAAATATTATAAAAACACCGAGCGAGTATCGAAAAAACATTGAAATAAAGTCTATAGGTACAAGGTTTCGATCTTTCCTCGCAGTAATAAGTATCGATTATTATACTTTTTGTTACTTTGAATTGGATTGACATTTCTTGTTTATACGTCCGTAGGTGAAACAGTTAAAGGTACCGAAATTATACTTCTTTTTGTAGATCAATCTATCATCGTCGCGATAAATTTCATTAAACATAATATTTCATATCAATATATAATATCATAGTTGCAGTAGGATTCTTGTTTGTTGGTAGATATTTTGTCACGGCGATGAAGAATGTGAAGAGATTCTCTGTCTCTCTCTCTTTCCTTACATCTTTGCCCCTCAATTTCGAAAGTCTCTAAGATTGCTTACCTAACCAGTTAGTCACTGTTCCTAATTGGAAGGTTTTTTGGTGAAACGGATACTGCAAGGTTGTTAGCTGTCAGACAGGAAATCGAGAACCTCATTATCTCATCCGCTAAATCATTTAGTAAATACTAAATTTGGCTCGACTGTTTATATTCTCATTTATTCTACAGTCATATTTCCTCCATTTTCATGTACCGAACACATCTGATCAATGTGTTGACAAATTTCTACTACAATTGATTATAAGAAAATTTCGTCACTCAATGACAAAATGCCGATAGTGTTAAATCGTTACATATATATATACTTATGACTTGAAATTTGCTTCGAAGACATTCTCTGCCAGCGTGCAGGCGACTACACGAGGTCATCAAGTTTCAATATACTAGGTATATATATACATATAATATCAGTCAACGTTTCCCCAGGGTTAGTAAATATGAATTATTGTGTAGACGTGTAATATTTCGTAAAAAGCAGCAACGCGGCCTCCGCGATCGAATAACACTCGGTTGTCCCATATATTTCCTATATATATTCCTTGACGCGTGTCCTCGAGCACGGAGATCGAATAGATTAGGTCTCGGTTACGAGGGAAGGATGATTGCCGTTGCAGTTGAAAACTGTACCATATTTATTATGCAGTTCTCCGTGTGTATTTGTATTCGATATAGGTATCAAGTCTTTTGAAAAATAGGACAAGGATACTATACAGGGTAATATTTTTTCCCCTTCAACTCAGCGATGAAATAAAACACAATACAAACATCACTGTTCCTTAATTTTATAATAACCAGTGTATATAACAACAAATTATAAATGCATTAAAAAAAAAAAAAAAAATTTCTCTGTACAACGCTCCATGGTTAACCAACTTTAATCTGATAACACTTCCTGGCTTCGATGCTTCGGGTGTATAATTTCACCGAGACCCAGAGGACGGAAACTAACTCCGTATAAAGCGCGTCGTTCGTCGTTGTCAGTCGTCGTGATAGCGGCTGGCACAGATGCTCCTTCGCAGGGAGTCGGGCCTGGCCCCAGGTTATTGGCCGCGATTATTGTCTCACTAGCATAGCCTCGTATAAGTTTACACGTAGGTTATACGCACACGCCCTCGCCCTAGCAGCGTTGTTAGTCGGTACGCACGAGTCTCACGCACTCGTCGAAACTCCACGGCGCGTCCCGTCGCGTACGGATAGGATCTATTTTTAATGCTCGTCCCCGGTACTGAAGAAGAGAGAAGTGAACGACCTGCAACTAGATATCTCACGTTGGAAACCAGCCGCGGCATCTCCCCCCCTCTCACCCTCACTGTTTTCGAGCTTACGATATGTCGTTGTGTTACATCCGCGGCTCGGAGTTGGTGTAATCGAATCGGGAACGAGCTCTTTGTAATCTACTTCAAAAACTGGGACGATATTGTTCGAACGATGTTTTTCTACGATTTTTAGAATTCAAACTACAGCCGCTCGAATATCGGCCAATCAGAGCCGTCGGAACGCGGACCGGACCGTTGGACTCGAACCGTCGACGCGTACCGAGCGCTGATTGGTCCGACTTGAAATCGCTCCAGTTCCAAAACCGCGGTAGTTTGAAAAATCTTGTTTTGAAAAATTCTTCGCGGTTTTCGTAGGCGAATACGAAAATCTAAATTTCGACTGACATCTATGGCACAACAATATGGTGCCGGCTGTAGTGCGGGGGAGGGGGGCTAATTGTAAGGCCAAAGCGAGTAAAATGCAGCAGCAGTAGCACCGAATCGAAAGTGAACCCAAGCTCGAGTTAACTTTCATAATGGCTGCTAGTCTCCGGAGCAGCTCTCCAGGCTGGAGGGCTAGGATTGATTCGTGTGGACGAACGTCTCCATCTCCGTCTCTGTCTCCGGGTCTCGAGGCCTGGCTGCTGTGGCGAGAACAGTCTTGCTCCACGTCCTGGGAACTCGAGTCGGTGTCGCTGGTCTCCGGTACCGTGGTTATAGAACCGGAGAATCCCTCATCGCGGACCTTCTTCTTGGAAGTTCGCTTTTTTCCATTCTAACCTTACGAACGAGAAGTCGAAAGTGCATCTACGTCCTATACGAAATTGCATAAACACGGGCACGCGTGCGTTATTCGTTGACGCGGTTACGTGCCCCGCACGTGGATACAGAGAGAGAGAGAAATAAAGAGACGCTTTTTCTTTCTCTTCGGTCGCTTGTCTAATCCTCAGCGCGGGTCATTGTCCGTTCGGAAAGGCAACTAGGCACCGCAAACCCACTCGGACCGGAAGTACGTACTGCTCTGCTGATGTTGGTATCCCTCGTGTCCGGTAGGTGATTGACCCGCGGCATGAACTCCTAGAGTTTCGCGCTCCGGCGCACGGGGGGCGAAATAAAGAAAGAACGAACGAACAAGAGCGATCGAGCAGCGGGATCGAAAGAGTCGACTTTACTTCTTAGGCATCTGATCGCTACGCGAAGATGACTCAAGGACGTGATTCAGGCGATACTCGGTACTCTTGCTGTTGTTGTTCCTGTTGCTTTTGCTTTTGATTTTGCTCCTTCTATTCGACGACTACGACTACGAACGCGATCACGAGTTGAATGACTTCCCGGGCGTCGACCGGCGAACCGACAACCGTAGGGAGCGCAGACCTTCGACGAGAGGAGGACGAGTTGCCGAACCGAACGATACAGTCACTCCCTCTCTTTCAGCTTTGGCCTCGTAGGTACCTACTCGTTGTTCGTACCTACGTACCTACTCATCTTGATCCTTCGGATGAGAGACTTTACTTCACGGGGAAGAGTTGCTTGCGATATACGGCACATCAAGCTTCGGGAAAGATGAGAGTATAGCTGTGAATAAAGAAGAGAGGCCTTTGATCTCGGCAATATTGTATACCGATCTAATAACGTGGATGGACTGATATAATAATTGAAGTTGGTTAACGGTATAAATTTTTTCCAACGCATATATCTCTTATGATAATGAGAATTTTATCACCCGCTAAGAGCGTCTTACCGTCGTTTCTACAACTGGTAAATTGTTTTATTCAATATTTCATTATTTTGGATTTATTTGTTTTGTCTTTTATTTTGTACTGTTTTTTTCAGCAATTTTTTTTTTTTTTTTTTCACGTCGCTCGTATTTAGTTTCAGCTGTTGCGCGATCACGTGGTGTGAAAACTGTAAGATTTTAGGAATTTTTTCGGTTTTTTTTTCGTGATCTAATACCTTGTATTTGTTGGAATTCACCTACCGCGTTATTCGAGTAAATAACGTCTTTTTTTCAGTATTCGATTGGTAAAACTATGAAAATCACTATAAATAAATACTCGATCGAGATTCTTGAATATTGTTCGCCTCAATTTGTCTGTTTCTCTAATTGATTGACCGTTTTTAAGTATAAAATAAGGTTTTAAACAGATAAAATTTTATATTCAATAAAAAGAAAAGTCGGGCTTCAGAGTTTCTTTTAAAACTACGATTTGTAATTTCGTTATCGTTCGATGTATAATTGGAAAGAAATTGTATTGCTCATATAGGTTAAAAGTTGAAATCTCATTGTCAGTATTGGAAATTAGCGAATGAAAGGAAAAACCGAGATTTTACAGTGGTATCGAAGCGACATTGTAGAGGATACTTAAATGAACAATTTTTAGTAAACAAAAGATCCGAGTAGTTGAACAAATTTTTTATTTTAGTGCAGGAATTTTGTTTTCAACAGTCCTAATTACCAGCTGTTTAATTATACGAAATTGTGTATCGTTCTGTCAGTGTTGCTAGATTTTTTAAATTTGTTTAGCGTTAAAAAATAGTAAGTCTCCAATTTAAAACAAACAATACTAATTCTAAGTTTTTATTTTACCGCTACATATTACGTTATTATAATGTCAATTTTAACCGCGTTAGAGTATAATATTCAAATTTGAAAACAAAATCAACGCATCTAGATAATTATTAAAATTCAACTACAGATACTGATCTGGCACTAAAAATCACAAAGTTGTGATTTTCGACTGTTTTTGTGAAGTTGTTTTTAGAGAGTAATTGATATTGTTACAGAGAGTATCGAATTATTTATAAAAAGAAAATTATTACATTCGTTCAAGCACGGAATATATGCAAATCGTGAAAACGTTCACGATGACAGGTGTTATTTTTGACAGCGTGACTTGTTTGTGTCACGTTGCCGTGATTAGGTTGGTGACATTTTTAAATACTGATAAATAACGACTTTGAATTACTTACCAGGCTCGCGATCAGTTCTAACGGTTCATCATTCTAATCTGTACAGAATGATTAGGCATAATTTGCGTGTATCAAGTTACTCTTTTTTTTTTTTTTAATAACAATAATAACAATAAGTACCTTTTTTATATTCTGCTATTTGAGCAGGTATATTAACAAATAGCGAATCGATACCGTCGTCAGAATCACATCAATTAAAAGTACAAAGAAAAAAAAAAAAAAAAAAACAATTGAAAGAAAAATCCAATCGAAGTGCTCATGAACAATTCATTGTTGTTAAATATGCTTATCCTTCTACATTTTTATTTGAAAAGAAAAGAATAGAAAAAACGAAATTCTTATCAAAGTAATATTTCGGTCACCAATAGAAAATATAAATTTTCGGCAACGAAAAGTGTACCACATACATAGAATAACGATGCAGCGGCAAATTGATGATTATGTTCAACGGTTATTACGTATCTCGAACACTTTAGTCGGAATACCGCGTCGGTGTATATATATGTATATATAGTGAATTGCACGAACAACTTTCAGCTTGCGGCGTATCGTACATAACATAAATGTATAATTCTAGGAAGCATGTGTGCCATTATTATGCATCATTGCATATTAATAACGACGAGTTTACGCGGTAAAAGAATAACACATAGTGCGCTTGTTTTTCCTTCTTTATAAGTATTTTCTTGAGGTAAAATACTTCTGACAATGTATATTGCCAAGAACTTGGCATATTATACATTGATAAAATCACTTGACTCGAAAGATTTAATTTTGAATTATTTTCTTAGCATAAAAGATCATAATGTAGCACTGAAAAATCAGGAGGCCGTATACAAAATCAATCTTTATTCGTTATTTTTAAATATGAGTCAACAAGTTCTTACAATTAAAATATAATTGTATGTTTTCTTGGATTACCGAGGTCAACTTCATTTTCTTAGTCGTTAGCAACTCTACAAAAACTTTAACAACCTTCAACCTCGCATGAAAAAGCGAACAAAGTTGAGAATAGGAAGGGGGGGGGGGGGATTTTGTATAACGGTTCAAAAATAGTGTGCGTCAACCCTGACGATCGGACGAGATTATTATCTGTGAAACTTGGACGGAAGACCTGGACACCAGCCCAGGCGTTATGTGCATTATACAAGAAAGGAGGAACCTGAAATTGCAATTTTTCGATACCACTACTTTATTTTTCTAATCGTTAGGGAGGTCATTCGTAGTATAATTCCAGTATTCCGTCAAGATTCTGCAGTACCGCGACCGCCATCTTGAATTTATGCTTTAACTCTGACAATATCGATCGTAGATAAAAAAAATTATCATCGCTAAAGTTGTAAAATATTAATTTTTCGACAAGTTTAGTTTGATATGACAATTTTTAGTAAAAAGTTGTAAACTGACGATGCATTTGACAAAAACTAACTCCCCTATAAATTCAATATGGCGGCTGTTAGTATAAAGTTGAAAATGGCCGATTTATTTGACAAAAACTAATCCCCCTATAAATTTAAGATGGCGGCCGAAGTTACTGCGGAATCTAGTAGAAATTTTAGACTCGGACTACCTATGCCCCACACCATTAAAGAAAGAAAATGGTGGTATCATAAAAATTGCCATTTCAAATGTACATTTCGACTAGACTACAGCAGAAGGGATCTTGGCCGTCTGTCTCTCTGTCTGCCTTGTAGGCTTGCTTGAGTGCGATTTTAAAATAAACTTAAGGCCTTCGGGAACACTGACCCCAGCCATTGGACGTGATTCGGTATTAACGCGTTGCGTAATTCGTTCTGTATTATACGTGCTGCGTACGACGAGGAGAGCTTGCGCGAATAGCAAGTTGGCTGGACGGAGGAAGAGAGAAAATGACGAAGAGGAACGGGTGCGGCGGGTTCGTCACATGAAATAACGTCGCCGATTAATAGATAACACTTCAAGCGTCCGTCCGGCTTTCGGTCGAAACTAGTCACCAAGGTCAGGGAACCAGAGAGCGTTGACTCCTTCGTACTGATGCGGTGAGGCCTCGCAGCCCCTTCTGCTGATCATTTCGCTCGAATGTCGTTTCAGAAAAATTAGCAATCCGTTTTTCTCGTTGTTTATACGAGAATTATTATTCGGGTACCAAAGCGAAAGATGTCTTTTAGAATTTATTTCAATTGTTTTTTTTCCGCTGGATTATTTTAACGAGTTTTATAATATATTGTGATTTCTTTTGCATTTTTTTTAACCATATGTGAAGAAGATTAATCTTATAGAGTTCGCACTCTTCTACATGCGATCAATAAGATCAGGAATGTTCTTCGTCATACATGATGATTTTTGTGAAAAGTTTGGATACTTTTTACTATTACCGAAGTCCATATTGGATCCGCCATTTTGAGTTTTATAATTTGTATCACGTACCGCTTCTGAGGAGAAAACTGAATCAATTTACAGAAATTTTATGTAATCGTTTGTTGAAAGACTTGAATTTCTAAAACCATTGGTTTGTTGAGTATTTTTTAAGGTCTAACTAGCTCTCCTGCAACAGTTGATTATAGCCATTAAAGAATTGTGTAAAACTATACTGAAACTGCTACTTTCACAAAACATTCTTTCTGAAGATTAGAGACATTTTTTCGAGACGTATAATTGAAACCTGACCGAAGTTGTATTTCCTTCATTTGTCAAAGTCAAGTAGGTGTATGTATGTATGTATATACATCAAATATACTCAAGATATATGTATAGACTGCTGGGAATATACACATTGCCGTCAGTTACGTGACCGATGATCGTGGTAAAATAGTTTAATAATAGTATTAAGCTGCAGAGCCGGTTCAGTGATATATCCTGTAAAGACAGACCGAGGTGTGATGTACGTAATTTCCACTGGAATGCTATACGTGGGTGGGTTTTGACAAACAGAAGGTGTTATGTTCTGCCTTGTAGAAGCCGTTATGCCATCGTACAAATGGTACACCGTGACGCTCCATCCCTTTCCTTTCCATGTTTTTCATCATTCAAGCTCGTTCTATTCTTCTTTTTTCATTAAAATTTTATTTACAATTACGCAACGTGTTTTCCTTCTCCTTCTTATTATCGCATTCATAATAATCGCACGGTATTACTAAAATGAATACTTATATTATCAGTCATGAATACATGTAAAGTATTCATAATGCGTGTGACTCGATGTTGGAATTTGGCAAGTTTGAAGGAAATTTTTTTTTTTTTTTTTTTTTTTTTATATATATATATACAGCACGAAAATGATGAAAAATTATTGACGATTTCCAACTCACTTCTTTTTTATGCCAAAATTCCAACTACCGAGACACTCTTTAAAATTCTCTTGTTCTTGATGTTGTTTCGTGTATGTTTTTAATGTGAACAGGTGTTGCGGTATTTGTCGAGGGACAAAAAAAAAAAAAAAAAAATCAACAATATTATACAAATTTTCGAGGACAATTCATAAAATAAAAGAAAACAATAATTCGAAAAAGCTGTTATTTCTTCTCAAATATTTACCAGACATCGTATTGGTCCAAGCTTCGATGCGACCTTGTTCTCTTCAATAATTTTCACTGGAAAAATTTCTTATAAACTATTTGCAAAGAATTTTCACTTTAGCAATAATCATTGTAATAATTACGCTAACGAATTTCAATGTACGATCATCATTAGAAAGAAAAGTGCTGAAAAATTAACGATACGTTTGCAACACCTCGACACATTATACAATATATTCCAGTTATTGTTATTGTACATGTAAATGTAACATGACTACGACTCATACTTATTATAGCTTAAGTATAGTATAGGACAGTGTCCACCGGATAGATTCTGACGTGGTGTCGCATTTGAAGGTCTTGTGTGCACAGGTGAAGGTGGTCAAGTTCAGCTACATGTGGACAATAAACAACTTCAGCTTCTGCCGAGAGGAAATGGGTGAAGTCCTCAAGTCGTCTACTTTCTCGGCAGGGGCAAACGACAAACTTAAATGGTGAGAAAACCTTCCCTTTTTACACTAAACATGTTCTATTTTCGTTAAATTTCAATATTGGAGACTATATAATCTTCCTAGCACATGATACAATAAAATAATTTTAGGAGTATTTTTGGCAGAATTTTATTTTTGTGTGATACAAGGAGTTGGTTATTCATCGAATCGTTTGGTTACAGGTGCCTGAGAGTGAATCCTAAGGGTTTGGACGAGGAAAGTAAAGACTACCTCTCTTTATATCTACTGCTCGTCTCGTGCAACAAATCTGAAGTCAGAGCAAAGTTCAAATTTTCTATTCTTAATGCCAAAAGGGAAGAAACCAAAGCTATGGGTGAGTAAAAGTACATTTTTTCAAAAGCTATTTTTTAAAGAGTGTTATCGTTGAAGTATTTGGCGGATACAATGTGAATACTAATGTCTGCAGAAAAAGCAGACGACTGGAATTTTGAACTAAATTGCTTTTCCTTGAGATGGAAAGTGATTCACTCGCTACTAATAATTCATTAAATAATATTGAAATAATAATTTGAAACCCTTTTTTTCTGTTTCATCTCGCAGAGAGCCAGCGAGCCTATAGGTTTGTGCAAGGAAAGGACTGGGGGTTCAAAAAATTCATACGAAGAGATTTCCTACTAGATGAAGCAAATGGACTTTTGCCCGATGACAAACTCACGATATTCTGTGAGGTATATACCTTTGTATGTTTATTGTCACATTTATTTAATATATTATCAAAATTTATATATAATGGAAGAATGAGCTAATTAGTTCTATAATCAATTTATAAAACCCACCAACTAGGTAAGTGTCGTTGCTGATAGCGTAAACATCTCTGGACAGAGTAATACGATACAATTCAAAGTTCCCGAGTGCCGGTTACCCGACGATCTTGGACTACTATTTGAAAACCAAAAATTCAGTGATGTTACTCTTACCGTTTGCGGTAGAGAATTCCAGGCACATAAAGCGATACTTGCTGGTGAGTTGACGATTGTTTCATTAAATTTTCTTTTTTCTGGTACGTTCTAGATAAATGTAAAAAAATGCTGAAACAACAAATTAAATTATCTACCTTGAATGATTATTAATAGTCTACTTCGAATACAAGAAATCATTTGAAAATATTACATTGCTTTGAAATCTCTTGATATTATTTGAAATCATACAGACTGATTCTTGCGTTGATGATCTAACTACGAATCGTATGTCAGTCGTTTATTCATTTACAAAAAACTTGTGAATCGACTTAGCCTTGAATTTATACAAATATAAATAGATAAGTCAGTAAAGTAGGAAGTTTAACATCTCACTGTGTAGGAAATCGAAGGTTTTGAATGAGCTCATCTTTTAGAATTCATTACGTTAGTCTTCAGTGCTGGAGCAAACAGTTTTTTGAGTTTACTTGACGAATTTTACTAAATCCTTATAGTATAAACATGTTTTTTTTTTTTGCTGGTGAAGGTGCCCTGCACTTATGTGCGATAGAGCTAAAATGGCACGACTATATTTGCACACATATTTCGCACTCTGATAGCGAAGGTATTAATCAGGAATCTTTGTTTTCATATTACAGCTCGAAGTCCTGTATTTTCGGCAATGTTTGAGCATGAAATGGAGGAACGAAAACAAAACAGAGTCGATATAACGGATGTTGATCACGAAGTCTTGAGAGAAATGTTACGCTTTATATACACGGGGAAAGCGGCAAATTTAGAAAAAATGGCTGATGATTTACTCGCAGCTGCAGATAAATATGCACTTGAAAGGCTCAAAGTAATGTGCGAAGAGGCGCTATGTACAAGTTTAGCTATTGAGAATGCGGCGGATATTCTTATCCTTGCTGATCTTCATAGCGCTGATCAACTCAAAGCCCAAGCCATAGATTTTATTAACACGTAAGTTACCATTACATATTCAAACAAATGATAATTCTTGTACTTATTTATCGTCAAACTATTCGACACATGGCTTGTTTATCGGAATATCAATGAAAACGTAATTTCTTGAGCATTACGAAGGTTCATCTGGTTCATAATTATTCATTTGTCATACCTTATTTTACTGGCATTAACACTAACCGATAACATTATTTCCAATCGCAAATAAAGAAAAGAAATAAATATGCCAACGTAAAATGTTAAACAAATATTTTATATTAGATTTATACGTTAACACAAATTAAGATTCAACACTCGATTTATAACAGGTGTTTGTCACACATGATTATATAGTATTAGGATTATACATTCGCCTAATAATTTAATGTCAATGAAATTCAGTTCAAACGGAATGGAGTTGACTCGGCATAAATTGTTTGACCGTGAAGGAATCATATTACATTAGAACTAAGTATTCAGATGTCTTTCTTACAGTTATTTAACTTTGTTTAACTAGTAGGTATTATGCGATCAAAAATCCACATGTCAGGTTGAGAAAGAAGGATTCATAGAGTCATGAAAGAAATAAATGAATTCATTGTATGTTATTAAGTTTATAGTATGTTTATTATATGTTATTAATTGTGTGCTATTAAGAATTCATCAAACTGTATGAAATGGATTTGATATAAAAAAAAAAAAACTCAAGGTATTTTATAAACTACTGGCAACACTGTTGGTCAATTACTGCGGGTATTCTTTTAAACTTTCACCAATAGGGTGGGTTTATCCGATTTCACGGAAACATCATTTATATATGTATTATATGCAGGTTTCTGTTAATCCAAGTTTTATTAAGCCTTTTTATTGCGCGATGTTACAGACATGCAACAGACGTGATGGATACGGCAGGATGGAAATCAATGATTCACTCTCATCCACACCTCATAGCAGAAGCTTTCCGTGCTCTAGCGACCCAACAGATCCCACCAATCGGTCCGCCTAGGAAACGAATGAAGCAAAGCTGAAAGCAGACGCCCTTAGCCCCGGGGATAACGACGACGTCGCCCCCTCCTCTATTACATCCCTCTTGACTCTGTGTACAGTGATGAAAAAGAAAGGACAGAAGATAAGATTAGTGGTGAATGATAAAGTCAATGTTTCCTAGTGCGTTCCCCACCACTGTCACCACCACCTGGTCCAGAGTCCAGATACTGAATCTGGAAATAGCTAATGACTAACTTGTCACATCGATGAGCTGACATAACATAAACATCGTACAGATGAGCCAGATGCCAGTTTCAAGCGATACAATATGGCTAAGGCGCATTCCACCAAACCAGACTCTTGTGTTCAGTGAGTGCTGTCCGTGGTAGAGATATTGTGACTGGTAGCCACTCGTCGCTTGCTCACCATAAAAACATAAAAACAAACAACAATTAAAGAAAAACCCACCCAATTGAGGATTTGTTGATAACTTTCATGCAGCAAAGTGTATATTTTGTCCATTTGGTGACGAGGAAGGATGAAGAGATGAATAGTATATTGTAAAGGAATAATGAAGATATCGCGTGTGTTCTAATTTTCTCCTTTGTCAACCTCGTTGATATCAGATCGTCGTGTGTTGGCAAATACAGTTTTGATAGAAACATTGATTTTGGCGTACGATGTAACAGATTTGTAGTGAATAGACTTTAACCGATGGACCAGGACGTTAAAATACTTGTGTGTTGGCACGAAACGAAGTATATAATGAGGAAAAAATATAAATAATTGATGAAAGCAAAAAAATTGAATTAATAAATAAAAAAAAGTTGTGATAGACGTCAGCCAGACGACTAAGTATAAATTTTGTTCCTTTGTCAACGGATCAAACGTTACCCCCGATGTGGGGTTAGATACTTTGTTTATTACCTATAGTGATTTATAATTATAAAAATGTGAAAATTCTTCCATCAATGGAGAAATGATTCTAGTTAGTGTTTTTTATGATCTCTTTCTCTCAATATAATTATGTATAACTATTAACTATTAATTATCAATATGATTTCTGATAACTTGCTGTACATGCAAATCTGTGACCCTTACCCTCCCCTCCCCTCCTGTATTTTTGTATATTTTTTTGTCTGCAGATACCCACCCTCCCAAGCTGTGACACAGTTTGGGATTTTTGTTCCCTCATCGTCTATAAAACGTATTATACAAATGGTAGACAAGAAAAAAAAAAGAACGAACAATTTTTGTTGATTAAAAAAATAAAAAGTTAATTAAGTGTATTAAATTTTAGGGTTGTCCATAATTTATGAGAATTTTGTGTTGATTATATAAATAATTAAGAAATGAAGAAAAACGTATAAAAAAAGAAAACGCGAAAAGGTGTCTATCATTTTTCGCATGTTTTGCTCACGCGTACACGATGCTGGAAATTAATGTGTATGCAGGTATGAGTTACGCATTCAGAAGAACGAAAACCAAACAAAAGGGAAAAAAGTAAAATGTTGCAAATTGCATTTTGAAATGGTTAAACGTTATTAGCGATAATAAGTGGAGATAAAAAAAAAATAAAGTTATAAAAATTATTTAACAAAAAGTAATGATAATAAATTAGAAAAAGAAACACACACATTGTATAAATAAAGTTTAGTCAATTATAGTATGATGAAATATTAATCGTTTTGTGTAACTAATTAATATAATTGTCAAATTGATGAAAATTGTGTGGTGAAATGAACTGAATTATGGGCAACCAGAGACGATGATCATTCTGTATAGTATGTACTGATACTGATACTATACTAACACTACCACTGCTACTGCTACTGCTACTGCTACAACACTATACAACACTACTACTACTACTACTACTGTTACAACTACTATTACTGCTACTACTACTACTACTACTACTACTACTACTACTACTACTACTACTATACTACTACTACTACTACTACTACTACTACTACCACCACTACTACTACTACTACTACCACCACTACTACTACTACTACTGCTATACTGGCTTCCCGATCCTCCTACTAGCTAGATAGTATCGCCAACTTAAATATAAAAATACCTTATACCATTACATTAATGATGTCGAATATTAATGCCATACATGTTCTGTGATAAGACCATTATATTACTGCAACAAAAAAACATTACATCTCTAATCTATCCTTTTTTCCCTCTTTCCCTCCTGTATTGAAAAATATCCTTCTCTACGCAGATCTTAACTCGTACTCCGAAGAACCTGTCCTTCCGATTCCGCATACCAATCCCATACAGCCAGTTGAGAAGTTATATTGGCTTTGGCAGCGGATATTGCCCACATGGTCCTGGAGGTAGTCCAGATATGGTCCAATTTTTAACTTGTTGTACATAAAGATTGTATAAAACTAAGACAAAACACAGAGGAAAAGAACTCGACCCATTTTAAATACTGGTGTCTAAATACAAACAACGACTTACCATTGCTAGATATTTTGAAACTTTTATATTTCGTTGCAATCTTTCATATTGAATTTTGAATATTGTTATTGGTCTAATTTTATTTCAATTATGCTGTGACTTGAGCTTTCGGACTATTTGGCAATTTCGTTGAAAAATTTAATTCATGTCAGTAGTTACTTTTTTTTTTCATAGTTTTTCTTTCCTACTGTTTCTGTTTTAAGCAGCATACTGAAGATGTTAAGAAAACAAGAAATTAATGTGGAACGAAAAATTTATAGGAGAAGATAAAGATCACGCCCTCCAAAACAAAAGTGGAAGAAAAGAAAAGACAAAAGGAACAATACTGATAACAATCTGCAGCAAGAATATAACATATACTCGAGTGTGTGACTGGATAATTTGATAATCTAAGTACAAGTAAGACAAGTGTTACCTCATCATGAATATCAGCATAAAAAGAAGGGTCACTAACTACTGCTATGCAACTGCTTGCTGTACAATGTGTGTCTACTTCCATTATATGTTGCATTTAAAATTATAAAAATTGTAGCGAGTAGAGGAGGCGGTAGCTTAGCAGCAGTTTTTAGCACACAAATTGTGGACCATCAATCCCAGCTCATACAGACGTTCATTTTTTTCAATTTATTTTAAGTCATTGCACCACATCAAATAAACTACATTTTCATTATATAATTTTTGAGACCTTGAAATGATTTCCAATACCCTTATTATAATGTTATTTCTTGTTTGGTAAGGTAATTTATTATTATCATTATTATTACTAGCATTACAATATAAAATACACTTAAATAGAAACAGTTGGTTGATATAAAGTTTTGCAGACAAACATAAGTGATCTTTATCTTTAAAGATAAAGATTCGATGCTTTAACACTAATGTTACAATTCTTTGGTTCTCGTGAAAAGTGATTCTTTAATTACGTTCATAATAATATATTTGTCTATATCTACGATTCGATTGATTATTCTATTTGTATAGTTGGTGATAAAAATTTACTAAAAGAAAAAAAACAGAAATCTTAAAAATAATTATTTGTGTAAAAAAAAAAAAGGTTCATAACAACGAGAACAATCGATATATGGAATACAGTATTTTAGATATGATTAATAGCCGCAGGTAATTGTGAATCGTTTGTATTCGATTGTGTCGACGACTCTGTTGTTGGCGTTGCATTATTTACACTTTCAGCTGGTTCTGCTCTTCTCGTGTAACGTGGAGGAGCTTCGGACGTTGCAACCTGTGAATAATTGTGTGCATTGGCTTTATTCGAGATATGACAAGTGATATTTGTGAGGGAATCTTTATGAGTTGGTATTGAAGAACAAGGAAAATATAGAATCAGTTACATTGTAATTCATTTCTAGAATACTTGTTATGTGAAGATAATAAAGTAAGAAGCTTTTGATGTGCACAAAATTTCGGCTTTTCTGAAACTCCTTATAATTGACTCATTATAAATGATTGATAAAAGTTACACAGAGAAGCACAACAAATGACCAATATTTAGCAAGCAACCGCTTTGTTATCGTAAAACTTCAAGTTTATCATTGTTCTAATTCCATCAGTGGGGTCTAAAGTTTTTCCAAAAAACGACCTACATCGTCTGAACAGAGAAAATATTGCCGAACATTTTGTTTATCGAATAGATGTTTTTCCAAAACCTAATCAAGGATACACTCAATACTTGGAACATTATAATACAAAATAATATTTCTGGAAAAATGTAGTTGTATAGAAATTATCATATTGTAATAAATTACTGGCGCTCAAGGTCTGAAAAGAGTTTTAGAACAGCTGAATCTTTATGCGTATCAGATTTTCATGTTGATAGAAAAATTTAAGAGTTCCTCGAAACAGTTATACCGTAAATCCGCCAATCTCGAATTTTCCCAATCTAACAAATTTGTTCCATATTGATTTTGAAAGTTTGAAAGTGGTTAATATGTTAATATGTTTCAATGCAACCCACCCTATTTGCAGGGTCTGTGCCGTAGACCGGCGGAGCGTCGGATAAGTCATTGTATCTTGGAGGTCTGTCTTGAAGCCTTTGAATAACATACTGTTGAATTGAAGAGATGCTGATCCTACCCGCAGAGTTTCTGACCACGGCATTGGGAGATCGCCTGGCCGCTCCGAATTGCATTCCACTTGAAATTACGAGGATCAGATTACTTGACAGTAAGTTAAGTGTATCTAGTTTGTTTCGAGTACGCATTACTGTGATCTAGTTCGACAATGAATTTTCAGGGAGTGGGAACAACCATTCTGAGTGGAATGTAATACCTGTTGCATATTCTGAAGAATAGCGCAATCGTAACGACTGTTGCAATGAGCAATGCGGTCGATAGTCCTACTTGAGCAAAGGATATCATCTGCCATTCGGTGTTCCTGAAAATGTTAAAGAAAATTTTTGTATTCCAAGAAATTTTGAATTCCAATCATATCAGTAACTATTGTTTTGCTTCTCTTATCTTAGTTTGCAGTAAACATCTATTTCATTGTTCTGACTATGAATGGAAGAATTGTCTGTTTACATTTTATCAACGTTGTTCATATCAACGATGCGATTGGATTTTCATCAGATTTTATACTTTATACTACATACAGCAATATACAGGCATGAAGTACTATAGCAGCAGAACAATGGGAGAGACGAATTCATAGTTTTATTTATAGTGTGAATTATAAACCAAGAGTGGTAGAAGCTTTAATAGATGTACTGTATAACTACCAGCATGACGTCAGGCAGGCATGACAGTAGCAGCATGTGACACCTGGTGAGCCTGGGGAGGTACAGCATATAGTGCACTGACCCGCTGTAAGTATTAATATAATGCAATATAGCGTTGTACTGATGGTATCTTTTACTATTGTAAATTAGCGAATAATACATGCAATGTTTTAGATTTCTGTCACAATTTAGATCCGGAGAGATTGGACTAGAGTCGAGTATTTGATTTTTTATAACATAGGCGAATTTTAATATTATTACTACTTACTATCGCACTCAAAGCAGGTACAAGACGATCCATAGGCTATCGTATATAATGAACAGTTTGAAAACTGATAATTAGTCAAATTATGTTTAGTAGTCGATGGTCCAAGGTCTGTCAGTTCGCCTGAAAATGAACCTGAAGAATAATAAAAATAGCATTTTAATTCCTTTTCTTATCCATATCTTTTAGAAGTTAGCAAAAGTATCTATAAATTGTACTTGATAAATAAAAAACGGCTTGCGAAAATGTTTGGTAATAACTAGCTCATAAGCTTTGAAAAGATTTACGTATAGTTTTGACATTTCAAATTCTCAATGATTTGAAAATGTTATACGTGATTAAGATTGCATTATTGTCTTGTCAATACATGAATTCGTATGCTACATTACAGAAAATTGAGGCGCTATAGCTCGGCATTACCCAAACGTGCTCTTCTTTAGCTTATGTTAACAAGTGGATTATTTTATCGAACTTCTTCTAGAAGGTTGTTTTCTTTGGCAAAAACCAAATGGGTGGATATACATCCGCATAGATATCACGGCCATTATCGAAAAATATATACTTGACAATAATTCCAGTGATCACATACCTGCCACGATAGTTTCTTGAATAAGAATCCAGAAAAATAACAACTTTTCGAGTTCAAACAACATGATTAGTTAAAATTGAATACAGACGTCAGTCTATTCAGGAAATTGTACTCAGTACCATTCTCATACATAAGATTACGCGGGGCTTAACTGTCATGCACTTACCTAACACTGATATAAACTCCCATTTTGCCAATGCTGTTGCTAGACGTTAAGAGTTCTGGATAAGTAAATGGCAATACCTATCCCACCTATCAATCATAAGCCAATCTCTGGTTTCCTGATATGTGCTCAATGCTATCAGTGATAATGCGTACACATGCCTCATATCTTTATTATGAATAGTGTGAAATTTTTTTCTAGGTCCTCCACACCTGATGACTCCATTTGTCCTTGATGGATTTGATTATTCATATATTTTCTATCTTTATATCTCCTTCAGAATGATCACTAACGCTGTACCAATTAGTTTCTGATTATACTATCGAACGAGCAATCGTGAGTATATTATCAGTTTTCCATTCAATTATTACAGATGCCGTAACTATATCAAGCCCTAGTAGTTATACTAATTTACTTAAATAACAGAGTCCTTTGTGTCATTGATGAAATTTGACTGTATTGATTACAGGCCATACGTGCAAGTGGTTGTTTCACAGCCGGATTATGATAACTACGGTAATCTAACGAGTGGATTTAGGAATCGCAACATACATTTTCTTATCATACCTTGGCAATTGTTGGACTTTGTTCATTGGATAAAATTTGCTATTTCTTTTATTCAGCAAATAATTAGCTGTCATATTATTCAGACAATTTGACATTTTTCGAGTATGTGCAAATTGTGATAACAATAACCTTATTGTAATGTTGTATTAGGCTTATGAAAGACAAGGACCACCAACGAAAATTAAAATAAAATTGTATTCTTAAGGCAAATTACTGGTTTGACCTTCTGTAAATGAAGCTGAGGCAACGACTTTGGAATTTTCATTTTGCAAGATTTCCTCACAATTCTATTATAAGGAGAAATGGAGTTGAAGCGTTTCGATGGAATATTGATCAATGAATAACATCTGATTTGGTAGAATCTTATTCGTCAACAAACAAAGAGGATAAAGATGCGAAGTTTGATTCGAGTGGATGAAAAATTACAAGAAGCTTGTGGACATATGTATTTTTTCAGAGTTTTTATTTAATATTAATAATAAATATTCGTATTCAAACTTCAGTTTACAAGTTCTCCCTCATTTTCTATGTAAATATGTACGTTGCGTAATTTACAATAGCGCTTGGAATTATGAGAAGCTAATATTTTCATATATAATCTCATCTCAGTTGGTCAGAGTAACAAGGGCCTCAACAACATCTCCTCTGTGTTCTCTTAGTGTTCTTTCAGCCAAGCTTCGACTTATTTCCATCTCTTTCATCTGAAATATTCAAACAGTCACATACATAAGTCACAAATTATAAATAAGTTAATTGCTTTACTACGATAGTGTTCGTTGAGACCTATTGTAACAGGTTTTAATCTGAACTGAACAAACTATTGTTTATGAAATTTGAAACGTGTCAATCAGGAAGTACAGATATGACTAAATTAGTAGTTGAAAGGTTTATTTTGAAATAAGTATACATTGTGACGTTGCGCAAAGAGTTGAGCTTCATATTTTCGTTAAGATGGTAGTTTTCCTATCAAATTGTGATCCCTCAAACCCTTACAAAACAGTGAAGAAAGTTACAATGATTATTCCTTCCAATACTTACGATAAGATCCACATCATCTTTGTGGATGGAAACCTTGAGCAACTCTTTCTCCTTGGCAATTTTTTCGGCTGCTTCCTTGTTCCGTCGATCTCCGATGATAGTTAGCGCCTGTATTATGAATGACAATTATCATTACACTGGTGCATAACGAAGAATTGGGCATAGGTTAGGTCGTATTTAGACATGTTTGAAAAGTACGCGAAACGTTTGTCGAATTACGATGAATAACAGCTTAGTATTCAATGTATAATAAATAAAATAGAACAAGTTTATAATGAAATATTTTCGTAGCTCCGAAACAACGCGTGTATAAAATATGACGATGATTACTGCTTAAATGAATCGTTCAGAGACAGCGTGGTGCACGTGGATTAGGATCGAACTTACGCATGAAAAATCATCGGACGAAGAAATTTCCTTCTCCTCTGCGTAATCCGTTACTCTTTCCAAATCCGCAGCACCACTATCATATTTTGCAGCTTTCTTCTGTGACTTTTCCTGCTGCACTTCGTCCGAATCCCCGTTCACATCTTCGTCCGCCATTGTGGAACACAGATTGTGGATTTCTGTATATTCGGGGTTTTGGAAACGGGGAGTAAGAAAAGTTACACTGTGAAGAGTAACTGCGGCGTAACGATCTCACCATGCATGAACTATGCTGCATGACAGTGCTCCGTGGATAAGTCGGAACACGCAACCCTGATGGTATTGCAGTGGACTGATATATGAATTGTAGATCAATGACTCGCTTGCTGGAGAAGTGGCGCTGAATATGAAGTATCATAGAAACAGAATTTATGGACGGTGTGTGTGTTGTATGTGTGTATGTGCGAATGCGATCGATATTTTGTTCGACGATATGTCGAGCAGGGGTTACCGGATTTCAATGATTTTGGTCTCAATCGACGCGGCTTTTCAAAACCTAGAACTATTTAGATTTTACTTTTATTGATTAGACAAATTTCCACAAACTCAAATAAAAAGATGATATCTTAAGGATGGATTATATGTTTGGATTTGAATAAAAATTGGTGTCGTGAGGTTTTTCAGGTCACTGATGACGAATCTGGTCAGATTGTGAAGACCAATATAGTGGTTGAATATGGTTTTTTGGGTAACCGATAACGAATCTAAAGACAGAATTTAAAAATTTGTAATGGTGGGTCCATTATAGAAGTTCATAATAAAAAAAACGTCATATTTTCGTGGAATATGGTATCCGCTAGCCTTGAACTCGTTAATCACGAATATGAATCTGGAGTTTGAAATTCGAATTGGATATTATTTTTTCTACGAAATTAGAACCTATAGCTGCAGTGTGGAAACCAGATAGATGATCAAGAGCTGGCTCATGGACAATCTGAAACCGCTTCTTTTGTGTAGAATTACACTAGTCGATGATGAGAAAGAAAAAAATGCTTTTCTGCAGTGCTTCGCAAATGTTTCTGTTGTGCCTTGGCATGATATGACTTGAAATATGCGTGTAGCAAAAACAAAAAAAAACACCCAATTTCTTGACAAAAATCCATGTGTTGAAGAGAATTGAAATGCATTAAAGTTTCTTGATGTTTGATTTGTGGAAAATTATTCGAATTCCTTTTTCATACGTTTTGCTTTACGTTTGTTATGGTATGTTGTATCGTCTCGACTTGACGTCCCACAAACAGCTAGGCGCAGTTCAGATCACTACTTCCGTTGATATTTTTTTTGCATTGCCATGACGTGTTCATGAAATTTCTCCCCATGCTCATCGCTGACGGTATCCGAGTTTACGGAAGAACACTCTGAACGGAGGGAGAAAAAATAAAAGTCCGCAAACATGACGTATATTCTTCGACGTCTGTGTTCAAGGTCTTGCGAAAGTAATCAGATGCAAATAGTGAAAGTTATTAAATACGGTCAATGAGTAGTTATTGTGAATAATGAAAATTATTCTTTGTATTTCCTCGACTAATATTCTTTTGGATGTGAAAATGTACATTTCCCGAACTCCTTGGAAAATGGATGGTCTAATCTACTGGAATAGACAGATCAATATAGTAAACGATTGTGTCAAGTCAGTACAAATTACAAACAAATCAAGAGTTACAGCTTAAAACTACAGGCTTTCTCATCGCATTACTGTGCGGCTGGTTTTTCCTCCATGATTTCACTGCTGTTGCGGCTACGCTATTTTTAATTTGTTTTCAATCAGAAGCAGTCCAAATACGCTGAATGCGATAGCTGAAAAGTTACAGCCCGAACACCGAAAAGTTTCGTCGTCAATTCTCTGCTGTTGGTCCTACGCTATTTTTCATGTGTTTTCTGAGTTCCTGGGCGTCGAATTAGTCTAAAAAGCGTCATACGGATCGATTCCCAGACAAAAGATTTTTCGGCCAAAAAAAATCCAAGGCTAACCCCTTTGCATTTTTGGCGAAAATTTCGACGACTTTGAAAAGTGCTGCAATTAATTCTTTAGGGTACTATTCCGACGTGATTTTGCGAGAGGAATCGATTAATCGCAGTCCCGATACGCTGCGAGCAATACCTGCAAAGTTACAGCCGAAAAACTGCAGATTTTCATCGTCATTTCTCTGCTGCTGGTCCTAGGCTATTTTTCACGTGTTTTCTGACTTCCTGGGCGTCGAATTAGTCTAAAAAGCGTCATACGGATCGATTCCCAGACAAAAGATTTTTCGGCCAAAAAAAATCCAAGGCTAACCCCTTTGCATTTTTGGCGAAAATTTCGACGACTTTGAAAAGTGCTGCAATTAATTCTCTAGGGTACTATTCCGACGTGATTTCGCGAGAGGAATCGATTAATCGCAGTCCCGATACGCTGCGAGCAACACCTGCAAAGTTACAGCCGAAAAACTGCAGATTTTCATCGTCATTTCTCTGCTGCTGGTCCTAGGCTATTTTTCATGTGTTTTCTGAGTTCCTGGGCGTCGAATTAGTCTAAAAAGCGTCTACGGATCGATTCCCAGACAAAAGATTTTTCGGCCAAAAAAAATCCAAGGCTAACCCCTTTGCATTTTTGGCGAAAATTTCGACGACTTTGAAAAGTGCTGCAATTAATTCTTTAGGGTACTATTCCGACGTGATTTCGCGAGAGGAATCGATTAATCGCAGTCCCGATACGCTGCGAGCAACACCTGCAAAGTTACAGCCGAAAAACTGCAGATTTTCATCGTCATTTCTCTGCTGCTGGTCGTAGGCTATTTTTCATGTGTTTTCTGAGTTCCTGGGCGTCGAATTAGTCTGAAAAGCGTCATACGGATCGATTCCCAGACAAAAGATTTTTCGGCCAAAAAAAATCCAAGGCTAACCCCTTTGCATTTTTGACGAAAATTTCGACGACTTTAAGAAGTGCTGCAATTAATTCTTTAGGGTACTATTCCGACGTGATTTTGCAAAAGGAATCGATTAATCGCAGTCCTGATACGCTGCGAGCAACACCTGCAAAGTTACAGCCGAAAAACTGCAGATTTTCATCGTCATTTCTCTGCTGCTGGTCCTAGGCTATTTTTCATGTGTTTTCTGAGTTCCTGGGCGTCGAATTAGTCTAAAAAGCGTCATACGGATCGATTCCCAGACAAAAGATTTTTCGGCCAAAAAAAATCCAAGGCTAACCCCTTTGCATTTTTGGCGAAAATTTCGACGACTTTAAAAAGTGCTGCAATTAATTCTTTAGGGTACTATTCCGACGTGATTTTGCGAGAGGAATCGATTAATCGCAGTCCCGATACGCTGCGAGCAACACCTGCAAAGTTACAGCCGAAAAACTGCAGATTTTCATCGTCATTTCTCTGCTGCTGGTCCTAGGCTATTTTTCATGTGTTTTCTGAGTTCCTGGGCGTCGAATTAGTCTAAAAAGCGTCATACGGATCGATTCCCAGACAAAAGATTTTTCGGCCAAAAAAAATCCAAGGCTAACCCCTTTGCATTTTTGGCGAAAATTTCGACGACTTTGAAAAGTGCTGCAATTGATTCTTTAGGGTACTATTCCGACGTGATTTTGCGAGAGGAATCGATTAATCGCAGTCCCGATACGCTGCGAGCAACACCTGCAAAGTTACAGCCGAAAAACTGCAGATTTTCATCGTCATTTCGCTGCTGCTGGTCCTAGGCTATTTTTCATGTGTTTTCTGAGTTCCTAGGCGTCGAATTAGTCTAAAAAGCGTCATACGGATCGATTCCCAGACAAAAGATTTTTCGGCCAAAAAAAATCCAAGGCTAACCCCTTTTCATTTTTGGCGAAAATTTCGACGACTTTGGAAAGTGCTGCAATTAATTCTTTAGGGTACTATTCCGACGTGATTTTGCGAGAGGAATCGATTAATCGTAGTCCCGATACGCTGCGAGCAACACCTGCAAAGTTACAGCCGAAAAACTGCAGATTTTCATCGTCATTTCTCTGCTGCTGGTCCTAGGCTATTTTTCATGTGTTTTCTAAGTTCCTAGGCGTCGAATTAGTCTAAAAAGCGTCATACGGATCGATTCCCAGACAAAAGATTTTTCGGCCAAAAAAAATCCAAGGCTAACCCCTTTGCATTTTTGGCGAAAATTTCGACGACTTTGAAAAGTGCTGCAATTAATTCTTTAGGGTACTATTCCGACGTGATTTTGCGAGAGGAATCGATTAATCGCAGTCCCGATACGCTGCGAGCAACACCTGCAAAGTTACAGCCGAAAAACTGCAGATTTTCATCGTCATTTCTCTGCTGCTGGTCCTAGGCTATTTTTCATGTGTTTTCTGAGTTCCTGGGCGTCGAATTAGTCTAAAAAGCGTCATACGGATCGATTTCCAGACAAAAGATTTTTCGGCCAAAAAAAATCCAAGGCTAACCCCTTTGCATTTTTGGCGAAAATTTCGACGACTTTGAAAAGTGCTGCAATTAATTCTTTAGGGTACTATTCCGACGTGATTTCGCGAGAGGAATCGATTAATCGCAGTCCCGATACGCTGCGAGCAACACCTGCAAAGTTACAGCCGAAAAACTGCAGATTTTCATCGTCATTTCTCTGCTGCTGGTCCTAGGCTATTTTTCATGTGTTTTCTGAGTTCCTAGGCGTCGAATTAGTCTAAAAAGCGTCATACGGATCGATTCCCAGACAAAAGATTTTTCAGCCAAAAAAAATCCAAGGCTAACCCCTTTGCATTTTTGTCGAAAATTTCGACGACTTTGAAAAGTGCTGCAATTAATTCTTTAGGGTACTATTCCGACGTGATTTTGCGAGAGGAATCGATTTATCGCAGTCCCGATACGCTGCGAGCAACACCTGCAAAGTTACAGCCGAAAAACTGCAGATTTTCATCGTCATTTCTCTGCTGCTGGTCCTAGGCTATTTTTCATGTGTTTTCTGAGTTCCTAGGCGTCGAATTAGTCTGAAAAGCGTCATACGGATCGATTTCCAGACAAAAGATTTTTCGGCCAAAAAAAATCCAAGGCTAACCCCTTTGCATTTTTGGCGGAAATTTCGACGACTTTGAAAAGTGCTGCAATTGATTCTTTAGGGTACCATTCCGACGTGATTTTGCGAGGGGAATCGATCAATCGCAGTCCCGATACGCTGCGAGCAACACCTGTAAAGTTACAGCCGAAAAACTGCAGATTTTCATCGTCATTCCTCTGCTGCTGGTCCTAGGCTATTTTTCATGTGTTTTCTGAGTTCCTGGGCGTCGAATTAGTCAAGAAAGCGTCATACGGATCGATTCCCAGACAAAAGATTTTTCGGCCAAAAAAAATCCAAGGCTAACCCCTTTGCATTTTTGGCGAAAATTTCGACGACTTTAAAAAGTGCTGCAAATAATTCTTTAGGGTACTATTCCGACGTGATTTTGCGAAAGGAATCGATTAATCGCAGTCCCGATACGCTGCGAGCAACACCTGCAAAGTTACAGCCGAAAAACTGCAGATTTTCATCGTCATTTCTCTGCTGCTGGTCCTAGGCTATTTTTCATGTGTTTTCTGAGTTCCTAGGCCTCGAATTAGTCTGAAAAGCGTCATACGGATCGATTTCCAGACAAAAGATTTTTCGGCCAAAAAAAATCCAAGGCTAACCCCTTTGCATTTTTGGCGAAAATTTCGACGACTTTAAAAAGTGCTGCAATTAATTCTTTAGGGTACTATTCCGACGTGATTTTGCGAAAGGAATCGATTAATCGCAGTCCCGATACGCTGCGAGCAACACCTGCAAAGTTACAGCCGAAAAACTGCAGATTTTCATCGTCATTTCTCTGCTGCTGGTCCTAGGCTATTTTTCATGTGTTTTTTGAGTTCCTGGGCGTCGAATGAGTCTAAAAAGCGTCATACGGATCGATTCCCAGACAAAAGATTTTTCGGCCAAAAAAAATCTAAGGCTAACCCCTTTGCATTTTTGGCGAAAATTTCGACGACTTTGAAAAGTGCTGCAATTGATTCTTTAGGGTACTATTCCGACGTGATTTTGCGAGGGGAATCGATTAATCGCAGTCCCGATACGCTGCGAGCAACACCTGTGAAGTTACAGCCGAAAAACTGCAGATTTTCATCGTCATTTCTCTGCTGCTGGTCCTAGGCTATTTTTCATGTGTTTTCTGAGTTCCTGGCCGTCGAATTAGTCAAGAAAGCGTCATACGGATCGATTCCCAGACAAAAGATTTTTCGGCCAAAAAAAATCCAAGGCTAACCCCTTTGCATTTTTGGCGAAAATTTCGACGACTTTAAAAAGTGCTGCAATTAATTCTTTAGGGTACTATTGCGACGTGATTTTGCGAGAGAAATCGATTAATCGCAGTCCCGATACGCTGCGAGCAACACCTGCAGAGTTACAGCCGGAAAACTGCAGATTTTCATCGTCATTTCTCTGCTGCTGGTCCTAGGCTATTTTTCATGTGTTTTCTGAGTTCCTGGGCGTCGAATTAGACGAAAAAGCGTCAAACGGATCGATTCCCAGACAAAAGATTTTTCGGCCGAAAAAAATCCAAGGCTAACCCCTTTGCATTTTTGGCGAAAATTTCGACGACTTTGAAAAGTGCTGCAATTAATTCTCTAGGGTCCTATTCCGACGTGATTTCGCGAGAGGAATCGATTAATCGCAGTCCCGATACGCTGCGAGCAACACCTGCAAAGTTACAGCCGAAAAACTGCAGATTTTTATCGTTATTTCTCTGCTGCTGGTCCTAGGCTATTTTTCACGTGTTTTCTGACTTCCTGGGCGTCGAATTAGTCTAAAAAGCGTCATACGGATCGATTCCCAGACAAAAGATTTTTCGGCCAAAAAAAATCCAAGGCTAACCCCTTTGCATTTTTGGCGAAAATTTCGACGACTTTGAAAAGTGCTGCAATTAATTCTCTAGGGTACTATTCCGACGTGATTTCGCGAGAGGAATCGATTAATCGCAGTCCCGATACGCTGCGAGCAACACCTGCAAAGTTACAGCCGAAAAACTGCAGATTTTCATCGTCATTTCTCTGCTGCTGGTCCTAGGCTATTTTTCATGTGTTTTCTGAGTTCCTGGGCGTCGAATTAGTCTAAAAAGCGTCTACGGATCGATTCCCAGACAAAAGATTTTTCGGCCAAAAAAAATCCAAGGCTAACCCCTTTGCATTTTTGGCGAAAATTTCGACGACTTTGAAAAGTGCTGCAATTAATTCTTTAGGGTACTATTCCGACGTGATTTCGCGAGAGGAATCGATTAATCGCAGTCCCGATACGCTGCGAGCAACACCTGCAAAGTTACAGCCGAAAAACTGCAGATTTTCATCGTCATTTCTCTGCTGCTGGTCGTAGGCTATTTTTCATGTGTTTTCTGAGTTCCTGGGCGTCGAATTAGTCTGAAAAGCGTCATACGGATCGATTCCCAGACAAAAGATTTTTCGGCCAAAAAAAATCCAAGGCTAACCCCTTTGCATTTTTGACGAAAATTTCGACGACTTTAAGAAGTGCTGCAATTAATTCTTTAGGGTACTATTCCGACGTGATTTTGCAAAAGGAATCGATTAATCGCAGTCCTGATACGCTGCGAGCAACACCTGCAAAGTTACAGCCGAAAAACTGCAGATTTTCATCGTCATTTCTCTGCTGCTGGTCCTAGGCTATTTTTCATGTGTTTTCTGAGTTCCTGGGCGTCGAATTAGTCTAAAAAGCGTCATACGGATCGATTCCCAGACAAAAGATTTTTCGGCCAAAAAAAATCCAAGGCTAACCCCTTTGCATTTTTGGCGAAAATTTCGACGACTTTAAAAAGTGCTGCAATTAATTCTTTAGGGTACTATTCCGACGTGATTTTGCGAGAGGAATCGATTAATCGCAGTCCCGATACGCTGCGAGCAACACCTGCAAAGTTACAGCCGAAAAACTGCAGATTTTCATCGTCATTTCTCTGCTGCTGGTCCTAGGCTATTTTTCATGTGTTTTCTGAGTTCCTGGGCGTCGAATTAGTCTAAAAAGCGTCATACGGATCGATTCCCAGACAAAAGATTTTTCGGCCAAAAAAAATCCAAGGCTAACCCCTTTGCATTTTTGGCGAAAATTTCGACGACTTTGAAAAGTGCTGCAATTAATTCTTTAGGGTACTATTCCGACGTGATTTCGCGAGAGGAATCGATTAATCGCAGTCCCGATACGCTGCGAGCAACACCTGCAAAGTTACAGCCGAAAAACTGCAGATTTTCATCGTCATTTCTCTGCTGCTGGTCCTAGGCTATTTTTCATGTGTTTTCTGAGTTCCTAGGCGTCGAATTAGTCTAAAAAGCGTCATACGGATCGATTCCCAGACAAAAGATTTTTCAGCCAAAAAAAATCCAAGGCTAACCCCTTTGCATTTTTGGCGAAAATTTCGACGACTTTGAAAAGTGCTGCAATTAATTCTTTAGGGTACTATTCCGACGTGATTTCGCGAGAGGAATCGATTAATCGCAGTCCCGATACGCTGCGAGCAACACCTGCAAAGTTACAGCCGAAAAACTGCAGATTTTCATCGTCATTTCTCTGCTGCTGGTCCTAGGCTATTTTTCATGTGTTTTCTGAGTTCCTGGGCGTCGAATTAGTCTAAAAAGCGTCATACGGATCGATTCCCAGACAAAAGATTTTTCGGCCAAAAAAAATCCAAGGCTAACCCCTTTGCATTTTTGGCGAAAATTTCGACGACTTTGAAAAGTGCTGCAATTAATTCTTTAGGGTACTATTCCGACGTGATTTCGCGAGAGGAATCGATTAATCGCAGTCCCGATACGCTGCGAGCAACACCTGCAAAGTTACAGCCGAAAAACTGCAGATTTTCATCGTCATTTCTCTGCTGCTGGTCCTAGGCTATTTTTCATGTGTTTTCTGAGTTCCTAGGCGTCGAATTAGTCTAAAAAGCGTCATACGGATCGATTCCCAGACAAAAGATTTTTCGGCCAAAAAAAATCCAAGGCTAACCCCTTTGCATTTTTGGCGAAAATTTCGACGACTTTAAAAAGTGCTGCAAATAATTCTTTAGGGTACTATTCCGACGTGATTTTGCGAAAGGAATCGATTAATCGCAGTCCCGATACGCTGCGAGCAACACCTGCAAAGTTACAGCCGAAAAACTGCAGATTTTCATCGTCATTTCTCTGCTGCTGGTCCTAGGCTATTTTTCATGTGTTTTCTGAGTTCCTAGGCCTCGAATTAGTCTGAAAAGCGTCATACGGATCGATTTCCAGACAAAAGATTTTTCGGCCAAAAAAAATCCAAGGCTAACCCCTTTGCATTTTTGGCGAAAATTTCGACGACTTTAAAAAGTGCTGCAATTAATTCTTTAGGGTACTATTCCGACGTGATTTTGCGAAAGGAATCGATTAATCGCAGTCCCGATACGCTGCGAGCAACACCTGCAAAGTTACAGCCGAAAAACTGCAGATTTTCATCGTCATTTCTCTGCTGCTGGTCCTAGGCTATTTTTCATGTGTTTTTTGAGTTCCTGGGCGTCGAATGAGTCTAAAAAGCGTCATACGGATCGATTCCCAGACAAAAGATTTTTCGGCCAAAAAAAATCTAAGGCTAACCCCTTTGCATTTTTGGCGAAAATTTCGACGACTTTGAAAAGTGCTGCAATTGATTCTTTAGGGTACTATTCCGACGTGATTTTGCGAGGGGAATCGATTAATCGCAGTCCCGATACGCTGCGAGCAACACCTGTGAAGTTACAGCCGAAAAACTGCAGATTTTCATCGTCATTTCTCTGCTGCTGGTCCTAGGCTATTTTTCATGTGTTTTCTGAGTTCCTGGCCGTCGAATTAGTCAAGAAAGCGTCATACGGATCGATTCCCAGACAAAAGATTTTTCGGCCAAAAAAAATCCAAGGCTAACCCCTTTGCATTTTTGGCGAAAATTTCGACGACTTTAAAAAGTGCTGCAATTAATTCTTTAGGGTACTATTGCGACGTGATTTTGCGAGAGAAATCGATTAATCGCAGTCCCGATACGCTGCGAGCAACACCTGCAGAGTTACAGCCGGAAAACTGCAGATTTTCATCGTCATTTCTCTGCTGCTGGTCCTAGGCTATTTTTCATGTGTTTTCTGAGTTCCTGGGCGTCGAATTAGACGAAAAAGCGTCAAACGGATCGATTCCCAGACAAAAGATTTTTCGGCCGAAAAAAATCCAAGGCTAACCCCTTTGCATTTTTGGCGAAAATTTCGACGACTTTGAAAAGTGCTGCAATTAATTCTCTAGGGTCCTATTCCGACGTGATTTCGCGAGAGGAATCGATTAATCGCAGTCCCGATACGCTGCGAGCAACACCTGCAAAGTTACAGCCGAAAAACTGCAGATTTTTATCGTTATTTCTCTGCTGCTGGTCCTAGGCTATTTTTCATGTGTTTTCTGAGTTCCTGGGCGTCGAATTAGTCTTAAAAGCGTCATACGGATCGATTCCCAGACAAAAGATTTTTCGGCCAAAAAAAATCCAAGGCTAACCCCTTTGCATTTTCGGCGAAAATCTCGACGACTTTGAAAAGTGCTGCAATTAATTCTTTAGGGTACTATTCCGACGTGATTTTGCGAGAGGAATCGATTAATCGCAGTCCCGATACGCTGCGAGCAACACCTGCAAAGTTACAGCCGAAAAACTGCAGATTTTCATCGTCATTTCTCTGCTGCTGGTCCTAGGCTATTTTTCATGTGTTTTCTGAGTTCCTGGGCGTCGAATTAGTCTAAAAAGCGTCATACGGATCGATTCCCAGACAAAAGATTTTTCGGCCAAAAAAAATCCAAGGCTAACCCCTTTGCATTTTTGGCGAAAATCTCGACGACTTTGAAAAGTGCTGCAATTAATTCTTTAGGGTACTATTCCGACGTGATTTTGCGAGAGGAATCGATTAATCGCAGTCCCGATACGCTGCGAGCAACACCTGCAAAGTTACAGCCGAAAAACTGCAGATTTTCATCGTCATTTCTCTGCTGCTGGTCCTAGGCTATTTTTCATGTGTTTTCTGAGTTTCTGGGCGTCGAATTAGTCTAAAAAGCGTGATACGGATCGATTCCCAGACAAAAGATTTTTCGGCCAAAAAAAATCCAAGGCTAACCCCTTTGCATTTTTTGCGAAAATTTCGACGACTTTGAAAAGTGCTGCAATTGATTCTTTAGGGTACTATTCCGACGTGATTTAGCGAGAGGAATCGATCAATCGCAGTCCCGATACGCTGCGAGCAACACCTGCAAAGTTACAGCCGAAAAACTGCAGATTTCCATCGTCATTCCTCTGCTGCTGGTCCTAGGCTATTTTTCATGTGTTTTCTGAGTTCCTGGGCGTCGAATTAGTCTAAAAAGCGTGATACGGATCGATCCCCAGACAAAAGATTTTTCGGCAAAAAAAAATCCAAGGCTAACCCCTTTGCATTTTTGGCGAAAATTTCGACGACTTTGAAAAGTGCTGCAATCAATTCTTTAGGGTACTCTTCCGACGTGATTTTGCGAGAGGAATCGATTAATCGCAGTCCCGATACGCTGCGAGCAACACCTGCAAAGTTACAGCCGAAAAACTGCAGATTTTCATCGTCATTTCTCTGCTGCTGGTCCTAGGCTATTTTTCATGTGTTTTCTGAGTTCCTGGGCGTCGAATTAGACGAAAAAGCGTCAAACGGATCGATTCCCAGACAAAAGATTTTTCGGCCAAAAAAAATCCAAGGCTAACCCCTTTGCATTTTTGGCGAAAATTTCGACGACTTTAAAAAGTGCTGCAATTAATTCTTTAGGGTACTATTCCGACGTGATTTTGCGAGAGGAATCGATTAATCGCAGTCCCGATACGCTGCGAGCAACACCTGCAAAGTTACAGCCGAAAAACTGCAGATTTTCATCGTCATTTCTCTGCTGCTGGTCCTAGGCTATTTTTCATGTGTTTTCTGAGTTCCTGGGCGTCGAATTAGTCTAAAAAGCGTCATACGGATCGATTCCCAGACAAAAGATTTTTCGGCCAAAAAAAATCCAAGGCTAACCCCTTTGCATTTTTGGCGAAAATTTCGACGACTTTGAAAAGTGCTGCAATTGATTCTTTAGGGTACTATTCCGACGTGATTTTGCGAGAGGAATCGATTAATCGCAGTCCCGATACGCTGCGAGCAACACCTGCAAAGTTACAGCCGAAAAACTGCAGATTTTCATCGTCATTTCTCTGCTGCTGGTCCTAGGCTATTTTTCATGTGTTTTCTGAGTTCCTGGGCGTCGAATTAGTCTCAAAAGCGTCATACGGATCGATTCCCAGACAAAAGATTTTTCGGCCAAAAAAAATCCAAGGCTAACCCCTTTGCATTTTTGGCGAAAATTTCGACGACTTTGAAAAGTGCTGCAATTAATTCTTTAGGGTACTATTCCGGAGTGATTTTGCGAGAGGAATCGATTAATCGCAGTCCCGATACGCTGCGAGCAACACCTGCAAAGTTACAGCCGAAAAACTGCAGATTTTCATCGTCATTTCTCTGCTGCTGGTCCTAGGCTATTTTTCATGTGTTTTCTGAGTTCCTGGGCGTCGAATTAGTCTAAAAAGCGTCATACGGATCGATTCCCAGACAAAAGATTTTTCGGCCAAAAAAAATCCAAGGCTAACCCCTTTGCATTTTTGGCGAAAATTTCGACGACTTTGAAAAGTGCTGCAATTAATTCTTTAGGGTACTATTCCGACGTGATTTTGCGAGAGGAATCGATTAATCGCAGTCCCGATACGCTGCGAGCAACACCTGCAAAGTTACAGCCGAAAAACTGCAGATTTTCATCGTCATTTCTCTGCTGCTGGTCCTAGGCTATTTTTCATGTGTTTTTTGAGTTCCTGGGCGTCGAATTAGTCTAAAAAGCGTCATACGGATCGATTCCCAGACAAAAGATTTTTCGGCCAAAAAAAATCTAAGGCTAACCCCTTTGCATTTTTGGCGAAAATTTCGACGACTTTGAAAAGTGCTGCAATTGATTCTTTAGGGTACTATTCCGACGTGATTTTGCGAGGGGAATCGATTAATCGCAGTCCCGA
This sequence comes from Diprion similis, assembly GCF_021155765.1. Lineage (NCBI taxonomy): Eukaryota > Metazoa > Arthropoda > Insecta > Hymenoptera > Diprionidae > Diprion > Diprion similis. The sequence goes on along the minus strand of NC_060111.1, from coordinate 5,460,058 downwards.
TACGCTGCGAGCAACACCTGCAAAGTTACAGCCGAAAAACTGCAGATTTTCATCGTCATTTCTCTGCTGCTGGTCCTAGGCTATTTTTCATGTGTTTTCTGAGTTCCTGGCCGTCGAATTAGTCAAGAAAGCGTCATACGGATCGATTCCCAGACAAAAGATTTTTCGGCCAAAAAAAATCCAAGGCTAACCCCTTTGCATTTTTGGCGAAAATTTCGACGACTTTGAAAAGTGCTGCAATTAATTCTTTAGGGTACTATTCCGACGTGATTTTGCGAGAGGAATCGATTAATCGCAGTCCCGATACGCTGCGAGCAACACCTGCAAAGTTACAGCCGAAAAACTGCAGATTTTCATCGTCATTTCTCTGCTGCTGGTCCTAGGCTATTTTTCATGTGTTTTCTGAGTTCCTGGGCGTCGAATTAGTCTAAAAAGCGTCATACGGATCGATTCCCAGACAAAAGATTTTTCGGCCAAAAAAAATCCAAGGCTAACCCCTTTGCATTTTTGGCGAAAATCTCGACGACTTTGAAAAGTGCTGCAATTAATTCTTTAGGGTACTATTCCGACGTGATTTTGCGAGAGGAATCGATTAATCGCAGTCCCGATACGCTGCGAGCAACACCTGCAAAGTTACAGCCGAAAAACTGCAGATTTTCATCGTCATTTCTCTGCTGCTGGTCCTAGGCTATTTTTCATGTGTTTTCTGAGTTTCTGGGCGTCGAATTAGTCTAAAAAGCGTGATACGGATCGATTCCCAGACAAAAGATTTTTCGGCCAAAAAAAATCCAAGGCTAACCCCTTTGCATTTTTTGCGAAAATTTCGACGACTTTGAAAAGTGCTGCAATTGATTCTTTAGGGTACTATTCCGACGTGATTTAGCGAGAGGAATCGATCAATCGCAGTCCCGATACGCTGCGAGCAACACCTGCAAAGTTACAGCCGAAAAACTGCAGATTTCCATCGTCATTCCTCTGCTGCTGGTCCTAGGCTATTTTTCATGTGTTTTCTGAGTTCCTGGGCGTCGAATTAGTCTAAAAAGCGTGATACGGATCGATTCCCAGACAAAAGATTTTTCGGCAAAAAAAAATCCAAGGCTAACCCCTTTGCATTTTTGGCGAAAATTTCGACGACTTTGAAAAGTGCTGCAATTAATTCTTTAGGGTACTATTCCGACGTGATTTTGCGAGAGGAATCGATTAATCGCAGTCCCGATACGCTGCGAGCAACACCTGCAAAGTTACAGCCGAAAAACTGCAGATTTTCATCGTCATTTCTCTGCTGCTGGTCCTAGGCTATTTTTCATGTGTTTTCTGAGTTCCTGGGCGTCGAATTAGACGAAAAAGCGTCAAACGGATCGATTCCCAGACAAAAGATTTTTCGGCCAAAAAAAATCCAAGGCTAACCCCTTTGCATTTTTGGCGAAAATTTCGACGACTTTAAAAAGTGCTGCAATTAATTCTTTAGGGTACTATTCCGACGTGATTTTGCGAGAGGAATCGATTAATCGCAGTCTCGATACGCTGCGAGCAACACCTGTGAAGTTACAGCCGAAAAACTGCAGATTTTCATCGTCATTTCTCTGCTGCTGGTCCTAGGCTATTTTTCATGTGTTTTTTGAGTTCCTGGGCGTCGAATTAGTCTAAAAAGCGTCATACGGATCGATTCCCAGACAAAAGATTTTTCGGCCAAAAAAAATCTAAGGCTAACCCCTTTGCATTTTTGGCGAAAATTTCGACGACTTTGAAAAGTGCTGCAATTGATTCTTTAGGGTACTATTCCGACGTGATTTTGCGAGGGGAATCGATTAATCGCAGTCCCGATACGCTGCGAGCAACACCTGTGAAGTTACAGCCGAAAAACTGCAGATTTTCATCGTCATTTCTCTGCTGCTGGTCCTAGGCTATTTTTCATGTGTTTTCTGAGTTCCTGGCCGTCGAATTAGTCAAGAAAGCGTCATACGGATCGATTCCCAGACAAAAGATTTTTCGGCCAAAAAAAATCCAAGGCTAACCCCTTTGCATTTTTGGCGAAAATCTCGACGACTTTGAAAAGTGCTGCAATTAATTCTTTAGGGTACTATTCCGACGTGATTTTGCGAGAGGAATCGATTAATCGCAGTCCCGATACGCTGCGAGCAACACCTGCAAAGTTACAGCCGAAAAACTGCAGATTTTCATCGTCATTTCTCTGCTGCTGGTCCTAGGCTATTTTTCATGTGTTTTCTGAGTTCCTGGGCGTCGAATTAGTCTAAAAAGCGTGATACGGATCGATTCCCAGACAAAAGATTTTTCGGCAAAAAAAAATCCAAGGCTAACCCCTTTGCATTTTTGGCGAAAATTTCGACGACTTTGAAAAGTGCTGCAATTAATTCTTTAGGGTACTATTCCGACGTGATTTTGCGAGAGGAATCGATTAATCGCAGTCCCGATACGCTGCGAGCAACACCTGCAAAGTTACAGCCGAAAAACTGCAGATTTTCATCGTCATTTCTCTGCTGCTGGTCCTAGGCTATTTTTCATGTGTTTTCTGAGTTCCTGGGCGTCGAATTAGACGAAAAAGCGTCAAACGGATCGATTCCCAGACAAAAGATTTTTCGGCCAAAAAAAATCCAAGGCTAACCCCTTTGCATTTTTGGCGAAAATTTCGACGACTTTAAAAAGTGCTGCAATTAATTCTTTAGGGTACTATTCCGACGTGATTTTGCGAGAGGAATCGATTAATCGCAGTCCCGATACGCTGCGAGCAACACCTGCAAAGTTACAGCCAAAAAACTGCAGATTTTCATCGTCATTTCTCTGCTGCTGGTCCTAGGCTATTTTTCATGTGTTTTCTGAGTTCCTGGGCGTCGAATTAGACGAAAAAGCGTCAAACGGATCGATTCCCAGACAAAAGATTTTTCGGCCAAAAAAAATCCAAGGCTAACCCCTTTGCATTTTTGGCAAAAATTTCGACGACTTTGAAAAGTGCTGCAATTAATTCTTTAGGGTACTATTCCGACGTGATTTTGCGAGAGGAATCGATTAATCGCAGTCCCGATACGCTGCGAGCAACACCTGCAAAGTTACAGCCGAAAAACTGCAGATTTTCATCGTCATTTCTCTGCTGCTGGTCCTAGGCTATTTTTCATGTGTTTTCTGAGTTCCTGGGCGTCGAATTAGTCTAAAAAGCGTCATACGGATCGATTCCCAGACAAAAGATTTTTCGGCCAAAAAAAATCCAAGGCTAACCCCTTTGCATTTTTGGCGAAAATTTCGACGACTTTGAAAAGTGCTGCAATTAATTCTTTAGGGTACTATTCCGACGTGATTTTGCGAGAGGAATCGATTAATCGCAGTCCCGATACGCTGCGAGCAACACCTGCAAAGTTACAGCCGAAAAACTGCAGATTTTCATCGTCATTTCTCTGCTGCTGGTCCTAGGCTATTTTTCATGTGTTTTCTGAGTTCCTGGGCGTCGAATTAGTCTCAAAAGCGTCATACGGATCGATTCCCAGACAAAAGATTTTTCGGCCAAAAAAAATCCAAGGCTTACCCCTTTGCATTTTTGGCGAAAATTTCGACGACTTTGAAAAGTGCTGCAATTAATTCTTTAGGGTACTATTCCGACGTGATTTCGCGAGAGGAATCGATTAATCGCAGTCCCGATACGCTGCGAGCAACACCTGCAAAGTTACAGCCGAAAAACTGCAGATTTTCATCGTCATTTCTCTGCTGCTGGTCCTAGGCTATTTTTCATGTGTTTTCTGAGTTCCTGGGCGTCGAATTAGTCTAAAAAGCGTCATACGGATCGATTCCCAGACAAAAGATTTTTCGGCCAAAAAAAATCCAAGGCTAACCCCTTTGCATTTTTGGCGAAAATTTCGACGACTTTGAAAAGTGCTGCAATTAATTCTTTAGGGTACTATTCCGACGTGATTTCGCGAGAGGAATCGATTAATCGCAGTCCCGATACGCTGCGAGCAACACCTGCAAAGTTACAGCCGAAAAACTGCAGATTTTCATCGTCATTTCTCTGCTGCTGGTCCTAGGCTATTTTTCATGTGTTTTCTGAGTTCCTGGGCGTCGAATTAGTCTAAAAAGCGTGATACGGATCGATTCCCAGACAAAAGATTTTTCGGCCAAAAAAAATCCAAGGCTAACCCCTTTGCATTTTTGGCGAAAATTTCGACGACTTTGAAAAGTGCTGCAATTGATTCTTTAGGGTACTATTCCGACGTGATTTTGCGAGGGGAATCGATTAATCGCAGTCCCGATACGCTGCGAGCAACACCTGCAAAGTTACAGCCGAAAAACTGCAGATTTTCATCGTCATTTCTCTGCTGCTGGTCCTAGGCTATTTTTCATGTGTTTTCTGAGTTCCTGGGCGTCGAATTAGTCTAAAAAGCGTCATACGGATCGATTCCCAGACAAAAGATTTTTCGGCCAAAAAAAATCCAAGGCTAACCCCTTTGCATTTTTGGCGAAAATTTCGACGACTTTAAAAAGTGCTGCAATTAATTCTTTAGGGTACTATTCCGACGTGATTTTGCGAGAGGAATCGATTAATCGCAGTCCCGATACGCTGCGAGCAACACCTGCAAAGTTACAGCCGAAAAACTGCAGATTTTCATCGTCATTTCTCTGCTGCTGGTCCTAGGCTATTTTTCATGTGTTTTCTGAGTTCCTGGGCGTCGAATTAGTCTAAAAAGCGTCATACGGATCGATTCCCAGACAAAAGATTTTTCGGCCAAAAAAAATCCAAGGCTAACCCCTTTGCATTTTTGGCGAAAATTTCGACGACTTTGAAAAGTGCTGCAATTAATTCTTTAGGGTACTATTCCGACGTGATTTTGCGAGAGGAATCGATTATTCGCAGTCCCGATACGCTGCGAGCAACACCTGCAAAGTTACAGCCGAAAAACTGCAGATTTTCATCGTCATTTCTCTGCTGCTGGTCCTAGGCTATTTTTCATGTGTCTTCTGAGTTCCTGGGCGTCGAATTAGTCTCAAAAGCGTCATACGGATCGATTCCCAGACAAAAGATTTTTCGGCCAAAAAAAATCCAAGGCTAACCCCTTTGCATTTTTGGCGAAAATTTCGACGACTTTGGAAAGTGCTGCAATTAATTCTTTAGGGTACTATTCCGGAGTGATTTTGCGAGAGGAATCGATTAATCGCAGTCCCGATACGCTGCGAGCAACACCTGCAAAGTTACAGCCGAAAAACTGCAGATTTTCATCGTCATTTCGCTGCTGCTGGTCCTAGGCTATTTTTCATGTGTTTTCTGAGTTCCTAGGCGTCGAATTAGTCTAAAAAGCGTCATACGGATCGATTCCCAGACAAAAGATTTTTCGGCCAAAAAAAATCCAAGGCTAACCCCTTTGCATTTTTGGCGAAAATTTCGACGACTTTGAAAAGTGCTGCAATTAATTCTTTAGGGTACTATTCCGACGTGATTTTGCGAGAGGAATCGATTAATCGCAGTCCCGATACGCTGCGAGCAACACCTGCAAAGTTACAGCCGAAAAACTGCAGATTTTCATCGTCATTTCTCTGCTGCTGGTCCTAGGCTATTTTTCATGTGTTTTCTGAGTTCCTGGGCGTCGAATTAGTCTAAAAAGCGTCATACGGATCGATTCCCAGACAAAAGATTTTTCGGCCAAAAAAAATCCAAGGCTAACCCCTTTGCATTTTTGGCGAAAATTTCGACGACTTTGAAAAGTGCTGCAATTAATTCTTTAGGGTACTATTCCGACGTGATTTTGCGAGAGGAATCGATTAATCGCAGTCCCGATACGCTGCGAGCAACACCCGCAAAGTTACAGCCGAAAAACTGCAGATTTTCATCGTCATTTCTCTGCTGCTGGTCCTAGGCTATTTTTCATGTGTTTTCTGAGTTCCTGGGCGTCGAATTAGTCTCAAAAGCGTCATACGGATCGATTCCCAGACAAAAGATTTTTCGGCCAAAAAAAATCCAAGGCTAACCCCTTTGCATTTTTGGCGAAAATTTCGACGACTTTGAAAAGTGCTGCAATTAATTCTTTAGGGTACTATTCCGGAGTGATTTTGCGAGAGGAATCGATTAATCGCAGTCCCGATACGCTGCGAGCAACACCTGCAAAGTTACAGCCGAAAAACTGCAGATTTTCATCGTCATTTCGCTGCTGCTGGTCCTAGGCTATTTTTCATGTGTTTTCTGAGTTCCTAGGCGTCGAATTAGTCTAAAAAGCGTCATACGAATCGATTCCCAGACAAAAGATTTTTCGGCCAAAAAAAATCCAAGGCTAACCCCTTTTCATTTTTGGCGAAAATTTCGACGACTTTGGAAAGTGCTGCAATTAATTCTTTAGGGTACTATTCCGACGTGATTTTGCGAGAGGAATCGATTAATCGTAGTCCCGATACGCTGCGAGCAACACCTGCAAAGTTACAGCCGAAAAACTGCAGATTTTCATCGTCATTTCTCTGCTGCTGGTCCTAGGCTATTTTTCATGTGTTTTCTGAGTTCCTGGGCGTCGAATTAGTCTAAAAAGCGTCATACGGATCGATTCCCAGACAAAAGATTTTTCGGCCAAAAAAAATCCAAGGCTAACCCCTTTGCATTTTTGGCGAAAATTTCGACGACTTTGAAAAGTGCTGCAATTAATTCTTTAGGGTACTATTCCGACGTGATTTTGCGAGAGGAATCGATTAATCGCAGTCCCGATACGCTGCGAGCAACACCTGCAAAGTTACAGCCGAAAAACTGCAGATTTTCATCGTCATTTCTCTGCTGCTGGTCCTAGGCTATTTTTCATGTGTTTTCTGAGTTCCTGGGCGTCGAATTAGTCTAAAAAGCGTCATACGGATCGATTCCCAGACAAAAGATTTTTCGGCCAAAAAAAATCCAAGGCTAACCCCTTTGCATTTTTGGCGAAAATTTCGACGACTTTGAAAAGTGCTGCAATTAATTCTTTAGGGTACTATTCCGACGTGATTTCGCGAGAGGAATCGATTAATCGCAGTCCCGATACGCTGCGAGCAACACCTGCAAAGTTACAGCCGGAAAACTGCAGATTTTCATCGTCATTTCTCTGCTGCTGGTCCTAGGCTATTTTTCATGTGTTTTCTGAGTTCCTGGGCGTCGAATTAGTCTAAAAAGCGTCTACGGATCGATTCCCAGACAAAAGATTTTTCGGCCAAAAAAAATCCAAGGCTAACCCCTTGGCATTTTTGACGAAAATTTCGACGACTTTGAAAAGTGCTGCAATTAATTCTTCAGGGTACTATTCCGACGTGATTTCGCGAGAGGAATCGATTCATCGCAGTCCCGATACGCTGCGAGCAACACCTGCAAAGTTACAGCCGAAAAACTGCAGATTTTCATCGTCATTTCTCTGCTGCTGGTCCTAGGCTATTTTTCATGTGTTTTCTGAGTTCCTGGGCGTCGAATTAGTCTAAAAAGCGTCATACGGATCGATTCCCAGACAAAAGATTTTTCGGCCAAAAAAAATCCAAGGCTAACCCCTTTGCATTTTTGGCGAAAATTTCGACGACTTTGAAAAGTGCTGCAATTAATTCTTTAGGGTACTATTCCGACGTGATTTTGCGAGAGAAATCGATTAATCGCAGTCCCGATACGCTGCGAGCAACACCTGCAAAGTTACAGCCGAAAAACTGCAGATTTTCATCGTCATTTCTCTGCTGCTGGTCCTAGGCTATTTTTCATGTGTTTTCTGAGTTCCTGGGCGTCGAATTAGTCTAAAAAGCGTCATAAGGATCGATTCCCAGACAAAAGATTTTTCGGCCAAAAAAAATCCAAGGCCAAGACCCCTTTGCATTTTTGGCGAAAATTTCGACGACTTTGAAAAGTGCTGCAATTAATTCTTTATGGTACAATTCCGACGTGATTTTGCGAGAGGGATCGATTAATCGCAGTCCCGATACGCTGCAAGCAACACCTGCAAAGTTACAGCCGAAAAACTGCAGATTTTCATCGTCATTTCTCTGCTGCTGGTCCTAGGCTATTTTTCATGTGTTTTCTGAGTTCCTGGGCGTCGAATTAGTCTAAAAAGCGTGATACGGATCGATTCCCAGACAAAAGATTTTTCGGCCGAAAAAAATCCGAGGCTAACCCCTTTGCATTTTCGGCGAAAATTTCGACGACTTTGAAAAGTGCTGCAATTAATTCTTTAGGGTACTATTCCGACGTGATTTCGCGAGAGGAATCGATTGATCGCAGTCCCGATACGCTGCGAGCAACACCTGCAAAGTTACAGCCGAAAAACTGCAGATTTTCATCGTCGTTTCTCTGCTGCTGGTCCTAGGCTATTTTTCATGTGTTTTCTGAGTTCCTGGGCGTCGAATTAGTCTAAAAAGCGTCATACGGATCGATTCCCAGACAAAAGATTTTTCGGCCAAAAAAAATCCAAGGCTAACCCCTTTGCATTTTTTGCGAAAATTTCGACGACTTTGAAAAGTGCTGCAATTAATTCTTTAGGGTACTATTCCGACGTGATTTTGCGAGAGGAATCGATTAATCGCAGTCCCGATACGCTGCGAGCAACACCTGCAAAGTTACAGCCGAAAAACTGCAGATTTTCATCGTCATTTCTCTGCTGCTGGTCCTAGGCTATTTTTCATGTGTTTTCTGAGTTCCTGGGCGTCGAATTAGTCTACAAAGCGTCATACGGATCGATTCCCAGACAAAAGATTTTTCGGCCAAAAAAAATCCAAGGCTAACCCCTTTGCATTTTTTGCGAAAATTTCGACGACTTTGAAAAGTGCTGCAATTATTTCTTTAGGGTACTATTCCGACGTGATTTTGCGAGAGGAATCGATTAATCGCAGTCCCGATACGCTGCGAGCAACACCTGCAAAGTTACAGCCGAAAAACTGCAGATTTTCATCGTCATTTCTCTGCTGCTGGTCCTAGGCTATTTTTCATGTGTTTTCTGAGTTCCTAGGCGTCGAATCAGTCTAAGAAGCGTCATACGGATCGATTCCTAGACAAAAGATTTTTCGGCCAAAAAAAATCCAAGGCTAACCCCTTTGCATTTTTGGCGAAAATTTCGACGACTTTGAAAAGTGCTGCAATTGATTTTTTAGGGTACAATTCCGACGTGATTTTGCGAGAGAAATCGATTAATCGCAGTCCCGATACGCTGCGAGCAACACCTGCAAAGTTACAGCCGAAAAACTGCAGATTTTCATCGTCATTTCTCTGCTGCTGGTCCTAGGCTATTTTTCATGTGATTTCTGAGTTTCTGGGCGTCGAATTAGTCTAAAAAGCGTGATACGGATCGATTCCCAGACAAAAGATTTTTCGGCCAAAAAAAATCCAAGGCTAACCCCTCTGCATTTTTGGCGAAAATTTCGACGACTTTAAGAAGTGCTGCAATTATTTCTTTAGGGTACTATTCCGACGTGATTTTGCGAGAGGAATCGATTGATCGCAGTCCCGATACGCTGCGAGCAACACCTGCAAAGTTACAGCCGAAAAACTGCAGATTTTCATCGTCATTTCTCTGCTGCTGGGCCTAGGCGATTTTTCATGTGTTTTCTGAGTTCCTAGGCGTCGAATTAGTCTGAAAAGCGTCATACGGATCGATTCCCAGACAAAAGATTTTTCGGCCAAAAAAAAACCAAGGCTAACCCCTTTGCATTTTTGGCGAAAATTTCGACGACTTTGAAAAGTGCTGCAATTGATTCTTTAGGGTACTATTCCGACGTGATTTTGCGAGAGGAATCGATGAATCGCAGTCCCGATACGCTGCGAGCAACACCTGCAAAGTTACAGCCGAAAAACTGCAGATTTTCATCGTCATTTCTCTGCTGCTGGTCCTAGGCTATTTTTCATGTGTTTTCTGAGTTCCTAGGCGTCGAATCAGTCTCAAAAGCGTCATACGGATCGATTCCCAGACAAAAGATTTTTAGGCCAAAAAAAATCCAAGGCTAACCCCTTTGCATTTTTGGCGAAAATTTCGACGACTTTGGAAAGTGCTGCAATTAATTCTTTGGGGTACTATTCCGACGTGATTTTGCGAGAGGAATCGATTAATCGCAGTCCCGATACGCTGCGAGCAACACCTGCAAAGTTACAGCCGAAAAACTGCAGATTTTCATCGTTATTTCTCTGCTGCTGGTCCTAGGCTATATTTCATGTGTTTTCTGAGTTCCTGGGCGTCGAATTAGTCTAAAAAGCGTCATACGGATCGATTCCCAGACAAAAGATTTTTCGGCAAAAAAAATCCAAGGCTAACCCCTTTGCATTTTTGGCGAAAATCTCGACGACTTTGAAAAGTGCTGCAATTAATTCTTCAGGGTACTATTCCGACGTGATTTCGCGAGAGGAATCGATTAATCGCAGTCCTGATACGCTGCGAGCAACACCTGCAAAGTTACAGCCGAAAAACTGCAGATTTTCATCGTCATTTCTCTGCTGCTGGTCCTAGGCTATTTTTCATGTGTTTTCTGAGTTCCTAGGCGTCGAATTAGTCTAGAAAGCGTCATACGGATCGATTCCCAGACAAAAGATTTTCGGCCAAAAAAAATCCGAGGCTAACCCCTTTGCATTTTCGGCGAAAATTTCGACGACTTTGAAAAGTGCTGCAATTAATTCTTTAGGGTACTATTCCGACGTGATTTTGCGAGAGGAATCGATTAATCGCAGTCCCGATACGCTGCGAGCAACACCTGCAGAGTTACAGCCGAAAAACTGCAGATTTTCATCGTCATTTCTCTGCTGCTGGTCCTAGGCTATTTTTCATGTGTTTTCTGAGTTCCTGGGCGTCGAATTAGTCTACAAAGCGTCATACGGATCGATTCCCAGACAAAAGATTTTTCGGCCAAAAAAAATCCAAGGCTAACCCCTTTGCATTTTTTGCGAAAATTTCGACGACTTTGAAAAGTGCTGCAATTATTTCTTTAGGGTACTATTCCGACGTGATTTTGCGAGAGGAATCGATTAATCGCAGTCCCGATACGCTGCGAGCAACACCTGCAAAGTTACAGCCGAAAAACTGCAGATTTTCATCGTCATTTCTCTGCTGCTGGTCCTAGGCTATTTTTCATGTGTTTTCTGAGTTCCTAGGCGTCGAATCAGTCTAAGAAGCGTCATACGGATCGATTCCTAGACAAAAGATTTTTCGGCCAAAAAAAATCCAAGGCTAACCCCTTTGCATTTTTGGCGAAAATTTCGACGACTTTGAAAAGTGCTGCAATTGATTTTTTAGGGTACAATTCCGACGTGATTTTGCGAGAGAAATCGATTAATCGCAGTCCCGATACGCTGCGAGCAACACCTGCAAAGTTACAGCCGAAAAACTGCAGATTTTCATCGTCATTTCTCTGCTGCTGGTCCTAGGCTATTTTTCATGTGATTTCTGAGTTTCTGGGCGTCGAATTAGTCTAAAAAGCGTGATACGGATCGATTCCCAGACAAAAGATTTTTCGGCCAAAAAAAATCCAAGGCTAACCCCTCTGCATTTTTGGCGAAAATTTCGACGACTTTAAGAAGTGCTGCAATTATTTCTTTAGGGTACTATTCCGACGTGATTTTGCGAGAGGAATCGATTGATCGCAGTCCCGATACGCTGCGAGCAACACCTGCAAAGTTACAGCCGAAAAACTGCAGATTTTCATCGTCATTTCTCTGCTGCTGGGCCTAGGCGATTTTTCATGTGTTTTCTGAGTTCCTAGGCGTCGAATTAGTCTGAAAAGCGTCATACGGATCGATTCCCAGACAAAAGATTTTTCGGCCAAAAAAAAACCAAGGCTAACCCCTTTGCATTTTTGGCGAAAATTTCGACGACTTTGAAAAGTGCTGCAATTGATTCTTTAGGGTACTATTCCGACGTGATTTTGCGAGAGGAATCGATGAATCGCAGTCCCGATACGCTGCGAGCAACACCTGCAAAGTTACAGCCGAAAAACTGCAGATTTTCATCGTCATTTCTCTGCTGCTGGTCCTAGGCTATTTTTCATGTGTTTTCTGAGTTCCTAGGCGTCGAATCAGTCTCAAAAGCGTCATACGGATCGATTCCCAGACAAAAGATTTTTAGGCCAAAAAAAATCCAAGGCTAACCCCTTTGCATTTTTGGCGAAAATTTCGACGACTTTGGAAAGTGCTGCAATTAATTCTTTGGGGTACTATTCCGACGTGATTTTGCGAGAGGAATCGATTAATCGCAGTCCCGATACGCTGCGAGCAACACCTGCAAAGTTACAGCCGAAAAACTGCAGATTTTCATCGTTATTTCTCTGCTGCTGGTCCTAGGCTATATTTCATGTGTTTTCTGAGTTCCTGGGCGTCGAATTAGTCTAAAAAGCGTCATACGGATCGATTCCCAGACAAAAGATTTTTCGGCAAAAAAAATCCAAGGCTAACCCCTTTGCATTTTTGGCGAAAATCTCGACGACTTTGAAAAGTGCTGCAATTAATTCTTCAGGGTACTATTCCGACGTGATTTCGCGAGAGGAATCGATTAATCGCAGTCCTGATACGCTGCGAGCAACACCTGCAAAGTTACAGCCGAAAAACTGCAGATTTTCATCGTCATTTCTCTGCTGCTGGTCCTAGGCTATTTTTCATGTGTTTTCTGAGTTCCTAGGCGTCGAATTAGTCTAGAAAGCGTCATACGGATCGATTCCCAGACAAAAGATTTTCGGCCAAAAAAAATCCGAGGCTAACCCCTTTGCATTTTCGGCGAAAATTTCGACGACTTTGAAAAGTGCTGCAATTAATTCTTTAGGGTACTATTCCGACGTGATTTTGCGAGAGGAATCGATTAATCGCAGTCCCGATACGCTGCGAGCAACACCTGCAAAGTTACAGCCAAAAAACTGCAGATTTTCATCGTCATTTCTCTGCTGCTGGTCCTAGGCTATTTTTCATGTGATTTCTGAGTTTCTGGGCGTCGAATTAGTCTAAAAAGCGTGATACGGATCGATTCCCAGACAAAAGATTTTTCGGCCAAAAAAAATCCAAGGCTAACCCCTCTGCATTTTTGGCGAAAATTTCGACGACTTTAAGAAGTGCTGCAATTATTTCTTTAGGGTACCATTCCGACGTGATTTTGCGAGAGGAATCGATTGATCGCAGTCCCGATACGCTGCGAGCAACACCTGCAAAGTTACAGCCGAAAAACTGCAGATTTTCATCGTCATTTCTCTGCTGCTGGGCCTAGGCTATTTTTCATGTGTTTTCTGAGTTCCTAGGCGTCGAATTAGTCTGAAAAGCGTCATACGGATCGATTCCCAGACAAAAGATTTTTAGGCCAAAAAAAATCCAAGGCTAACCCCTTTGCATTTTTGGCGAAAATTTCGACGACTTTGGAAAGTGCTGCAATTAATTCTTTGGGGTACTATTCCGACGTGATTTTGCGAGAGGAATCGATTAATCGCAGTCCCGATACGCTGCGAGCAACACCTGCAAAGTTACAGCCGAAAAACTGCAGATTTTCATCGTTATTTCTCTGCTGCTGGTCCTAGGCTATTTTTCATGTGTTTTCTGAGTTCCTGGGCGTCGAATGAGTCTAAAAAGCGTCATACGGATCGATTCCCAGACAAAAGATTTTTCGGCCAAAAAAAATCCAAGGCTAACCCCTTTGCATTTTTGGCGAAAATTTCAACGACTTTAAAAAGTGCTGCAACTATTTCTTTAGGGTACTATTCCGACGTGATTTCGCGGGAGGAATCGATTAATCGCAGTCCCGATACGCTGCGAGCAACACCTGCAAAGTTACAGCCGAAAAACTGCAGATTTTCATCGTTATTTCTCTGCTGCTGGTCCTAGGCTATTTTTCATGTGTTTTCTGAGTTCCTGGGCGTCGAATTAGTCTAAAAAGCGTGATACGGATCGATTCCCAGACAAAAGATTTTTCGGCCAAAAAAAATCGGAGGCTAACCCCTTTGCATTTTTGGCGAAAATTTCGACGACTTTAAAAAGTGCTGCAATTAATTCTCTACGGTACTATTCCGACGTGATTTCGCGAGAGGAATCGATTAATCGCAGTCCCGATACGCTGCGAGCAACACCTGCAAAATTACAGCCGAAAAACTGCAGATTTTCATCGTCATTTCTCTGCTGCTGGTCCTAGGCTATTTTTCATGTGTTTTCTGAGTTCCTGGGCGTCGAATTAGTCTGAAAAGCGTCATACGGATCGATTCCCAAACAAAAGATTTTTCGGCCAAAAAAAATCCAAGGCTAACCACTTTGCATTTTTGTCGAAAATTTCGACGACTTTGAAAAGTGCTGCAATTGATTCTTTAGGGTACTATTTCGACGTGATTTTGCGAGAGGAATCGATTAATCGCAGTCCCGATACGCTGCGAGCAACACCTGCAAAGTTACAGCCGAAAAACTGCAGATTTTCATCGTCATTTCTCTGCTGCTGGTCCTACGCTATTTTTCAAGTGTTTTCTGAGTTCCTGGGCGTCGAATTAGTCTAAAAAGCGTGATACGGATCGATTCCCAGACAAAAGATTTTTCGGCCAAAAAAAATCGGAGGCTGACTCCTTTGCATTTTTGGCGAAAATTTCGACGACTTCGAAAAGTGCTGCAATTAATTCTTTAGGGTACAATTCCGACGTGATTTTGCGAGAGGAATCGATTAATTGCAGTCCCGATACGCTGCGAGCAACACCTGCAAAGTTACAGCCGAAAAACTGCAGATTTTCATCGTCATTTCTCTGCTGCTGGTCCTAGGCTATTTTTCATGTGTTTTCTGAGTTCCTGGGCGTCGAATGAGTCTAAAAAGCGTCATACGGATCGATTCCCAGACAAAAGATTTTTCGGCCAAAAAAAATCTAAGGCTAACCCCTTTGCATTTTTGTCGAAAATTTCGACGACTTTGAAAAGTGCTGCAACTAATTCTTTAGGGTACTATTCCGACGTGATTTTGCGAGAGGAATCGATTAATCGCAGTCCCGATACGCTGCGAGCAACACCTGCAAAGTTACAGGTGAAAAACTGCAGATTTTCATCGTTATTTCTCTGCTGCTGGTCCTAGGCCATTTTTCATGTGTTTTCTGAGTTCCTGGGCGTCGAATTAGTCTAAAAAGCGTCATACGGATCGATTCCCAGACAAAAAATTTTTCGGCCAAAAAAAATCTAAGGCTAACCCCTTTGCATTTTTGGCGAAAATTTCGACGACTTTGAAAAGTGCTGCAATTAATTCTTTAGGGTACTATTCCGACGTGATTTTGCGAGAGGAATCGATTAATCGCAGTCCCGATACGCTGCGAGCAACACCTGCAGAGTTACAGCCGGAAAACTGCAGATTTTCATCGTCATTTCTCTGCTGCTGGTCCTAGGCTATTTTTCATGTGTTTTCTGAGTTTCTGGGCGTCGAATTAGTCTAAAAAGCGTGATACGAATCGATTCCCAGACAAAAGATTTTTCGGCCAAAAAAAATCCAAGGCTAACCCCTTTGCATTTTTGGCGAAAATTTCGACGACTTCGAAAAGTGCTGCAATTAATTCTTCAGGGTACTATTCCGACGTGATTTCGCGAGAGGAACTGATTAATCGCAGTCCCGATACGCTGCGAGCAACACCTGCAAAGTTACAGCCGAAAAACTGCAGATTTTCATCGTCATTTCTCTGCTGCTGGTCCTAGGCTATTTTTCATGTGTTTTCTGAGTTCCTAGGCGTCGAATTAGTCTAAAAAGCGTCATACGGATCGATTCCCAGACAAAAGATTTTTCGGCCAAAAAAAATCCAAGGTTAACCCCTTTGCATTTTTGGCGAAAATTTCGACGACTTTGGAAAGTGCTGCAATTGATTCTTTAGAGTACTATTCCGACGTGATTTTGCGAGAGGAATGGATTAATCGCAGTCCCGATACGCTGCGAGCAACACCTGTAAAGTTACAGCCGAAAAACTGCAGATTTTCATCGTCATTTCTCTGCTGCTGGTCCTAGGCTATTTTTCATGTGTTTCCTGAGTTTCTGGGCGTCGAATTAGTCTAAAAAGCGTGATACGAATCGATTCCCAGACAAAAGATTTTTCGGCCAAAAAAAATCCAAGGCTAACCCCTTTGCATTTTTGGCGAAAATTTCGACGACTTTTAAAAGTGCTGCAATTAATTCTCTAGGGTACTATTCCGACGTGATTTCGCGAGAGGAATCGATTAATCGCAGTCCCGATACGCTGCGATTAACACCTGCAAAGTTACAGCCGAAAAACTGCAGATTTTCATCGTCATTTCTCTGCTGCTGGTCCTAGGCTATTTTTCATGTGTTTTCTGAGTTCCTAGGCGTCGAATTAGTCTCAAAAGCGTCATACGGATCGATTCCCAGACAAAAGATTTTTCGGCCAAAAAAAAATCCAAGGCTAACCCCTTTGCATTTTCGGCGAAAATTTCGACGACTTTGAAAAGTGCTGCAATTAATTCTTTAGGGTACTATTCCGACGTGATTTTGCGAGAGGAATCGATTAATCGCAGTCCCGATACGCTGCGAGCAACACCTGCAGACTTACAGCCGAAAAACTGCAGATTTTCATCGTCATTTCTCTGCTGCTGGTCCTAGGCTATTTTTCATGTGTTTCCTGAGTTTCTGGGCGTCGAATTAGTCTAAAAAGCGTGATACGAATCGATTCCCAGACAAAAGATTTTTCGGCCAAAAAAAATCCAAGGCTAACCCCTTTGCATTTTCTGCGAAAATTTCGACGACTTTGAGAAGTGCTGCAATTAATTCTTTAGGGTACTATTCCGACGTGATTTCGCGAGAGGAACTGATTAATCGCAGTCCCGATACGCTGCGAGCAACACCTGCAAAGTTACAGCCGAAAAACTGCAGATTTTCATCGTCATTTCTCTGCTGCTGGTCCTAGGCTATTTTTCACGTGTTTTCTGAGTTCCTAGGCGTCGAATTAGTCTAAAAAGCGTCATACGGATCGATTCCCAGACAAAAGATTTTTCGGCCAAAAAAAATCCAAGGCTAACCCCTTTGCATTTTTGGCGAAAATTTCGACGACTTTGGAAAGTGCTGCAATTGATTCTTTAGGGTACTATTCCGACGTGATTTTGCGAGAGGAATCGATTATTCGCAGTCCCGATACGCTGCGAGCAACACCTGCAAAGTTACAGCCGAAAAACTGCAGATTTTCATCGTCATTTCTCTGCTGCTGGTCCTAGGCTATTTTTCATGTGTTTTCTGAGTTCCTGGGCGTCGAATTAGTCTAAAAAGCGTCATACGGATCGATTCCCAGACAAAAGATTTTTCGGCCAAAAAAAATCCAAGGCTAACCCCTTTGCATTTTTGACGAAAATTTCGACGACTTTAAAAAGTGCTGAAATTAATTCTTTAGGGTACTATTCCGACGTGATTTTGCAGAAGGAATCGATTAATCGCAGTCCTGATACGCTGCGAGCAACACCTGCAAAGTTACAGCCGAAAAACTGCAGATTTTCATCGTCATTTCTCTGCTGCTGGTCCTAGGCTATTTTTCATGTGTTTTCTGAGTTCCTGGGCGTCGAATTAGTCTCAAAAGCGTGATACGGATCGATTCCCAGACAAAAGATTTTTCGGCCAAAAAAAATCCAAGGCTAACCCCTTTGCATTTTTGGCGAAAATTTCGACGACTTTGAAAAGTGCTGCAATTAATTTTTTAGGGTACTATTTCGACGTGATTTCGCGAGAGGAATCGATTAATCGCAGTCCCGATACGCTGCGAGCAACACCTGCAAAGTTACAGCCGAAAAACTGCAGATTTTCATCGTCATTTCTCTGCTGCTGGTCCCAGGCTATTTTTCATGTGTTTTCTGAGTTCCTAGGCGTCGAGGTAGTCTAAAAAGCGTCATACGGATCGATTCCCAGACAAAAGATTTTTCGGCCAAAAAAAATCCAAGGCTAACCCCTTTGCATTTTTGGCGAAAATTTCGACGACTTTGAAAAGTGCTGCAATTAATTCTTCAGGGTACAATTCCGACGTGATTTTGCGAGAGGAATCGATTAATCGCAGTCCCGATACGCTGCGAGCAACACCTGCAAAGTTACAGCCGAAAAACTGCAGATTTTCATCGTCATTTCTCTGCTGTTGGTCCTAGGCTATTTTTCATGTGTTTTCTGAGTTCCTGGGCGTCGAATTAGTCTAAAAAGCGTCATACGGATCGATTCCCAGACAAAAGATTTTTCGGCCAAAAAAAATCTAAGGCTAACCCCTTTGCATTTTTGGCGAAAATTTCGACCACTTTGAAAAGTGCTGCAATTAATTCTTTAGGGTACTATTCCGACGTGATTTTGCGAGAGGAATCGATTAATCGCAGTCCCGATACGCTGCGAGCAACACCTGCAAAGTTACAGCCGAAAAACTGCAGATTTTCATCGTCATTTCTCTGCTGCTGGTCCTAGGCTATTTTTCATGTGTTTTCTGAGTTCCTGGGCGTCGAATGAGTCTAAAAAGCGTCATACGGATCGATTCCCAGACAAAAGATTTTTCGGCCAAAAAAAATCTAAGGCTAACCCCTTTGCATTTTTGGCGAAAATTTCGACGACTTTGAAAAGTGCTGCAATTAATTCTTTAGGGTACTATTCCGACGTGATTTTGCGAGAGGAATCGATTAATCGCAGTCCCGATACACTGCGAGCAACACCTGCAAAGTTACAGCCGAAAAACTGCAGATTTTCATCGTCATTTCTCTGCTGCTGGTCCAAAGCTATTTTTCATGTGTTTTCTGAGTTCCTGGGCGTCGAATGAGTCTAAAAAGCGTCATACGGATCGATTCCCAGACAATAGATTTTTCGGCCAAAAAAAATCCAAGGCTAACCCCTTTGCATTTTTGGCGAAAATTTCGACGACTTTGAAAAGTGCTGCAATTAATTCTTCAGCGTACTATTCCGAGGTGATTTTGCGAGAGGAATCGATTAATCGCAGTCCCGATACGCTGCGAGCAACACCTGCAAAGTTACAGCCGAAAAACTGCAGATTTTCATCGTCATTTCTCTGCTGCTGGTTCTAGGCTATTTTTTATGTGTTTTCTGAGTTCCTGGGCGTCGAATTAGTCTAAAAAGCGTCATACGGATCGATTCCCAGACAAAAGATTTTTCGGCCAAAAAAAATCCAAGGCTAACCCCTTTGCATTTTTGGCGAAAATTTCGACGACTTTGAAAAGTGCTGCAATTAATTCTTTAGGGTACTATTTCGACGTGATTTCGCGAGAGGAATCGATTAATCGCAGTCCCGATACGCTGCGAGCAACACCTGCAAAGTTACAGCCGAAAAACTGCAGATTTTCATCGTCATTTCTCTGCTGCTGGTCCCAGGCTATTTTTCATGTGTTTTCTGAGTTCCTAGGCGTCGAGGTAGTCTAAAAAGCGTCATACGGATCGATTCCCAGACAAAAGATTTTTCGGCCAAAAAAAATCCAAGGCTAACCCCTTTGCATTTTTGGCGAAAATTTCGACGACTTTGAAAAGTGCTGCAATTAATTCTTCAGGGTACAATTCCGACGTGATTTTGCGAGAGGAATCGATTAATCGCAGTCCCGATACGCTGCGAGCAACACCTGCAAAGTTACAGCCGAAAAACTGCAGATTTTCATCGTCATTTCTCTGCTGCTGGTCCTAGGCTATTTTTCATGTGTTTTCTGAGTTCCTGGGCGTCGAATTAGTCTAAAAAGCGTCATACGGATCGATTCCCAGACAAAAGATTTTTCGGCCAAAAAAAATCTAAGGCTAACCCCTTTGCATTTTTGGCGAAAATTTCGACGACTTTGAAAAGTGCTGCAATTAATTCTTTAGGGTACTATTCCGACGTGATTTCGCGAGAGGAATCGATTAATCGCAGTCCCGATACACTGCGAGCAACACCTGCAAAGTTACAGCCGAAAAACTGCAGATTTTCATCGTCATTTCTCTGCTGCTGGTCCAAGGCTATTTTTCATGTGTTTTCTGAGTTCCTGGGCGTCGAATGAGTCTAAAAAGCGTCATACGGATCGATTCCCAGACAAAAGATTTTTCGGCCAAAAAAAATCCAAGGCTAACCCCTTTGCATTTTTGGCGAAAATTTCGACGACTTTGAAAAGTGCTGCAATTAATTCTTCAGCGTACTATTCCGAGGTGATTTTGCGAGAGGAATCGATTAATCGCAGTCCCGATACGCTGCGAGCAACACCTGCAAAGTTACAGCCGAAAAACTGCAGATTTTCATCGTCATTTCTCTGCTGCTGGTTCTAGGCTATTTTTTATGTGTTTTCTGAGTTCCTGGGCGTCGAATTAGTCTAAAAAGCGTCATACGGATCGATTCCCAGACAAAAGATTTTTCGGCTAAAAAAATTCCAAGGCTAACCCCTTTGCATTTTTGGCGAAAATTTCGACGACTTTGAAAAGTGCTGCAATTAATTCTTCAGGGTACCATTCCGACGTGATTTTGCGAGAGGAATCGATTAATCGCAGTCCCGATACGTTGCGAGCAACACCTGCAAAGTTACAGCCGAAAAACTGCAGATTTTCATCGTCATTTCTCTGCTGTTGGTCCCATGCTATTTTTCATGTGTCTTCTGCGTTCCTGGGCGTTCAATAATCAAGAAAGGGTCATACGAATCGAACTCGAGTCGAAATATTTTTGGATTCGAAAATCATGCAAGAAGTATGTTTAACCCTATCGGAGTCTGCGCAAAAATCACGAAAATTGACAGTATTTGTTTTGCTCTATATCGACGAAATCCTGCCAGAGGAACTGATCGCGTGCAGTCTGCTCACGCTGCGAACAACGGACGCAGCGATAAAACCCAAAACATGATATTTGTCAACGGTCCCCGCGGAGATGGTTATTTCAAATCATCTCTAAAATGTCATCTACAGTTCACTTAATATGCACTAAATCCCGTTCAATTGTTTTGGCGTCAACGCAATGATCTTCTTTGTCTTACTCATTAGTATTGAAGTGAATTTTATGAAGAAATACAAAATAATGAATAAATATCAAATCAGAATTCTGACTATAATGTACCGAAGAATGTGTGCTACAGATCTTACCTTAAGCATAACGGGATAACTCTTTTTCACGATAGTTATTATTGTAGTTCATAAAAGTATTTAAAGTTCCAGCTTGCGTACAGGGTTATTGCAACACTGCATAACTCTTTATGTATTCTTCGCGTATTGCTTCAGCGGTGTATCTTACGATTTTCCGGATGTTTTCCTTCGTGTTCTCAGAATCTAATCGGTCTAACAAAGGTCCTTCAAGTCAATTTGAAGACAAAAAAGAAAGTTCTTAAAAAATCACACAAAATGGAAGGCTAACTCTTTATGATTTCGTCAGTCGAAATTCCACAGATAACTAAAAATAGTTGAGTGTATTCTCTGATGGGTTGTGTCGACATAATTTTCCGAGAAGAATTGACTGCGCGTAGTTTAGAGTCGCTACGAGCAGAGGATGAAAATTGTCAGCCGAAAAGCGAAAGAACTTCTTCATATATTTTCTCAACTGTTGGTCCGACGCCGTTCACGATGCCTCTTTGGTACTTTTCAGGTTCCAATTGATCCAGTAGCGATTTCATATTTGATGATCGGAAGAAAAATGTCTTGTTTCAGTAATTGCAGAAAAGTAATGCTAACCTATTTGGATTTTTCCGCTCGAAATTTGTCCGATTTCGAATAACGCTAGTCTCCGTCTGAATTACACTATAGTGACGTAAATTCTTGACAGAAATCGATTCCACGCAGTCTACATTCGCTGGGACCAACGGATCACAAGTTACGGCTAAAACATTGAATGAACCTGGTCAGAAGCGCACAAATTTCATTAACTTCTACAGTTATTCCTTTGCAAACATTTGTTCCGAGGACCTGGCTGAGTGACGCAGGTTCAGAGTCGCTTATATCCCTATAGATACATATAGATAAAAACCGGAAATTGGGCAAGGGACACCGGAGATTGGAGGAACGCTAGCCGGATGAAACGTTATACGAGATGAGGAGTGCTTCATCAGATGTTGGTGCGCGATAATTCACGAGCTTTGCTTCGCAGGCTTGAGATTTTGCGACTTCCTAATTCTATGTGTCAACCCTGCTGCGCAGCACGTAAATCAACCGCCTCTCGAAAATTCCAATCAACGGTTTACGGAGTAGGGAGGTGGGGTTTGATTCAGGAAACTATTACCAGGATTGGCTCATCATTTATGCCAATATTGACGTATATTTTATTATTTCGTAACACAGTTATGACCAGATTTTTTCATGTTTACTGCTCTAGATATTACATATTCTACGTTTGGTCCTCTTCTATACATAATAAGATCTTCCTTGCTCATTCCGGTGGTCGATCTTCTCCGCAAAGTGTCAGGCCAACCTCGAGCATGGTATCAATGAACCATTTTCAGCGTTCTCCTGTTTCCGCTCTGCCTTTTTTTTCAACCTCGAAATTCGAATAACAGATAAGAAATCAGCAAGTCTGAGCTACGCAATTATATGTACGCTGCAATGGACTCTTATTCGATAATACGGAAATCAGATCCGTTTTATAGGTATATACAATATGTACAAATACACCAGTTCTACACTTTCCCAATTATAAAACACATTACACGATCGATCGTACTTATACATACATAATATCATAAACCGTATAGCTGCATTTGCGTTCAACAAAATTCAAAGGATATCAGCGCTTTACAGCTTGGTATCGGAAATTATCCAATTTCCTCACCCAAGTATCCAAGTTCCGATAAAAATACATTCATACGAACAAGATTAGATGTATATAATGTTTGTGAATGAGTGATTCATTTCAGATGTCATCATTCGTGATAGATACCGGCGGTGTATGGTTCGCGAGTATGAAAATCCCGACGAAATTAAACATTCTAAGCGTCTAGTTTCGTCTTCTTTTCACTCTACATACCCGAATAAAATACAGTCTCGTGAGTAACTGCAACCAAACTTTGACGGATCTTTTCTTTCCTCGAGTTATTATACATTCTATAACATAGTGTGTATATTACAATTCAACTTAACGCTGACATTAAATACGTACAAACAAGTCTTGTGGTTGACAAGTATTTAAAATAGTTTTTATACAGACATGCTCAAAGTTCGAGTTTTACTCGGACCGATTCGGTGCACTCGAAGACGGTCACTTGGGCGAATAAACCACTAACTACTTTCTTTGAGAAGCACGACAAGATCGGACGTTGCGACTCGCGACGAAGCGACTTCCGGCAGGGGTGATTCCGGCGTTTCCGGGGTATCGGGTTCGACCAGCGGTTCTGTGGATTGATTATTCGCCCGAAATCGGTTCTGCGGCGAAGCCGCGTTGGTGTCCTTTCGCTGCTTCGGCGAGGCGCGACGCGCGTCGATGTTTCGAAAATTCGACGCCACGTTAGTCCACGACGATTTCACCGATATTTTAGCACGACTCCTGCGTCGCTTCGGCGACGATTCATCACTGATAAGAGCCGCGTCCCCGAACCCGACACTCCGGAGGAACCAATTTCCTAAACCCCTTTTCTCCCAATCACTGGGGCTCGAAGCGTCGGTCATCTTCTTGCGTTTCTTGCGGTCACTGGAGCCCCGCGCAGTTTGATCGTCGATTTCCGTAGACACTCCATCATCGGCGGAACGAATTTTGGAGTAATCCGCAGCTTCTGCACCGCCGAATCCTTGCAGCTTCGGTTTTTCCCTCGTTGAGAAAACGGTGCCGTCCGTAGGTCCGTTTATTATACCATCTCGGTGAATCTCGGTTTCTTTCTGGTTCTTAATTCGGGGATTATTTTCGCTCTGTGAATCCTTGCCACTCTCGTTTTTTCCCACGAAATTGAACAGCTTTGATATACGCAGCTCCGACTTATTTGGGCAGGTCTTATTTCTGCTCGGTGAAGTGATCGTCTTCATTGTCTCAATAATCCTTTTCTTTATTCTCGTCACGCTTATTGAACTGATCTTCGGTGTCGCCTCCTGCTGTCGACGCTTTCCACGAATCTCCTTTACGTAACAATCGTTTTCCCCCGATTCAGCTGTTCCACCGCTCTGCAAGCCCGAAAGCTTGCTGGCCCGTCTGCCGAAAAATTGTGCGACTGCAACCTGAAACAAATTTACAGAGATATTAAGAAAAATTATTCAAAGAAAAAAGGTTTCGAGTTTTTGTGAAAACATCAATATTTTGAAAATATATCAAGAAATTTATAATAGCGAAACAACGACATAATTAAAGAGTTTTTTCTACCATAACCGACGACTCCAATTCCTTTTACATGTTATTCTAAACAAGACTAAAATTAATCCGATTTTGAGTTAAATCCATAACTCGGTACTCCAAGTTGGAATTTTCGAATACAATGAACCCTGCAGTAATTAGTTGAGTATGCAGACTTTGCTCTCTGGTTTCTGTTCTTGGCTAAGGTTTGAAAGTTTTGCCTGCCCACACAGAGGCGACATACGTTTGACAGCACACAATTTCGCCAGGTTTCTACTTGAACCTTATACCTAAAGTAGCCAATACCATTTGATGCTAAAGTTTCCGCAAATAAGTATGGTGCTCTGTTTTGGTTGGAACACCTGGATACTCGCTCTTTACGTGCCTCATGCACAACCGCAGTATTAATATAGGATTCCTGAGTTGAACAGGTATTCAGGTAGAACCACAGCAGTTACGGTAACTGAACAACTCGTGGGACCCTCGTGTTTGGATAAAACGTTTCAAAGAAGTGAAACAACCGTGCGAAGAATTATTATACTGAACATAAATGGAAAACATCATCACTGTGTGATAGAAATGGATTTAAGAAAATTTGAATAACGCAAGTTTAGATATCTAAGGAAGGCTGCTCAAAGTCTGGATACTCGCAATAAGTTTGGAATAAGTTTACCGCCAGTGCTGTGCTTGTAATTGGGTTCACCTAGATACTACAGTCGGAACGAAAACTCGATCAATCATTTTCTGCGTCTAGGTAACGTACATTGTGAGTATTGGCTGCAGGAGGAGTCGCCACGTCATTCGCCTAGGAGAAATTACGAGATGTATCGCGTTTCCATCGACATGTTTCTCCCATGGCGAGTAACTGTTATGGATAGCTATCCCGCTTTTCTAATTTATCATAGAAAGGTAGCTAATTCGCTCTGAGGTTCTTTCGAGAAAGAAAATTAAAGAGAAAATCAAAGACATTAAGCTGCCTTTAAATTTCACAGCTGAAAACTGGCTAAAGAACATAAAGAAAGTGTTCAGTCCAGAAGTCTATGATACCCTTATATCCCAGATCATTCATGTTATCTTTTTTCGAAATAAAGAGAAGATCATCGTAACGACGAATGCTTACCAGAGCTATCAAAACCACAAGAGTCAGTATCGCGACTCCGTACCAATGGTCCGTTATCCATCGTTGAAAAGTGGCCAAGCTTGCGTCCGACAGCAGGAGTCGTCTGAGGGTGGCCAATGGTCCGCTCGGGTCGACCTGTCAAGGATAAGAACATGATATTTTACGTTATTAACGCTTAGTTTCATTTTTATCGACGAGACAAGCGAATAGACACATATATTTATATACTAACCTCCCGACACTTTTGAAAGATATCACAGTATCCGTTATAGTCGTTACAAGGTGTCCCTGGCTTCGAAAACATGTCGGGAATGTCGTAAGGTGGCAAATTCCATGCAAAGGAGGAT
The DNA here is from genome assembly GCF_021155765.1 of Diprion similis. NCBI lineage: Eukaryota > Metazoa > Arthropoda > Insecta > Hymenoptera > Diprionidae > Diprion > Diprion similis. Next base: position 5,434,492 of record NC_060111.1, on the reverse strand, counting down.
CTGAAAATAGTATAAAAAAATTTTCCCGATCAAAGAATGCACGAGGATTAAGGAAAAAAAAAAAAAAAACGTGCGGATACTGGGCATTAATATCTCGTGATAAAATTACAAGCAGGGCTGATTTTCGCCAGGTATTTTGCAGCACAGCTCGCAGCTCTTGGTTGGCGGATCGTCAGGTGCCGCGATGCACTGGCACGATTCTAGACCATACGCAAGGCAGATGCTCCCGGTGCATTCCTGTGAAAAAAAAATTAATGATAAAAAGTGAACAAAGTTGAAGAGTTCTGGTTTGTCAAGACTAACGTTACGCATGAGGGGATTATGAGAGTGATGAATCGCTTTGAAGGAAAGGTAGAAACTTGAAAGGTTCCCTCCTACTCTCGTCTAGAACCTTCGTGTAACCAACTGCTACGCGAAGTATTACTCTCATCAAAAAACGGGAGGAAAAAGAGGGAAAGCAGAAAGTTTATGGAGGAAGATGAGTTGTGGTGAGAGACTACTGCGGACCATTCCGTGTCTGACTCCATTCCTAATTACTCGTTGGCTTAATTAAGAGGAAGCTATTAAATGTGGCCAGAACTAGTTGGTATCAAGACAAATGATCACTGGTGTTATAAGAAGGGAGAAAAAAGAGGGGGGGAATAGAGGGAAAAGGAGCGGGCAGCCAGAAGAAGATTTCGTTGCACCCTTCGGATAAAAAATTTTGCATTTCCCTGTTCCACGACAGATCATACCAGGCTGAAAAAGCTGTAGCGAATGGAATTCGGTAGGATGCGATGCGTTACACATGTGAAAAGGTTCCGCAGGAGGCATGTTGTCACGGGTATTGCGATTGTCCGTGGTGGATGAAGTGCCACGTGCGGCATATCAGAGCCATGAATAGTTGATCAGCTGGGGATTGAGTGGGGGAGGAGAGGGTCTGCAGCTGTTTGGTGTTCAATATTCCCAATCGATGGTTCCTAATCTGCAAGTACAATAGGCAGTTCTGCATGTATTGCAAGTTGGCCATTGCCACGGAGTTCACTCGGTGTGGGCAACGATGTCACAAAGGTGCCGTTGCCGGTACACGGGAGTTGGGCCATTATAACTTTCGAAACTTTGTGCCGCGCTGCGATTACAAGTGTTCCGTTTGTCTTCCGATAATTTATGGAGCTACACACCTCGCTCGAGATGTATGAGAAGAGGCGTATAAGAGAGGTTCTCGTAACTCTTAATTAAATAGTTTATCTCTTGGAACGCCATGCTGTGGACGAGCAACTCGTATATTTTTAGCATCTCCAGAAGAACGAGAAGGAAAACAGTGGTAATAACTTACCGAAGAGCGGAACAAACTCTTCGGAATATACGTATACATGCCATTTGCACGATTGGTATTGTATCACTTGGGTGATGAATGAATCCGATTGCAGATTCAGGGATGAAGAGTTCATCATTTTGAGATGGAACATCATACTTCATGTCTACTTCGTGGATTCAAAGAAAAGAACTTGGTTATGTATTTTCAAATGTGTTTAAGTGGAGTCTTCTTCTTTTTCTTCTTCCCTTAAGGTTGTTTGGAAACCATTAAAGTCGACTTCCAACGCTATGACTGAAGGGTTCATCACTTCGCAGATTTAGCAAGGCATTCGTGACTCCGTTCCTACTATCTTATTTCTCGTATCCAAGTTCATAGGAGTTTCCACAATCTTGTCATACTCGTGTTGCCCCAACTGAAGCCGAGATTAATAACAAAGAGGGCTTAGAGCGCTTCGCAGTGTTCGCTAATCCTGATCTTAACTTCGTGTCGTTTACTTTGATACAAGAGACAGCTTGAGAAGATTCCCATGAGTCATTGTCAGTGTTTGCTCTCGGTGTGTGTTTAAGGCTTTCGCAGAAGCGGGAAAGGTAAAAAACGAAACGTTACAGGTGTTCACCGACACATAGGACAAAATGAAACCTAGATGGAGATCGTTTTGAATTTATTTAAAAATCCAAAGACGTTTGCGACACACTGACCCCGACAGAATTTCTTCTGCAGTGTAACAGCTGTAAACAATTTTGTCCGCCCACATAGAGACGAGGCCACATACAGAGGCTGGGAGAAATCAGCGTGCTTGGAGATCAATACGTCAGAGGTAAATGTGACGGGGTGATACGAGGGGGCTGTAAGTGGTTTTGAAACGAGGAACAGAACGGTACATACTGCATAAGCTATATGCCGAATGCCTATTTACTGTTGGGATGAGATACTCACTCCCATGTAGCAGACGAACTCCTCGTTGCATATAGTTTTGTTGGGTTTGTTGATAGATTGCGGACACTGGGGACCATAACCATCGCAGAAGCTCGCATCTCGACATCCATTATCGTCCCTGCATTTGTCTCCGCTTCGCAAGGTGCATCCAGACGTGCAGCAAGGCCCCTTGACAGATTGAAATACAAAATTAATGACAACCCAGATAATAAATAATGCGGTGAAGAGAATCGTGAGTTAATAACGGTTTTAAATCGACACAAAGTTTGCATATTTCCAGTATATTTCCGGACTCTGCCAATCGTGTCAGACAAAATATTCCGGGAATATGCTCAATACAGCGAGTGCATCTAAAGTGAAATAGTCATGAGAGTTAAAAAAAGCGAGCTCCGCTTCAATCTGCGGGTTTAATTATACTCTTCTCGTACTATTACTGCTTCTTTTTCTTAACGTTACTTCTGCGTCAAAGAATCTGAGAAACGAAAGATAAAATTTTAATGAAATCAGAATTCCCAAGCCTGCAGCAACTATGCGAAACTACACCATGATCATCAGGTACAAGATTGCTTCGCTTGATACGAGCCATTCGAACCCGCCGTGTACCTCACATTACCATTTTGGTGTTCCGACCCGCGATGTACATATAGATTCGTGTACGTGCCTACCGGGTGGCTTCAAAGAACTGGATATTTTCGCGTGAGACTCTACTGCTGCAACATCTAGAGAATGAAGACTTGGTCGAAATTCAACAGAATTTGCTCAGTAATTTAGATTCTCTTGTACGAAACTGTGAATGACTAATATAATTTCGAAATCATTCGAGAGCCACAATTTACGTGAAATAGGTTTCACATCGAAGAAAGAAGCGAAAGGTTGAACAAGAAAAAGAGACAGATAAATAATACCGCATTGTCGGGAAACGCGTGATTGATTTTCCTCTTGACGAAACATGAACTTTGCATTTGACGGGTGTAGGTGCGGGATCGAGAGCCGTGACGGCGGCAGTGTGAAGAGGAGAATGCTGAAAGCTCTGCGGGCTTCAATATCTCTGATTGAACTTTCAACGCCGAAGCCATCGAGGCTGACAACCGACAAATTCAATCTTCGCTAACATGCAAATGCGCGTTGGATTGTGAGAGTGAAAAGGGTGCGACGATCTGATAGAACAAAGTTGTAGGTATCCAATTTTCGTTACAAGGCGTCGACAATTCCAGACATAATAGAACAGTTCGGAAGTTTGAGAATTTCAGGGGAAACAGAGAGAAACAATTTGTCCAAATCGCCACCCTCTTCTCATGTATACACTTACCCGTGTATAACACAATCGCAAAAAAAAAAAAAAATCGGTAAAGTATTTCACGTATAACTCTCCAAATGTAATTTGATAACGTGCGCAAGCCTGCGAGAAAGAAAATTGAAAGCTTAACTTGGTGTTACGGTCGACACTCTTAAGAGACACCGTTGAAACAGGCTGGATTTGTCGAGGCTTTAATTGTAACGACCGTGAACGACGCAGCGCACAGCACAGAAGCCGGGGAAATAAATCGCTTTGAAAGAAGCTAGGACAAGTGTGAATCGCACTTGTATCACGCTCCTGGTATCCGGTAAGTACTCCGGGGTGGTGGGCATCACGTACCTTATACCTCGTACCCTCATTTGAGAAAAGGACGCTTTCCCAGCCACAGCATGCTTTGTACATCGGGTCTCGGTGAGCATTTAGCATCGTTTGGTACCTGAGCGTGGCGGCACAGCTAAAAGCCTGGATGTTTACACCGAGTAAAAAGTAACTTTTTCCAACCAACCCAACGCCATTTATCTTGGACGATCCTGAAGAGGGATAGTCCGGGGTGGAAATTGTTAGGTCGGAAATTGTCGGAACGGCCGAGCCGCAACTTTGCAGTAGTAGTTGCACTCACCCCGGCGGATATCTATCCATTCCCATCGCGGCAGTGGGTATTCTGTACGTATTTCTGTAGCGAAAGTCTTCCAAAGTTTCTTGTTCTATATGCCATCCGCCTCCTCTCTAATGCACCGACTTCCGTTTTGGAGACTGCAATATGGTAGCTCTATATCTATACGATTCGTAACGCCCCAGGAAGTTCTGCGACATCGAGAACCCGTCTTTTTCGAGTTGAAAATTCCACTTCATCACCGTCAAATGAAGTCGATAAGAAGAAATACAACCACATGGATCGTGGTCACCGTTTATCCACACGCCTTAAGGATTAGCACAGTTCGTTTTCCCCGCGTATATTCGAGATTCTGCGACAAGATTGTCCGCGTGTTTGCGGAGGAAATGAGAATAATTAATCAAATGAATTGCGGCGGTAGCTCCGCCGGCGCTTTCTATATCACGGGGTAGGAAACTTGGTCCAAAAGCAACGAGAAGAGATAAGATAATTAATCTTACCACTTTGTAAATCAGACGGATACCACCCGCCTCCTCCTTCCACCACCCAGCCGTTCGCGTACATAAACCCGACTTTGACTACCTTTAATGGTGATAGATTACCGCCCGGACTCGTTTAGTTTAAGAAAACGTACGTTCGATGGTAGGGAGTAGATTACTGGGGACTGCAGAAGCGCGGATGGTGGGTTTTCGCTTTTGATACTCAAGCAACGGGAACAAGGAATTGAACCTTGGCGATGTTCAATCAGGAGACAGCATCTCTTCCATCATCCATCACGAAAACTTTCATCAGATTTACACATCAGGACTTTGTGCAGCTGATTTAACGCATAAATATGATCGCATCGTTGTTCGATGAAAAAACGAAGCACACGGATAGTAACTTATACGTAAACGCGGTACCGTGTTTAAACGGAACTTACACCAACCCGGCAAAACTTTATGTCCCACGTCTGCCGAAGGAGTAGGTGTACCTCTGCAGGATGTTGCAGCGGTCCGATAACGGAAGACGGTTTACACAGGTCACATCCTGGTACATGTTTGTCCTTGGCAAACCCGTTACATCCCGCAGGATCCTCGACTCCCTTGGTCCTTCAGCGTGTACTATAATACCATCGAACACGCCACGAAGCACCGCAATCCTGACGCAAACAATACGTGCACCTTCTACTTTTCGCAACTCAAGTGTTGCACTTCGTTTTCCATGTTTAAATGGCAGAGAGGCTTCAACGACGATCGAGTTACCGGAAATGGAAGTCGTCGAATATGATTTAGGCGTCTGTCAAGGAAATTGGATGTTGCCTACGAGAGTTTCGTCGGTGTACATGAAACTTTGAGAAGTACGGCCCTTCGGAAACTTTGTATTAATATTGGTCCCTTTGATTATCAGAGCAGCTGAGATATAGCTACTGAAGGTCATGGCAGTAATAAACGGGTAGCGGACACAGTTGAAGAGTAACTTAATTTCGTTAATAATTGAATTGTAGCGGCATGAACAGGGACGGGTTTGCTTTTTTAGGCTCTCGAATATCCCCGTCTCTTTTCGTTTAGAGACGATGAAACCGGATGCAATAAAGTCAGCTAGCGGCATCCAATATTCCGTCCTCAACGGAAATCAATCTCGGTTTGCAGAGCGAAAAATCCACTGGAGAGAATCGCGTGACCCGCGTAAATCAGCCGAGGGTAGGAAAGTCATTTTGTATAGGTATCGTTCAATCCGTATTGTCCCCCAAACTTCTAAATCGTCTCAGAGAGAAAATCCCACATTCAACGGTCTCGTCGAGAACAACGGCGAAAGACGCTGCTGTGATTTCCGAAACGGTTTTGTCTCTCGGTATTATGAGAATATCAACTACTCTCACCTGACTCGGGCTGCAGACCGAACCCTCGGTTAACCGACAGGGCATCTCGTGGGCTGGATGATGACGTCGTTGAGGATGACAGCACGGATCGTTGCAATCCTCTTCCCAACCGCAATCACACTCCTCACCTTCCTCCACCACCCCGTTTCCGCAAAGCGAAGACTGTGGCTCTGTGAACAGGACAAAAACTGTCTCAATCATTCTTGACACAATGCTGCACGTAATTTTTTATTCAAATCTGCGGTATGACAAGATTTTATAGTTGACACGATTGATTCTACGTTGAAAACCCGTATGTCAACTTTTTGTAAAAGAATCCAAAGAACATTCAAACGTTTTACTGAAATAATTGTCAAAGACCAAATTCACTGGCTGTGATTTTTTTTCTCAAGCGTATTACAAAGATTGGTTATAATGCTTGGTTTCAACAGATCACGGATGTTCATTCGAGTTTCGAGTATGCAAGAACAGTAGCTATATATAGATCGTGTGGATTATAGTGCTGATAAAACGTTGGAGCATGAAATCCTACTTACTACCATATGTATCCAGATTCCTATAAACACATACTCACGAAACGAATAGGAGAAATGGAAGGATGGGATGTAATTCCCAGTAGGCAAGAAGCTGTCTCGAAATACCGAATGCACCTATACCCGGTGACAAGAGTGTTTCACACTAGCGTAGATCGGCGGATACGAGTGGCGTAAAGTGCAGCAACGGAAAAAGAAATAAGCAGGTATTGAAAAACAGCGCTTCACTGCGGATATAATGGACTGCAGCGGGAAGAAAAGTGGGTCGACGAGTAGGAAAAGAGTGCTAAAGATTCAAGAACTCGCTAAGCGACCGACGATAAGTTGGAGCCGAAAATTTACTTGTCCTGAGCTGTTTTTGATGCGGGAAAGTTGGCTTAGCTAATACCATAGCTTATCCACGGCATTCTAATGAAAGATGTAAGGCACGTACTAAACGGGTCCAGGCTTCTTCCCTTCTATCTAGCAAAACTTCATCCCTGCGCTTTTTTGTCGATATAGAAAAGCTCGCGACACGCTGTCAGCCTAGTTTCGCTCTTCATGCAATCACTCTGAATCACCTTCCAGAATCCAATACTCCACCTACTGGTTTGCGCTGCTTACAAGGCGTCTTCCAGCTTTTGTTGGAAAGGAAGGAGAGGACGCGGTGTCTGAAAGGAAAAACTCCCTTGCTGTATACAGTCACACTATGCACTAAACTGGAATGAAAAGCCTCATCGATCACTCAGAGACATGAATTTTCGGGATACTGCCAAACACGTACTCTACGCCCAGTATTATGCCAGTCCCGGTTGACCTCGTCCCATTCGATATTCGGCTGCATCACGCGATTGGTCAAAGACTTTGCATGTTTCAGGTCAAACTCTGTTTAAAATATGTTTCGTTCCGAGTCATTAGCTATTGGCAACAAAATCAAGTGTAGATTTCTAGTCTCATCTTAACAGTGCTGACAAATTAAATTCTGTTAACTACGTATGATGTGTGACGTGAACTTGAGTTACTTAACCCATCAAAAACGGATCTCACCACACGTGCACCCGCAAAGTGACTTAATTAAGTCTCTCAGAATAGCAGGAAGTCATTTGAATTCACTCGCAGTAATTCAAATTTACGAAGTGAGTCAAGTGTGGAACTGAGACCGGTCGCACGCAATGTTGCTAAGGTAACTGCATCAAGAGCATAGCCAATACGGTTCAAGGAAGGTATCCATGTTCGATTATCACTGCAGGTGGTTAACTAGCTGGATTGCTTAGTCCTGCAGCCAGCGGTACCTGAAGGGTACATTTCGGGTCGTATTTCGCTGGGCACCGTCAAGGGAAGAGGGTGGGTTCAAAGGGGGTCAGTTTGGAGGTGCAGGTAGCCAGCACGCCGTGTGACTGGTACATGCATTATGCAGTTCCTCGATAAACTTTGTCACCGCGAAGCGCGGCAGCTATACGATGTGAACCCGGGCTGCATCGAACAGCCTGCAAGTTTCAACTGCATTCACAAGCTAACTGGGACTCCTGCAATAGCTTCAGGTGCATCGAATGGTGATTGGGAGAATGTCAGAGTAGAGATCTTCCCGTTGGTGCTTGGCAAATACTGGGGGATAAATTGACCCTGGTGTTTAACCAGTAACTATGGAACTTGCGTTCATCTGGAGATGTTATATGTATATATATATATATATATATATGTATGTTATTAATACACTGCAGGAAGCATGCGATCGCTTTAACGCCGTCGGCTGGGCTGAGCACCAGATTCGTATTCGATTCGGACCAATCAGCTGCACGGTGCGAGTCAACAAAAGGTGGATCCGATGGGTGGATAGACAGTCCATTAACTGCGCCTTTGTTGAAGCTAATCGAATGTGGCGGTGATACCGTTCGCCAGTTCTCTTCTCAAGCCTTCTTTCTACCCTATATATCTATCCATCTATCGACACGTATCAACCGCCAAAACCCCCGCAACCCCCGACGTCTTTGCGTGCTTCAGAGGCATTAATTGAATCCTTCAGAAATTTTTCCACCCCTTTCAATAATAATAATCGTCTCTCCCTAGGTGTCAGATTCTGTTACGCGGATCGCCACACTGTCGAGAAACTCTGGGGAGGGTTGATAAATTCAACGAGCCACCATAATATATGGACCATCACACGCTACTGTCAATTAGCAATTGTAAGTGTTTCACAGTGATAGTTGAAGCCGGCAAGTCTTATTTTAATCTTAAACTGACTTTTTCGGCGTGAGGAAGAAGACGACGTTTCAGTATGAAATTTCATTTCACTAATCCGCAATGCAACTGACGAGTGATTAATATTACTTTCAGCCGATGTAATACTTGTTCATAATATTTCATACTGATAAATTCTGTATATTAGACACTTTGTTCAATTCCAGGGTCCCTCTTTTATTTTCATCACATGTAGGAATTGTTCTTATGAAATTTTTCCCATCTCATTGTAACAGCCACCCCGAAGATATATTTCAATATGGTAATGCGGCCATTATTTTTATGACGCCACGACAGCGGGCAGAGGGTTATAAAATTGGCTTTACGGCAGGAAGGACTGAAGCCACACTTCTCGCCCAGAGGTATCTGGGCATGGTAGGTATACATAACTTGAGAATAACCTCGAGTTCGGCAGTCCTTTGAGGTGTTCGGAAAAAGGAAATAAGAAAGAAGCTTAACCAGCGTATAACGAAATCTTTGCCGAGAGTTGAAATTAGAATTTCTAATTTGCAAGACAATCACGAATAAGGGAAAATTCCGAGGGGTGTTTATCACCGTGGTAACGGTCGAGGTGGTTGGAGGTACCGTGTGACCAGCGTTTCGCTGATATTTGCGACAATCCCAGGGCGTGTAACGTAAAAGGGTGCGCGACCCTTTTCCGGAGTCAAACGTCGCCCGGGGAGTTAAATTCGCGCAAGGGTTGCCGAATGAAATTCGAATCCGTGGGGCACGCACCTCGCGTACCCCGTTTAACGGGTTTCATTTAAACAACGGAGGCGGAGACGTCGGCGAAGGTAGAGAAGCTGGATTTTCCACCCCAACCAGATTCAGGCTCTTGGAATAAATATTTTAAGGACGCGAGGGGTAACAGGGGAGCACAGACCGCGGGTATAAGAATCCGGATCCAGAAAAAGTGTGCACGATGCCTTTTACGCGGGCAAGATGATGAGGGGGATGATAGGGAGGAGGACTGCAGGGGCAAATACGAGGTCTGGTGGAAGGGCCGGATGTTATTGCCGAACTGGACGAGGCGGTGATATGAGCTGGCTGACCCTCTTCACCGGCTAAAACGCCGCCGGATCCTTGGGCTCGGGTTTCTGCCCCACGGATGACGCCGGAGGAAAATTTGAAACGAATGGGAGAACCACGGTTGTTCCGCCGTTGCCGTCGGTCGAGTCGACGAGATGATCCTCGTCTTAGTCGACTCAACCCACTACTTTGTCCGCAGAATATTCAAAACCAGTCGGCCGTGCTTAGATCAGATCCTAGTTCACGCTTCGTTCACCGCAACTTGGCCGCATGTGTCAGGGTGATTAGAAAGGCTTCGGCACCCCCGTAAAAAACGTTTGGATAAACTTTTTGTATGATTTACATATGGGTGATAGTGAATTTGTATGGACGTTGGGGTGGTTGAAGAAAAAGTTTTTTTTTTCACTCGCTATAAGCCCCTTGAAGATTAGTGTTTGATAGAGAAAAAGATTATTCATAAAAATGACTTCTTTTATTATTCATAAAATGAAAGTTGAAAAAGTACTCGGAGACTGTTAAATATTTTTTTAGTTCTTGCATACATTTTTCAAGCTGATTTTTCAATTTTTTCAAACCTTTATGACGAAGCATAGTAATTATGATTAGAACACACATTACAGTCATCTGAAAACTATTGATTTTCTCTTTTTTGGTAAAAACGGTTAGTTTTCAGATTACTGGAATGTGTGTTCTAATTATAATTACTATGCTTTGACATAGAGGTTTCGAATCTGGAAAAATTTGCTTCAAGGATCTGTGCGTGGATTTGAAAAACATTTAATATTATGCCAGTATTTTAAGTTTTAACGAAAAGAGAATTTTTCCTATGTTAAATGTGTGAGAAATAAAAATCAAAATAATACTGACATTTGAGGCGGGAAAAGCGTAAAAAGATAAAAAAAAATTTGGAACCCCCCAATGTACATGGTTTGTCAAGAGTTTTGAAATAAATGACATCATCAGATCGCAAATTTACTTTTAAATAATGATCATTCACGATTCTGGACTTTGAGTTTGGTACAATTTGAACGTTTAAATGTTGTTGCATTTAGAAAAAAATGTGGTAAAAATTATAGTTCCAAGTACTACATTTTCTGGTTATTTTAATAAAAACCTGTTTGTTCAATTTACTATTTCTATCCAGTTGAATTATTTGGCTATAAAATAACTGCGTTGTTGTGCCAAAAATATCAAATCATCGCAACAGTCGCAAGGAACTTATCACAAGTGACTCCGGTTTTTGATCTATTGAAATTTTCGAATTCATAGCTAAAAAACCGGCGTCAAGAAGCTTTGAGTGAATAATTTTCAATATTTTTAATATTATATAATTTAAAAATTGACCGTTATTACTCAAGTCAAAGCACAAGCTTTGAACAATTTTTTTTAAGCAGTTTAATTAATGTGGCGACAAATGGATTAAACGATAATCCTGATACATATTCTGCATGTCCACAACTAAAAAACTAATCTCAATTTTGCGTGTGTCTAAAATTCTAATTTCCGATTATGATAACAAAGCAAAGACAGCCAATGACTGTGCAGTAATGAGAGCTAAAAATTTCTCTCCAAACACAAGCGTGTAAAATCAAAGGCCCAGCCTTACTCACCGGCAAAGCATCCCTTAGCCGAACGGGCCTTGTTGTTTAGCACAGGGTTGATGGAGAGCAGACTGCAGGGGCTGAAGCGGTTGTTGTTTCGTTTGTCGCCACTGGTCGCCCTGGCGAACATGATGAAGTTGCCGTCTTCACCCCCGGGCGAGCACTCGTCCGGATCGTGCTGCAGAAATGTCGATCGGAAATGTTGGCAACGTTACGTAGAAGGCGGTGGGCGTATTATAGAGCCCGATTTTCGACGGGCAGGGGAGGGGAAGGGAAGGGAAGGGTAGAGGGATGATGTTTGGGGCGAGCGTGGCTCACGTGAAGGACTGGCAACAGCTGTTACGCCTCAACTCCGATGACGTACGACTGTATGGGTTTTCGATTCCACTTCCAATATGTTATTGCGCTTTCGGTCTCCCGCCCCGTTTCACCCCAAGTCACCCCAGACGTCGTGACCCACCCCCTTCTCACCCCTCCCGTAGCTACACGCTAAGGTTGCACAAATTTAAAAGTTCGATTCGGTTTTATCGATACCAGTTTTACTGACAAGGAAAGTATCTGAGGTGTTCATACTTCGATGATTATCTTCATTCATCTGTGAAATTTTGTTGTTTGTACGTGAAGAATAACATTAGAAACGTGCGTTTGGTCACGTGCTTATTTTTAGTCAGTTGATAGTGAATTTTTGATTGGTTCCATGAAAGAATTTTATGACATTATGTAGAGATCGGAGAAAAATCAGTCTTAAGGGTTAATTTTAGAGGTTATTTTTGACACTTGAACGACTGAATTAGCATGAAAAAATAGCCTTGTTAGAAAGACAGTCTTTCGTGGTCCAAATTTTGATCCGGTTGAAATTTAGATGCGTTTATTTTATAATGAGATTCGTAGATCCTGCGATACTTAAGCAGTTATGAATTACAGTTTTTTGAAAAAAAAAACAATTTGATGCCAAAAAGGTGGCCAAAAGTTGGTCGGTCGGCTAAAATAATTCTAATTTGCACTTTTATTCTTTATATACAAAAGCCTTCAAATTCAAAGTATCAGGATAAAAGTAAACAACTGATTCTATTTGATCTAGTTACCCTTCGAGGTTTTCGCCAAAGTTTTAGAACCCCGACAAAAATTAAAGTCAGCTTATGAAATATTATTTGGAATTACAAAATACCTCGATGAATACGATTACCGAATAAAATTGCACCCACCACTAAAAAAATTCACCCCCCATTTTTTCTTCTCAGTGAGATCAACGGAGGCCTCTTTATTTCATTTATATTCCGCAGGCTATGCCGAGGCAACAGCCAACTTCCCCGATGATTAGCGCTCAAGTTTGGCGCCAGGGGATCGCGAATATTGCCCGAATCGCGAACCCGAGGGAACGAGGGAAATACTGCTTGTATATCGCATGCGTATAGCTATAACCACGTAACAACAACTTACCGGCGATCCAAAGTTGTGACCGATTTCATGGGCCAGCGTGACGTGCGATACCGCAGGTGGAACATGCTTTCCGTAATTCAGCAGCGTTATTATTCCCGTGTTCAACGACTTCATGCTTCCTCTGTAATGCTGGAATTATATTTTTTCTAAAATTATTTTACTTTAAGACCTTCCGCTCCGAGTGGAGATGATTTTTTTCACAAATTCCGCAACGTCAAAATTGTTTCTTCGAGTCTAGCACAAAATGCAGTTGAGTATTCATATCTGTTTTTTTTTAACCCATTATCAATGAAACCTGACTGAAAGTACTTCGGTAAATACAAAACTCTGAAGTTCGAAAATAATTGCTTACCAGTCTTTCTTGTTTTTTTCTTTCAATCGTGATTTTTTATGAATATAAAACCCCATCACAGATATAATTCTTCAATTTTTACCAAGTTTTGCAAAAATTTAGTACTTAGTACAACAAAGTTGAAAGTAAAATTGTAGACGTTTAAAATTACAGATAATTTGCTGAGGTTAATTTGGGAACTAACATGGACGTGACTAACATGGAACATCAGTGAGGTGTCCCCCTCTGATTTCGTTGAGACTCATGTATGTCGTAGAACATTGAAAACTAAGAGACACGTATATTTTTTTAGGGGCCATTTCCACCCCTTTAAACCGTTTTTCCGCAAATAAAAAAGAATATGTGTCTCTTAGTTTTCAATGTTCCACAACATACATGAGTTTCAACGAAACCAGAGAGTGGCGCGAAGGAACTGATGTTCCTTGTAAGAAATATGGCACCGAGAACTGGTTTGTAATCTGATAGATTTTGATCAATAACGCGAATAGAAAAGCACAGGCAAGTTCGTGCAAGCTGTGAGGCCTTTGTTTTCTCAGATGTAATCAATACACTATAAAAAGTACGACGAAAGAGGTGATTTAAAATGAAATACGGCTTAATACGAGTAATTCCTATTCTTGCCACCAGGTGTCGCAGAGCCAAATTGTCATTCCCAATAACACATCCGATTTATTTCGGAACTAGGCAGGCAGTCAGGCATCAACGAAACTTTAAGTTCGAGTTGAAGAATTGATGCGACTGAAAGGTTATTCCTTAATGTCTGTAACTTTGACTTTCGGGTTTGAATAATTTCTAGTCCTTTATCCGGCTGGCAGACGTTGTCTGCTATAGACGGTATTTAGCATAATATTAGGGCAAGTAGTCGACCGTAGTACATGGAACTCCTCCTATCCTGCGCCGAGTAAGTATACCCTTGGAGTTTCAGTCCTGCATTCAGCTGCAGACCATGCAACTCAGTTTCAAGAATATTTCACCGCGCTATAACGCCGCGCAATTTCCGGTACGGGCTTACGGCCAAGGGTGGTTGGGCAAAAGAGCAGACATACCCCGTTCTTCTCGCAAACGCCTCCGGCGTTCTTCAAGTCGCCTGTCCAGGCCAGGCCCAGTGTTCCCTTCTCGAAATCCCTGTAGGTGAACATGTAGGACAGGCAAAAGGCGTCGTAGTCCTCCTCTGAAAGAGATTATAGCAATTACCTGTACAGAGTGAAAGAAGATCGCACATATATGGAAAAATGGTGTGTTGGAGGTGGAGAAATTTTTAGTCATTCAATGTTGGTATGACGAAATTTTATACACGATCGACGTACATAATTTCATTGAATTTGGAGAGAATTTTTATTTCGAATAAATTCAAAGGAAAATACAAATTTATGCATCAAGATGCTGCAGCTCGATTTTCCGCCACTTTGCTTACTGTTACTGAAAATTACCTTCGATAATAAATAAGTCACTCTTCAACGGCAAAGTATGAAAAACGGTCCAAAACCCGTCAATGTCAAGTGACAGCTGAGCTATTAATAAAGACTGCCTTTGACAAAATTACATGCTACGTCGCCGCGCGTTTAATAAACTTTCATCATCAATCATACTTTTCAACGGATACGGATAATACGTATACCACATATGTATATCGATAGGTATATATCTATATATATATATATATATATATGTATTAGGGTGCTTCGTTTAAGACGACTATTTTTTTTTTTTTTTTTTTTTTCACTTCCGACCGAAAATTTCATCGAACATGTAAAAATAGAAATTGCCTGAAAGTTGGCAATTACACTTACAGAAAGTCATTTACACTTTTCGATTAAGTTTAGTTCATTCGTGAAATAACAACGAAAAAACAAAATTTTTTGGGTAAAAGTCAACTTTAGTGAACTTTACTAACTTATCAATGTAAGTTAGACTTAGGTACGTCAAATTGGGCACTTTTGTAGATCGTTTGATTCAGAGTAGATTGCGATCTGATTCGATGTGATAGTATAAAATGGCGCACAGATACAGAATTTTGAAAAAAAAGAAAATCTCAATTTACGTGTATTTTAATTGATAGATCTTTTCACGCCAATGTAAAGTACTTGATGTTATTCGAGAGAGAAAAAGAGAGAGAGAGAGAGAGAAATCTTTTTGTTGTAAAAACAATCAGCGGTCTGAGAAACTACCCGGGACCCTTCGGAAATAATAATGAAGTTATTTTTCCTTCCGATTCAATCAGAGCCTCGAGGGTGCGTATCGGAGCATTTGATCTGCTTTCAAAGATGATGATTGAATCGAGAGCGGCTTTCACAAGCGGCGAAGATGCGGCGTCGGAATCGAAAGGCTGGAGTCGACTGCTTAATCCGATTGGACTATAATTATTTCCGCGAAAATGGCGCACAGAGTTTCCTAAGCGTCGTACGGATAATTCACTCAGGGGTTGTGTTTACGGGCTGTTGCGGAGTGATACGTAAATGTTGGTACGAAGGTATGTACGAGTATATATATCTACACAGGGTGCCAAGAAATTAAGGGGTTGGAAAAACGTGGATTGTATTATTATATACACAACGAAAAATGAATTAAAATTGAAATTACGGTTTTCGGGGGGTCGTAAACGAGGCTTTAATATCCCTCGGCTCCGAGATGCGCGGTGCTGAATCGGTAAAACAGCTGTTTTATTTGTTTTAAATGATCCTCCCTCTGTAAGTACGATTTTCATTTTATTTGTTTTTCACTTTTACTCTTGTACAAATTTATTTTTCAATATACCTACCACCCAGGCAAGAGCCGAAATTTGGAGGAAAAAATTATCCGCGCACGAATTCATCCCTGGTGTATTTTTGTACGATGTCTTTAAAGGCCGCTTTTTATTTCCTACACTTGCACATACCTTTACGTACGGGGCATTCCACGCTAATTCGACCTGAGTTTTACCCTTGACCTCTCAGATTTTGCCCGCGATTTTTTTTATGATTGTTCTCATTTTGAAAGGTACTCAGCTTTTCTTGAATTTTCTACAATTTTTAGAAACGATTTTATCCACCGACGGAAATTAAAAATTTATAAAAATTCTGAAAAATCCTGCATCAGTGGGCCGATTTCTCTTCTTACTATTTTCAAGTTTTTCCCGCAAAAAAAAACCTTGAAAACCTAAAAGTGGAAGTCACTTTACTATGGATGGTTGCCGAAACATTTTTATGTCACATCGGATTTTTGAAATTTTTTTCTGATTTTTCGCAAGACATTTTTTTTCCTCTTCATATCTTGCTGATAAAAAAAATTGCAAATCGTAAAATGGTTCCAAAAAATCTGAAAAAATTTTCAAAAATCTCAGAGGTTAAGGGTAAAATCCAAGTCGAATTAGCGTGGAATGCCCCATATATATACATGCACATGTACACACATAACAGAGTGGAAAATAGCGGTTATATACGATAGGTGGTGTCGAAATACTGAAATTAAGATAAACCTACGTGTGGCGCGCCGACCATTCTCGTTTTTGATTTATTCCATGCGCTATCTATCCCAGTTATATCAAACCGAGATGTGAAATGCGATGAAAATAACGCCATTCGTATTACTTTCCGAAATATTATACCGCTCTAAATAATGTGAAAATAAAAATTTATAAAGAATTTATTAAAATCAAAGAGTAACGTAAAAAGTAAGAAAAGCTGAGGAAAATTAAACTCTAATATTATTTACGCACGTGTGTGACTTTTCACAGTACATATATGTATAGAATTGTGACACGATTAGAAAGCTCAAATCGTGAAAATCGATCGTATTCCTAAACAAAGAGAGATCAAAATGGTGCTATAAATTGATAAAACTAAAAATCTCCGATGATTCAGAATTTCGTTGTTTCAGATTTCAAAATTTTTCATTTTCGCACTTTGGAACTTGGGCTTGTCCAAGTTATGCCCTTTCGGAACTTTGATCATCGTGTTTCGTACCATTCGAAACTTTGATTTTGGGTTAAAGTTTGACTTCTTTCCCTCAACTTTTCCCATCAAAAACTTCTAAATTTGGTACTTTTGCTACCTTTCAAATTCGGAACGTCAACCCCGCCCCATTTTTTCTGGTTGTTTCATTTGGGAAATCCAGGGCTTGATTATATATGTATATTGTATACCTTTAGGGGGGGTCGTCTTGTGTTCTTCAGGGTTGTACTCAAGTTGTTCTCCACGGGGCGTTCAATGTAACGGATAAATGGCCCTCCCTCCAGGTCATTACCTAGAGCTTTGCCTACTAAAACGTTTCCTCAACTGTTGTAAACACTAATTACACCGTCGAATGATTCGTTTAAGGTGCCTCACGGTTTCATTTGACAAGTACCCACTCTGCAGGCACTGCGATACCTCAACCCTCACTATTCTCACCCTCGCGATAACAACACTTACATTGTACACCAGAGCCTTTGTGTTGTTTCCAGTTTTCAACTGAATACTCATTTACCAGTAGATTCAACCTCATCCTGTTTCTGATTTGTACTTTGCGATCATTTGTAAGGACGAATTTTGACTATTCAGTTTTTCTTTCTTTATTTTTGTTTATTTTTTCTTTTTGTGTATCGATTGAAATTCCAGCGGATAATGTGTGAATATTAATATGGAACGCTAGAAATTCGATTTTGAATTTTAATTTGATTTTATTAATCGAATCGCGTTTTTTCACGATTCCAACCGATGAATCGTTTTCAAAATGAATGTACAGATTGACAATGTTGCGTCGATGTTGTTTGTGATTAAGAAATTGAAATATTGGATTGACCATTGAAAAGAGAAAAAAATCTGTGTCAACAACTTTGTAGAAAATAGTTTTGATCTGAACAAGATGAACCACCTTGTCAGATTGAAATCAAACAAATCTTCGAGATTTGTAACAATTTCAATACAATTTGAATCAGAGTATCAGTGTCTAATCTTTTTTTGATAATTCCTGTATTCTCCATTTTCGCATTTTCCAAACAGATTTTCATGGCCCAAGAATATAATAAATAATGCTAACCGTTAAATGCACGATAACCGTTTAATAAAATAATAAAGAAAGTATCGATTTCTGGTTGAACAAGATCCTTGATACGAGTTTAAAACCGTGTTAAATAAATCGCATAAGAATACAACACATAAGAACTGTGAAGAGTAAAAAAAAACTAAAATAAAAAAACAAAAAATCAAAATCAAAATGCATCGCTTCCCTGCGAAATGGATACATTTACGCGTGTAAATAGGAGGGTGAAATGATTTCCGGGTTAGCCGGGCTCGATCCAAGTTCTCAGGGGGGTGGTAGTAGCCACTAGGGGATGAAAAGCTGGCTTATTATTCATTTTTGACGAGCTTTTCTCGGCTCCTCGTAACGGCGAGCTGTCCGGTGTTGAAACGGCGATAAGAATGGCGGGCGGGGTGTTCAGGGGGTTACAAGGGCGACGAAACGGAGCAGCGTGAGCTGGAAGCTGCGAACTATCGCGACCCAATTTACCCAAACCAAACCAAACGAAACGTAAACGCGAACGGTATCCAAACTATTATCATTGTCGGGGTGTTGTTCGCTTATCGGGGGGCGCGCCCAAACCATTGTGGCGTTTCTGGTCGATCGGACGAAGCAATGAACCGGGGTATTATGGGCTCGCTTCGCGCGGGCAACTTGGTTCGACTGCAACTGGAGATTTTCATGGAGTCCGCATAGTCGCCCGAAAATGCCGGCCCTGGTCCCGAGTAATTTGGAATGAAGCTGATATCTCGGGTTGACTAGAAAGGAACGCGAGTTCAACGCCGTCTTCGAATTCGTGCGACTAATGAACGTTTTCTTTTTTTATCGGTGGAGGATGGTTTTTTAAAGGGGTGGAAACGATCGCCAAAGATCACTGCCTTACGGGTAGATTTTTTCACGCTATTTATGTATTGGAATTGAACAAACGCTGACATGTTTTTATTGGCGAATGAAACACTTCGGCGTTGGTTGCAGTTAAATACATGAAACGCTTTTGTCCGAAGATGAGTAACCATCCCCCGTTGGTTATACGTTTTTGGGAATCGTTTTTGTCAGTGATAAATACAATACTTAATACTAATTTGATTTTATTTTTAGACTACGGGGATTTTATGAACTTCAATCCCGTTAGAAAGTCTCCAAATAGTGTGTCTATATCATGAATCTAACCTATACAAAGTTCAAAGAAAAATTCAAAACTTTTCACTAGGTTTTCATGGTCACTGGTGACGAATCTAAGATCAGCTGAAAAAAGGATCACATATGGCAGTCGAAGGCTCAGAACTTTTCTGATTTTTCTGTCTTAAAGTACTTAAGCGTTCTCCAGTCGTTGATAATGAATTCGACGTTAGGTTTCCGAAGTTCGAACAAGATAAGTACGGTGTTGGTGTTGGTCTTGGTCCTAGTCCTGGTCCTGGTCTTAATTCTGGTCTTGGTCTTGGTTATGGCCTTGGTCTTGGTCTTAATCCTGGTCTTGGTCTCGGTCTTGGTCGTGTTGTTGGTGTTGGTGTTGGTGTTGGTGTTGGTGTTGGTGTCGGTATTACTGTTGTTGTTGTTGTTGTTTCAGTTTGAAATAAGTTTGAAAGCGAGGAGTTCAAAGGCTCGCGCATGTTGAACGCAAACCCGGTTATTTGACCTGCGGACTATACGTCCCATGTATCCTTAAGCCTGGGTTCAATCCCGGGATGTGTCGCTAGCTTGTTTTACACAGATTTCCGGCGTCTGTAAGCACAGAGCTTTCTTCGAGTCCGTCAACCCGGGTCTAGCTATTCTGCTTTGTATGCAGATTTGGGAAACACACCACTGGGATCACATATCCTTCTGTATTCGAATATCGTACGCGCGTGGCATGGTGCCTAGTATAGCCTAGGATTTTCGGAACGCTTGATATGCTCTTCGGCCCTGGGGAAATGAATTTTCAACATCTCCCCGGCCGCTCGTTGATTCCCTGCCAACGTTAAGACTCCCGTTCTTAATCAACTCGCTACCCCGTTAATGAAATAATATTCAATTCACGACATTGTTCTAGCACGAAATCTTCTTCGGTACCTGACAGACTAATTCTTTCCTTCGTTATTCTACGCGATTCTCGTATTTTCACTTCCATATCGGCATCGAAGTAGAATTTTGAACACTGAACGTAAATTTGAAATTCTCAGTTAGTTAATTGGTATTATATTATTTCGTAAGAAACTATAAGAAATCCATATTATGACAAGTTGAAATTTGCATCGATGTCGATTGTCATGATTTTGTTTGGCATCATTAATGTGCAATAATAAAAGGAATAAAAGATAGTATAGCGATTATACGAAAGAATTATCAACTCCGAATAAAACGTGCATAATAAATACCTTGAATAGAACGTATGAGGGGATAAAAAAAACAAAACTACTCAAATATTCAGAACCAATTATTTATACGGTTAAATGACTCTCCGATGCGAATAATCAATTACATTACGTTAAATAAGGTTCGTGAATTGAAGCTTGGTTTGATTTTCTCGTGTAATCTGAATCAATTGCAGCTTCTTTTGTCGACGTTGTACTCTCAGAGTTTTTCCATTTACGATGGAAAATAACGGACTGATGAAAGCTTGCACGAACCGATAGGAGTGAAAATAATTGTACCATTCGAAAGCACTCAACTCTTCGGTGCCCTGCACTGTTTAACCGAACAAAAGCAACCTTCGTGTAATATTCCAAGCACGAATCGATACGCAGACGAGTCTATAGATGCCTTGGTGTTCGCGTATAATATTGACAGCACGTTTAGATACGGGTAGGTAGGTACATTACAGGTAATGCGTCCGATATTTAAGGACGTTGGTTTATTTAAAAATCGATGCCTTTTATTAGTTTTATTATCACATACTCGTAAACTGAGTGTTTATCAAATTACGATACTTGTCAGCTACGAATGACTGTTCAAAAACACAAAAATACTGTGATACTAAAGAATAGCTCAGTTAGGGGGGGGGGGGGGGGGGGGGGGGGGCAAAACGGGATACTTAAGGAAATACTTGATTTTCGAGGACTCGAAAACGCTAAATTTTTTTGTCCTTAATTGTAATAAAAGAAAATAAAAATAAAGAAAAGAGTAGAAAAAAGAATTCTGAAGATAAAATAAATTTGATGAAACTAAATTTCCTTATAACTAATGTAAGTAAAAAAATCAACATTTCACATAATTATTGGATTCAAAAACCGAAAAAAAAATTTCAAGATCAGACCCATGATGGACCGATATCTTTTATATATATATATATATATTTTTTTTTTATCACTCTTTATTTTTTCTGATGAACTAAAACATTGTTCAAACAGTCTAAAAATTGTCAAAAAATTGTCAAAACTTTTATTTTTCCTTAAAACATTTCAAGATTGGTTTCATGCGAAAAATGGAATTGAAATTTTCTCCGTCCAAACAATTAAGTTTCCAAAGTAGGTAACATCTACTTGAATCAACGGCGACACGAGCAAGTAAGAAATAAGTAACGATATGTGATACAGAGAGCTTGTGATAAAATTTTTTTGCCGAGATTTAACGCGGATTATCAGACTTTTCCGATACCCATACTCGATATTGCCACGAAAGTTGGAGAACCGGGAAGCAAGAAAGGGTGAAAAGGAAATGGGAATGAAGAAGTGGATGAGCTGCTTGTTACACTCGCGAGGCGGAGGAACGTGAATGAAATTCAAAACTACGCGGGGTTAAATAAAGCTCGATGTGATGCAGCCGATCGAGGTTGGATCACTTGTTGGCCCGTATGGCATGCATGCATTCTCGACTAGCTCGGCTAGGGGGTTGATTTTTCCCTGTAATTTTACCCCGCTGCAGCTGGCAATTGCGAATCATGCGCAATCACACTCGTATCGTTCAGTATTTTTATTATTAAAGTTCAAAATCGCGGATATTTGCGCCGCAGCTTCCGGGCTTTTATCGGAATCGCGATACAGTTTATTGATAAGCTCGTGCGCCCCATCCTGCGATCGTTCTCGTTCATCACGGTCGTTTCACTCTAGTGGTGTATCGTAGCTGTGGGGTACGTACGTATCGGAAAATTGACGTGGGATGTTTCACGAAATACGATATATTTTTCTCGGAATTTTTCATCATTGATGGTACGTGTGATGTGTATGATTGAAAACGATTAAGTGATTGATTCGTTAAACAAGTTGGTGAAAAAAATCTGCAAGTTATTAACAAGAAATTTGTAAGATAATTACATTTTTCTTTCTTTTTTTTTTATCGTACTATCGTACAAAATTTGAGAATCTCTAAAGTCAGTGACATCGAATTTCGTATGAAGCTTTGAAAATGGTTAGTGACATTCAAAAAACACGACAAGACTTTTTCGAATTGTACCTACGAAAATCGTTGTTCCTAGATTTTTGGAGTAACTGATTTTGAGTTACGAATTGAATTTCCAGAATACTAAATAGAATTCAATAAACACGAAAACTTCTTCGAATATTGCCAACAAAAATCGCTATTCCTAGACTTTGGAGTAACTAATTTTGATTTTTTTTTTTTTAACAAAATTCTGAATACAACTAACAAATCTAATAAAACTCTAACTATCGAACTCGAACTAAAATAAGTATCGAATGATCTAGGGGAACGTCAGACACCGTCATCATAATTAACCGACAAAAAAACTAGCAATAAATCAATAACCGGAAATGAGGATTACGTCGTAGTTTAGAACGCAGCTAAGCACAAGCCCTGTTTTCCCCGATAGGTATCTCATCTCCGAGGATTAGGCTCGCGATGATCAACAATTTATAAATGCGGATTATCCGCTTCGATAGGTTTCGTTTCCCTTCTTCCAGCAAACGGCTTACATGTTACAACCCACGTGCACGTCACGAGTTATAAATTTCCTCATTAATCAAGAGAACTGCCCGTATAAACTCATGCATTGTATTACACGTATGAATAACTTATCTCCATTGTATACACAAACATAAACTTGCAAGTCGTTGAAACGTGATGCTTTTTCACTCTCTCTTACAATATTTTTTCCTTTTATATTTCGTTGGATTACTTATCCGTTCATCGCAATTAATTTTAACATGTTTTACTAATTATATACCTAACAGGAAACCGGAATTTATTATGCAGCGGGTAATCAATTCGCAACAAAATTTTGTTTAAGATATCTCCAAGATATTCAACGGACATTTTAACGACTAAGAACGTGAAAAACAGTAACTAACGAACCTACGTTCCCACCTCGATTATCTTGAATTTTTCAAATATATTAACTTTTTTACCCATTCAGATCCGGGTTTTTCCACTTTTTAGTTACTTTAGTAATCAACGAACATGAAAATACAGTCTAATTAGCATAATTATTTATAATACATGATTTATAAATAAACAAACTAAAAAAATAACGTTTCTTTCGGGAAAATTCATTTTTAAACAATCTATCCAAGGAAATAACTTGAAATTTAGTGTAAGTGGATTTTTAGAGTCGCTGGTTACAAATCCGAACTCAGGTTTTCAAAATAAAAATGGCGGATTCGTAATCAGTGACCCCCCCCCCCCAAAAAAAAAAACCTCCCGTGCGAGAATTTTCACGATCATACTATCGTTTAAAAAATTTATGCTTCAAAAGGTTCATCCACGAGTTTGAAATTGTTAAATAAATAATTATTGCCAACTCACCAGAGAAGAGTTCGAGGAATTCTTCGACCCCATAGGTGCCGGTGAAACGATAGGTGGGGTCTTGGAGGGCGTCGTGACCGTGTACTTTGACCCGTTTAATCATGAAGCTGATGTTGTCGGGCTGACCGTCCTGGTTGAAATCTGCAGAGTCACATAAAAGGCAATTAATTAATGCGGCGAACCGGCGATTAAGGTATTATACATAGGTAGAGGATAAGCCCTGTGCACCCTGAGAGGGCGAGCGGCTCGTGTGACTGCCTACAGCGTTTCTAATTTGGAAAATAATTTATTGTCGCATCGCGAGGATTAATTTTAAAACCCGCAAACGATATCTGATCTGGAACGCAAACCGGAAGTGGGTATGTACAGCGGGGGCGAATCTAATGTCGGGCACGCGATGGATCGGATACACCGATGAATCGTTTCCGCAATCCTTCTCTGCGCACATGCATCGTACGTATGACGCATACAGGTGTAACAAAAAAAAAAAAAAAAAACTACTAACTCGTTCCGTCGTCACTTTCCTCCTCTATTCCGATTTCATTAGCAAAGTGTTTTGTATCATTCGAGAAAATTATGCATTCGTAAATAATATAAAATACTCGAGAAAATTACCGCTGTAATTATCTGAAATTTAAGTGAATTGGCCTATTTTCTTTCTACTTTTCCATCGCAGTGAAATTCGTTTTTTTTTTTTTTTTACGAGAAAACGCTTTAAAGTTATTAACTTTGCATTAAGAAATGGGAAAAAAAATATTCAATTTCCTTATACGTATTAAACACACGTCATGTATATTAACAACATTTGCAACAGTTACATGCAATTTTGAAATTAGCACTGGTTCAGACGTCATATCAATTTCTTTAAAATTGTTTCAACTTTTTGTCAAAAGAGAAAAAAAAACAAAACAAAAAAAAACAAAAAAAAAAAACTAATTTTCTCCCAAATTGCAGATAAAATAAATAATATTTGTTTAACCCATGAAAAATCAGTTGTTTCGTTTAAAATCTATTATGTTTTTGTAATCGAGATTCTTCAGCTTCGTATTGGGAAAGAAGAAAAACAAAAAAACAAACAAAAAGGTTCGACTTCGCAAAATTTCTAAGCTCTTCTGCATTTTCGTATAAGTCGAGCAAAGATATTCAATAATACGAAGGTGCACGAGTGAATCAATTCTATGACGGTTATAAATTCGATGAGTTCGCGTGTGGAGAAACAGTTTACACCTTTGCATGCAATAAACCATCGATCGATCGAGAAAAATCGATTTGAAAGAAAGGAAAGACTGTGTGGAGGAAAAAAATGAAAAATAAAGAAAAAAACAATAAAAAAAAAAAAAAAATCGAATCGAGAGCGAGTAGAAAAAAGTTTCCTGTAAATATTCAGATTAATTTCGTTTGGAACGAGGTAGATACATATATATATATATGGTGTGTACATATGTATACGTCTATACGTGTGGAATTTTATCGGCCAATCAAATTACGGCCCAGTCATTCGGCGTGGCTGCACGAGTTTGCGCTTCGGTAAGCTTAGAAATATACATATATAGAAATACGTGTATATGTTATATACATATGTATTATATGTTTACGTGCATACGGAAGACCCTGGGCTTGGCGTGTCTGATGGTATTTAATCACAGCTTCTAACCATGCAAGATTCGAAAGAAAAAAAATGAAGATAAAAATAGAAGGGAGAAGGAGAAAGAAATAAGGAATAAAGGAGAAGAGAGAAAGAAGTATAAAAACGGTAAGAAATCATGCAATCTTCCTTCGTGGTGATCCTTTGTCACTTTGGTGTCGATTAGGTGGGTATTAACTTCGTAAGGAAAAACGATGAAGAAAATAATTAGAAAAAAGAAGATACTGAATAGCACAGAATCAGCGGACGATAAATTACCGGTTTTCAGATATCGCGGCGCTTCGGATAATACGATAAAAAGAAAAGTAATTGCCATTATCGAAGGTTGAATAAAAACTGTAAGATTTTTTTCTCTCGCCCTTTTTTCTTCAGGGTTAAGTGAAAAAAAGTGGCATGATGAAATTGTGATGAAATCAAAGTTGGCAAAAGTGAAACTGACTGACAATGAGGTGAGTCTTATAAAAATCTCATTTCAACAAGAAAAACAATTCGTGCTCGTAAATTTAAATAGATGAAATTCGGTTGATGATAAATTGAGAGAAATAACATTATTATTCCGAATTCGTGGTACTTGATAGAATCGTATTATGTACAAAAAGCGTATTTTCTCTATAAATTTCTTGGAACGATTTTTGATAATGATTCCAGTAAATTTATCGAGAGTCTTTTATTTCTCAAGAAAACGTGACGTATAGCAATTTGAAAAATGGTAAAATAGTGCAACTGCGTTATAATAATTGCCAAAACATCGAGCTGGATTTCGCATTGCACATGACGCGAAGCAGTGATGATCGATTAATCCATTAATTCGAGGGCTTTAATAGTTCTCACACTCCTCGAGGAACAAAGAGGAAAGAAAAAGTAACACCGATGGCTGACTACGGACACTCCAGGCGAGGGATTAGGATTTTCTGGTTTACCTTAATCAGCTTTGCTTGGCGGCTACATTATAACTTGTCGTAATTTCGCAAGCAGTGAAACCGCGACTTGCCTCTCTGGCGCAAGTATTAGCTATAATGTACTTTATCCGACAAGTGAACGTCGGAACTCACCGGATTGAGCGTCCGACTGCGCATGCGTAAGATTTGTCGTATTTTCATGCAGGCTAGCCACCTTAAACTTCAGCCCGCTAACGCAGCTTATGGAGGTTATAGGTGATGCGATTGTTTCATAGGTTAGAAAGACGTAAAATAGTCGATGTAGTCATTCGAAAAGGCTTGGAACGATTTTATTGTCAACTTACCGCTGGTCGATGACAGCTACGAGTCATCGTGACGGCATTACCCGTTTCTGATAAGTTGGCTGTCCTACCTTACCGACCCATAGCGTCCAATTATCACGCGCATGCGCGGTCGATTGCCGAGCCCCACGTTTTACAGTTTCTTCTCGACAAGCCTTAAAATTCGAGCGCACTATGCGGGATGAGTTGCCCGCCTTGATGTGACGGCATCTATACGTCTACACGCGCTCATATAATCTGCAGAAGGCACGCACCGCTCGAGTCAAGACCTACCTCCACCCCTCGCCCAACTTTATGAGGGTTTCCTAAAAATACTAAATAATGCAGAGGCCCATAAGCTGAAGGATGAAAGGGACCGATGTGAAAAAAGAAACCAGACGAGTGCAGCTTAAGCCTCTAAAATGAGTATGGCCACGCCGATCTCCGTCGTAAAACCGCATGCGAAGGATTGAAACACATTTTTCTTTGTTTCGTTTTCAGTCAGAAAACTCGAGTCGATGCGTTCATTAAGTTGCGAATTCTTATGGATAACGTGGAGTATTAAAAAAGCATAAAAATAGGAAAATCTGTGGTGAAAATGTTTTCTGTCTCGGCAAAAAAAAAAAAAAAAAAAAAACACGATGACATTGAAGAAGAGAAAAATGAACTGCCAATCTAGTATTTTATATAAAAATCTTGCTATTTACTGTCTAAGTCGAATATTTGGAAATATTTTTGAGTTTTCTTCCAGAAAATTTATAAACAATAATCAAGTATCATATGGAAAAAATAGGTTCATTATTTCCTAGAAAAACATAAATATACATAGGAGTTTGAGATATTCTGGATAAATGATATTATTCTGTATGTTTCAGGAAAAACTTTCCAAGTCATACGACGCGTGTGAATGTTGATGTTGTATTAATTCAGGAAAGATGCAACCAACTTTTGGAGATCAAGAAGATGCAGGGGAAGGGAAAAGTACGCGGCAGCAGGGAATATCGAAGAACCCACGGGGTGCAAAATGTATTCTGATGAGCGTCTCGGCGGGGAAGATTGCAAGGAAGTATCTACTTCGAACGGCTTTAAGATAAGAAACAGCTAAAGAATTTTTAAACGACTTTTCGTTCGAACTGCCAAAGTATCTTTCACCGTATAAACATGCTGTAAATACAGATTGCCATAAGATTTTTAAATAAAAATGACACATTTTCGAAAGAAGAATAACAAATATTGACATTCATTTTTTCCCCTGCCCACAATTCCGCTTCAAAAGTAAAGGAAACCGCGAGTGTAATTATTATTTCTCACGTAGTCCAATCACGCAACTGAAGCATTATTTTATTTACTTAATTGATTATATAATTTCGTTTTCGCATTTTAAACGTATTATATTTATCCACCTGAGTGTGTTTGTTTTGTTATTGATGTAATAGTATTTCGTGCAGATATATGAGATACTTTTTTCACCAATCAGTTTATTTTCCCCTCGTTGAATTTGCCCGAATACTGATTAACAAATATGATAATTCTGACTCTGCGCGATTCGTGTGTATGAATATTTATCGAAACGCGTCCCGTTAACGAGGTCGATTTTGTCAGCGTCAAATGAAAAATCAACAACAAAAGGAAATTAAGGAGAAGAGTAAAAAATTGCGGGCAATTGGAAACGCGATCGAGTTGTCACAAAATTCAAATAAAAATTCTCTCCCCAGAAAATACCTCTCAAACCTTATTATAAACTCGATATCAAATCGATTAATGAAAAAAAAAAAAGAAGACCTGTTCCAATGAAGTCATCGTAGAGTAAAATTGACCGAACCTAGAAAATTTCCATCGATCTGGAACCAGATTGAAATGAAGCTTCGACATACCTAAGCGTTTTTGCTTACATAATTCCTGTACTTTTGCATTCCGTAGCAGAAATAATAAAAATCATGGATATTCGACCATCGAATCTCCTTAACCAGAGTCTGTTTCATCGAGATCAAAGGACATGACTTGATCCATTGTCACACTGCCTTAAATTTCCTCGGAAACTCGAAAGCCAGCGTGTATTAACAGGTATAAGATGCTTGCTTACCGGTGTATCTGTAAATCGCATTGACGCGTTGAACATGGCGAGTCATGACCTCGATGCAGGCCTCTTCAGATTTGTAGTGGGCAAAGAAGGTGTGGTCAGCCTGAAGGTAGAGCATACAAGTTGTCTTTTTCGGGTCGACCGAGGTACGTTTGCGGAGCACTCGAGTGTACCTCTCTCTGTACAGTCTAAACAATACAATTGCGAGCGATGTTATAACTGAAACAACCCTTCTCTACATGGGGTCAAGTGTGCCTAAAATAATAGCGAAGGGATCGAGGATTTCGTAAAAATTGGGAAGGATTCAAGAGAGATGGGTATGAAAATCCGGGAAAACCAAGTAAGAGAAAATTAACCGTGCTAGGAAATTTCTCTGAGAAAATGTCTATTCTTGATTTTTTCATTAACAAATTAGCTCACGTAATCGAGAAAAGATATCCAGATATTTCGAAGATTTTTCCAAGCAGAAATTAAATGTATTTGTAACATGAAACAAACTTCGAATCACTCCGTCGATATGAACTTGCATACGTTTTTGCTGATTGTTATTTTATTCAGAGGAAAAACGTGAGATTGAATCTTTACGGCTTGATAAGAATAAAAAAAAAGAAACTAAAAAAACACCATAAAAAGCCCGTTCAAGCAGCTTAAAAAGACGTTGCGTTGCCGTTTGAAAGTCATTTTACTGAAAAATAGGGATCAAACGTTAAGGGGATCTTATGTACGACAGTTTAAATAAGAGAAGGTGAAAAAAAAACCTGTAAGAACGCTGTCAGAAAACCTTATAAACGATTTTCCTTTTGTCGATCCAAACTTAATTAACATTAAGAAGATTTCCAGACAAGACGATTAACTTTTATGTATCATAAATGTTTCAGACGGTGAAAAAAAATTTCTTGACCCCATAAAGAAAAATATTTCTGATCAAGGAAAAAATAACAGTCTAACCGTTGGTCAGAGAATTTGAAAATCGGTTTCGCGGTTTCAAACTGTCCGCAAGCTCGCATCGAGTCATTTATGAAAAGCAAGAAATTAAGGAAAGAGACATTTTTTACTCCCTCCCCCCCCCCCCCCCCCCTATTTCCTCATTCTCTTTTTTTGTTTATTTCCATCTCTTTTATCTGGCTTTTCCCTAAATTTTTTCCATTAATTTGGCGTAAAGAAAAACATAAAGAGACAATATCGTTGAGAAATGAAACACAAAATCTGATTGTCACTGTGTAAAAAAAAAGTCCCTAAGACGTTTGATTATATGTTCGCATGAATAATCTTTGGTAAATGGAGTTGAAAATCATCATCAGTAATAATATATTAGTGTTATTGAAAACCGTGTATAAAAAACGTTTCTAATTGGATTGACGAGATCAAACTAAAATTTACAATATTATATACAAACTAGACTTCTAGTTTTATTTTATTATTGTTAATAAGACTAAATCATGAAAGAACCGTGAATGAAAAGTCGGCAAGAAAATATTATTCGCTGTATCCAAAAAGATCGAGATTTGGTAGAAATTTATTTTACACGGCCAAATTCTAATTCCAGACAGAGAGAAAGAGAAAGAGAAAAAGAGAGTATTTGGACATCGGAAAAAAGATTGCTTGAACCTACTTGTCGAGTAGTTCCAAATTGTGGGAACTGGCAGTTGGGTGCTTCCGTCGAGCATCCTTCGGATAAAAGCCGGGCTTTGCGTGAGACTTTCCATCGTTTAGGTGCTGGTAGATCGGCTGCGAGGTGTTGGGCTGATAGGTTGCTTCACTTTTTCTGAAACTGGAGTTCATCTTTTCAAATCGCGTGGGCATCAAGATTGAGCTCGAAGATACGGACTCATCCTTCCTTCCTCAGACCCTCGATGGTCTCTCGATGGTCACCCTTGACGCTATACTGACCCGGACTTCTTACCAGCTATCGTTCTTCGTAATCGCTTTCCCCTCCCCCCCCCCCCCCCCGTTTACCCTCTATTTCCACGGAAGTCCAAGCAATATATAACGCGGAAATTTTCACTCTGCAATTTTTTATAAACTTGTCGCACCCTCTGGGGACCGTTGATGCAAGTTTCTTATCGTTACATGAAGCCGAGACGTACCTCCTTGCATGCTCAACGTAATTAGCTCGCGTCGTATCGTTTATTTTTACATATGCAGAACGGCTTATAACCGTGAATTTACTCATGTACATATACAGGTGCTGATTATAATTAATGATAAATAAATAATTGATCGACAAAAATAGCTCAATATTACTGTGAACGAAAGATATTGAAAATGAGAACTCTCATGATAACGTCTTTCATCGCATTGTCTATAATATATACGACTAGGAATATAATTTTTTAATTAAAAATTACAGATGGGTAGAATTTTGTAATTCCATTGTTTTTTTTTTTTTTTTTTTTTTTTTTTTCAAGTCTCAAATTAAACAATACAAATCTACTTTATAATTTGTTTTGCTCACGAAATGTGACACAAGTATAGTCGATAGAACGATGGGTGAAGAATGATTGCAAAGGAGCAGGAATTCATCGTTCATGACATGAGATGAAATTAAAACCGTTCTTTTTCCTTGCTCACCTAATTACAGAGACAATCGGAAAAATCTCCCTCGTAAAATGAGTGATTTATACGATATATTCGAGAATTATTTGACACAAATTTGACGGGTGTTTAGGAGCCCCTGACTTTCGGTGAAAATAATTTTCATAGTTCAATAATACAAAATTTGACGCCAGATGTTTGTCATTTGAATAAAATAAAAATATGGTAATATGACTTTTACAAGAAAGTTGGTTCGCCAAAAAACAATACTATTTATTGATTTTATTACGAGTTCGCATATTTTAAATGCATTGAAAATTTACAAAGTTATTATATTCGTATCCTGCGAGGATCAATTCAAAAATACAAAAATAAAAAGTACAATAAAGTTAAAAAAAATCTTGGCCATCTATGCATAATTTTAAATCGCTTAAAAATTGGTACTTCGATACATACTCAACAAACGATTATGCTGTATTTGCTTTTCAACTAAACAATCTCTTAAATCGTGAATCCACGCATACCCATATTGATTGTCGTTAGTTTAAAAAGCACAAGAAAAGAAATGGCTATTTTCACCACGGTTGAATAACTTCAGTATTTGAATAATATTTATGTAAAATGCACGAATAGAGTGAAATCTGCACGCCTCACCTTACATTTGGTATTCTATCATATATAAGAATTGAAAGTTTATATCAACTCGTGACTGTTACTCACGTATGGTTGAAGTTGAGGCTACCATTTCGATGGAGAAGCTCGCTGTCGCACGAGTGCTCTTGGCGCGGCGTCGCGACGTCGTTGGAGCGATACGCGATCGTGTGGTATATGGGACTGACGTCGTCCTCGTCGTTGACGTCGACGTCGTCGAGCGGCGGTGACTCGCTTCGTCTCTTCCTGAAGTACCTGCTTGCTGGCTCTATGTAAATTTCTTCGCCGTTGGCACTCCGCACTGTTCCGTCGAAGAGACCGTCTGACGTAACAACCCCGTGAACCAATGCGGTCTTGTCATCTGGAAAGAATAGCCGGAAATATTTTCCTCAACGTTAATATAATTTCTCGTCCCAAACATGGTCTTCAAAATTTAAATTGTAATATTTTCGTTTCAAAATATTCAAGAACGAGTATCTCGAAATACATCAAGAAGCATCTCTATTCTAAAAACAAACTCTCGTCGTTTAGAAATAATCGCATCATGTATTTCCCTTAACGTTAATGCAACGTTTCGTCCCGAAGATGGTTAGCAGTATACGAGAATAATTCTGGATATAGATTCCTGCACTGACACAGTTACCGATACTTCGCCTAGACACAAACCTTTTTATCGGATGACCCATAATGTCACACAATTAAATGATCCTACGATGATCGACAAGGTTTGTCAGAGTGGGGTTATACCCTGTCCTTAAATGTTGTGGAAATAGGTTTGTGTCTCGGCTAAGTGTCGGTAACTGTGTCGGTGCAGGAATTTCCATTCAGAACTCTCCTCGCCTGATCGAATTCCGGGATTAATCAAAGTTGGCATGACCTATGACGTGTACCTATAAAACGAACATCAGCACCAGTGCACCAGTGCATGTCCCCGCACATGTGTGGCTAGAATTACAAACCAGTCGGTAATGCAGCGTCGAATAGTTCCTCAAGTTGTGTCATCTGCTTTTAGTCAGTCAGTCAGAGAATCGATAACTGTGTGATTAACTTGCAGCTCAATGCAGAGATCTGTGCAGGATACTGTATACGAGCGGGTGCTTCGTTGCTCGTTACATTCGCAGATAGCTTCGTGTGTATACCGCGGGGTAGAAGAGAAGAGAGCAGCGAAGAGGAGAGGAGAGGGGCAGGAGAGCGTGACGTACTGAGATTATTGAATTAAATCATAGCATATCGCTTTTTGGGAGGGGGAGCAGAAATTTCATTTGCTGGCTAATTGCTCGCTGATGGAATCGATTCGATACCAGCCTTGGGCTCCTTCCACCTCAAATTCGCATGAATTTATCCTCTCTTTACCCCATCGTTTGATTCTGATTCAAAAATTTTTACCTGCAGGAATTTCAAACAAGAGAACTCGATCGCCATTAAAGCTCTGTTTCATTTTTAACTTACTTCTGTAACTTGTTGGTTTATTGTTGAGTGTTTTCATAGTAGAGTAAATGTGACAAGCAAGGGTTCAATTAACAAAACGAATATAACTGACACTCGTCAAACGCTATTTTTTGCAATCTAATTCCATATTTGTATAACATTTTAACCATTATTTGTTTAAGTATGTTAAGACTGCATTCAATACGAGATTAGAAATTTATGAGCTAAAAGTTTTTAACGTTATAACAACGATCGTATGTTTTTGAAAAAAAATTTCAGAATTTCTCCATTAAACAGCAATAAAAAAAAACATACTTTAATTTAACGAACTGTAAGCCTGAAAATTATTTCAAGGTTTAAAAACAACAATTTTTCTATGGCGCCTGTTCATTTCATGAAGTTTCTAATCGGCTGTTCCTCGAGCTTCTTCATCACGCGTTAAACAGCGGTTAGATAATCAGTTCTAATAGCGGAAAACGAAAGTTCCAATCAAATCCCGCAATGATGAGCATCGGGTGAGCCGCGAATTTGCATAAACACCATTTCGCGGGTTGTTCGGTTTCGAACCTCCCGTTGGTTGCCTGCTTGCGCCAACAAACAGCGAATTCGATTAAACACATGAGCACATACAAGTGCGTGTTCGTTATTCTACGTAACGATATTTCGGACCGAATTTCAGAGTTAAAACAACATCGCACGATAAGAGAAACGGTGAACGAGTTCCGAGGAGAATTTCATGAAACTTCTCAGTCAGACACCTCGACAATCAGGCAGCTTCCTGATAATTTTCGAGCGCAGGAGAGAATTTAAATAAGCACACATTCTGAGCTTCCGGTCGAGGCTCCTCGCAGTTACGAACTTTTCTACAAGTATTCTTGATTTTCCAAGCAAAGTCAGCTCGTCATCAGTCCAGTATTATACGTCAAGTAGATAATCTTATCCAGGATAATCATCTTCGATAATTCTTCACGTTTTTTTTTTTTACCTTAGACGAAAATGATAATAAGTGCGTTAACCTCTCTGTTCATCTTCAAATCTTTCTTCATCGGACAAGTATGCTGTTCTTCTCTCTCTCTCTATCTTTGCTTTCTTGACGGTATCATGGTAAGATAAATTCACATCATGTTTACTGAAACTTTTACGATAATAAATAATTCAATACAATCTTCTTCTGTACGAAGAAACTATTCAAAATTTACGACTGTGAGAAAAATAATTGTTTCAGACGAATTTCAGACAAAGGAGATCATTCTTTTAGGAGTTCGGCAAGAAAGTAAAAAAAAAAAAACGAAACAAAAAAAAAGTACTGTCCCTTGAAATAAATTTTATCTATAATAATATATGTTATCGATAATATTATTTATATTATCAATAAAAAGATAGTCACAGTGATAACACGATTATTTTCGCCATTAGGTCAAAGAGAAATTTTCAATTACACATGTACTTACATAGTATCTTGTTTATGCCGGTATCTTGTTTCAGCAATATCATTGAATAACTATCTATGCATCCGAACAAAGCATTCGTATCAAAGGACAATCTATTTTCTGTAATCGAAAAAAAAAAATGTATTTTTTTTCTTTAAATCAAACAGATTACCGAAAGGAATAATTTTCTTTTTAACGAAGTAAGCTATTTCATTTTGCATTACGCGAAATAAAAACCAATCTTCGCTATCTTTGAACAAATCTTGTCTCTTCAGATTTGAAAAAAATAATATGTCGCAACAAAAAAAGGAAATGAAAAACAAAAAAATTCTCCGAGCGAGCTGCTGAATTCATCATCGACGTCGAAACTCCGCGCGTGACTGAATCGACTGTCCCAAGCCAAAGGACCACGTTTCCAGTTCCTCTCCAGGATCCTCGGAGAAAACCGCGCTGCGATTTCAATTTATTACATGAGAGAATGCAGCTCGCAGTTCCCTCGGGACTTCGAGGAGGAACAGAGCAGGACGTGCGACGTGCGCTGCACGAAACGGTTGAGCAAATTCCTATACGGCTGGCCAAGTCTGCTCTGCATTTCTTGCTGAGGAGGACCGTCCGCAGCCTCAGATCCGTTACAACCAGCCAGCCTCACTCCAGGTTCCCAGAGGGCTCAGCGCCGGCTGAAGTGGGGTTGGAGGACAAGGGCTCTGATTGCCACTTCACTGCCTGTCGAGTCGGCCTCCCCATGTGTCATTCTTGATCTGGTCGATAGGCGGTGCGCGAAGCTGCACCATTGGGTGTTCTTTTTTTCGACAGGTTGGGAGAATCCGAAGTGTTTTGGGCTGTCAAAAATCGCACAGTGGATGCGCATAGTCAGTTTGAAAAGCTAATGGATTGCCAGGTTGAAGTTAGTGACGTTAACGTTAATTAATCAATTATCATGGAACGAATCGTTGTACAATTTTAGAACGACTTCCAATGAGTTGGTTTATAATATTGTCAACATTTTTTTTTTCATTGGTATTGGTTGATAGCTGAATTTCAGACGGTCATTAGTTTGCGGAGTAACGATTTTTCTAAACATTCATGGTTAAAGTAACGTTGCCAATTTTAATCTTGTAATGGATTTGGCGGTGTGGAATTCAATGCCTATTGATTGTTTCTGAGATAACATGATTTCTTAAATATTTTTATAAAACAATGAAGTGTTCACCGTTGCAATTCAATTCTCGAAAATGTCATAAGATTAGTTTTGACACTTTAGTTTTACACTTTCTAAACCTTTGATAATTCATCACGTTGTTGTTTCAACCCTCCTTTCACCTGACTGTACATCCTTAAATGACAACTGGCCAAGTACAAACACGAGGTGTTTCGTTCCAACGATCTTTGCACCACGTTTCGAAGATCTACTGCACTCCATCCGTGTAATATTTCGTGTATAAAACTTAAAACGGATTGGGTCAGCCTGGAGTTACGTGCTCGATGTACGCTGCAGCAGCCAACAGGATTCAGCTATTTTTCATGAGCTCGCAGACGTTTTCCAGTACTTTTAGCGAGGAGGTGAACCAACCGAACAACAATAAACATTGAACCGGGTCAAGTAGTCTGTCTAGAGTAAGTACCGCGGTCTACTTTTTCCCAAAAAAAAAAGTTACCTGCTCTCTAACTAAACGGTGAACTTCACTGGTTGGAGGATTTCACAGACATACTCAGCCCTCGGCTATGTAACAGAATTGGGCTGAGCCGTTTCCGATGTATCGTTCAATCGATAAAGAGTCTAACCCTAGCCCATCTCAATTTGGTCCCTTTTCTCCATCTCTGATATCCGTCAGGCTTCATTTCTCTGACGCGATCATATGAAGGGTTTGGACCATTCGCTGGACGAGTGAATCAATGTCCAGTGTTCCGGCAATTGGTATAACCATCGCTGGAGGCCGAGAGAAGACAACAAGACACTGGTTTCGACGACGATCGCATGTGTGTATCCATGTTTGGTACATGGACGTGGGCGCGAAAAAAGAATTTATACACCCCTCACGCATGGACGCGTATTTATGTCGGTAGAGTGGTTTCGAGGCTGCTAAACTACTCTCACGTCGGTGAACGAATGCCATGGACAGACGTATGGGATACAAATACGCTGGTAGCACTCCACCACGTCGGAGAACGGAGGTGCGGCCAACTTCCCTTAAGGGCCGGAAGTGCCGGGTTGCACCTATTTATCAACGCACCGTTGACTACTTCTTATACGCAACCGACGCGCACCCTTACATCCTTCTTGCTCCGTCTCGCCCATCCATCTTCTATATATACCTTATACCTAGCTCGCAAATAAATATATTCACTGTACAACCCGGCACGGATGCCACTGAAACGCGTGTGAGTTACGCCCGCCTTGGAAAGGAAGATAGAAATGCACTCAGCGGTTCGTGTTTACGCGATAATTTATCATCTTGTAAGTGCTGGAACGGTTCGTGTACACTGTACACAAGATATGAATCTCACCTTGGTTGTAATTCAGGTACTCAAAACAAGCTCTGACATTGTCCGAAGTTTCAGGATCTATATTATTGGAAAAACGTGATGAGGTACTTTCAGCACTTGACATTTCAAGTGTTCCTACTCTAAAAGCTTTTCCAAACTTGCTGATAACTTGGCTTGTCGTACTCCACTTCACCCAGATTCGTTCTCATCACGTAGTTGGAATTGTCTGCTTTAAGCACTTGATGCACAATTAGATCAAAAACATCATTTCAAGTGTTCCCACTGTAAAACCCTTTCCAAAATTGCTGATAACTTGGCTTGTGGTACTCCACTTCGCCCAGATTCGTTTCCATCACATAGTTGGAATGGTCTGCTTTAAGCACTTGATGCACAATTAGATCAAGAACATCATTTCAAGTGTTCCCACTGTAAAAACTTTTCCAAAATTGCTGATAACTTGGCTTGTGGTACTCAACTTCGCCCAGATTCGTTCCTATCACACAGTAAGGATGTTATTTAATCCGTGTTAATCATCATTGGTGCCAACACAATATTCAGACAAACCGGATGATTACTCCCTAACAAGAAGTCATCAAAGCGAGTTACCGATGATCATACAACTTGAGACAGTCTTCTGCCCTTCCGTAGCATGAATTGCAAGCAATATGAACCATCGTTGGACTGTCTAGCAGATCCCTAAAGCAGACCAGACATTGAACCACGAGTTATTACTCCAGCAATATCTATCACGATGTTGGGCATGACTTAATGGTGGAGTTGGGATCACGTAGCAGGTGCCTGCTCACTCGCTCAATTCCGATGGAGCGATGGAATGCCTGGGTCAATTGCTAATACTTCGAACCCCGCGTCTCGCCTTGTCTCGTTCACGGTGGTCAGGAACGCTGGGAATTCTTCCCCAAAGATTAATCATCAGCATCGGTGTTTCGCGCCACCCCATCCCCCCTCCCTCCCTCCCTCTCCCACCCCCTCCGCCGCAGCCTCACTCTCCAATGTCACTTAAATTCCGATGAAAGACCCCGTCATACTTTGGAAATTGAAGGAGAGCGAGTCGCCTTGCAACCCTTTTCCAAAGTAATTACTGCACTCAGTGACTCATGGTAAAGAGGTCTTTGCAGAGTTGTCATCGTTTCGCCACTTCCTTTGCACCTTTTCATCCTTTCATTTCCAACGGCGAGAATTTTCTTTTAGTTTATTTAACTCCTGTTTTTATAATTGCAAAGATTTAACTTCAACGTTCCACGCAAAGATCTTGGCTGCTTTAATAAAGTGTTTCTCCGTTATAGCTGTGATTATTCGGCCGAGTTTCTATCTAACGGTAATAATTAAACTAGATACAAGGAAACGACGGGTGTCAAGTTTTCCAAAATTACTAAAGTTAATAAATTTTACAATTAATAATCGTTACAAATAACATTCCAAGTCAATCTATGACCACAAGATATTCATTAAATATTCTGTACCCAAAAGATGTTCGGTTTTCGCTTACGATTAGTATAAACAAATGATCCTAAGGCATTGGCATAGCTCCGGTACAGTGAAACAGATTTCATCCTTTAATTTTATAACAAAATTCCTTTCAATTATTCCGTCTATATTTACAATCTTGCTTAGAATTTCTCTATAGACCGCAAGTCAGTTGCGTGCAGCAATGCGATAAAAAAAACCGATAGCCCGAGGTGTGAGCAGGCATTTGAAATCCTTTTTTAAAAGAGGGTAATAAATTCATTGACTAATTGCGGTAATTAATTAATTGACCCAAGTGTTCAAATCTCAGGCCAAATTATGGGTGAACGTTTGTACAACGAGCATTGTGCATAAACAATATCGGCAATAAAATATTCCCATTCTCGTACAATGCGATAGTTTTTGTAATCGGTAAATATACTACTGATCGTTTCAAATTAACAAAAAAACAAAAAAAGGAATCAAAACACACATACAGCTGGATAATAACTGCAGTGTAGGATCGAGGAATTATGAGACCAATTAATCCGTTCAAATTGGGATTAAAAATGAGCTGAAAAAACCGAGGGAAATATGGAAGAAGAAACATATCGATTTGATCGATTTCACAGGACACAAAGCCATGCCGACGTCACGCACACACGGCCCCAAGTCACGGGGGAGGGGGGGTGGATAAATCTAGCCCGATTTGTTGGCTAGTCTGGTGTTCGTCAGCATTTCGTGTGGTCGAAAATTAATGCTGATGGCATCCGATGTTGTATGACGCCGGTTTAGCGGTAAAAGCGTGCAATCAGAGCAGTGATTGATGCGGCCCGCCTCCGGGGGCGAGACCCGACTCTCCGCCACCCTCGAAACTATATATGTAAACCGTTCCTCTGCACACTCGTGACCTGCAAGCCACCCTCTTTCACCCCGTTCGTTCGCTGAGCGTGGTGATCGGTGTCCATTTGAAAAACTATGCGCGGAAACGAAAGAAAAACTAGCCAAGCGAAGTGGGGGTGGGGGGTTAAAACTTAGAAGGGTTAATATTTGGAATGACTGATGTATGCATCAAAGTTTCAAATAGGTGATAATAAAGTTAACGTAAGTTGAATTGTTCGAAATCTTGATTTTTCAAAATGTTACGATTTTTTTTTATTCTTCAAAACTTAGAATGTCTCTCATTTTTTCGAGATTTTTTCTTAAAAAAAAAATCAAAACACTTGAAGCAATCCGAGTAGTTCGAGGGCTATATTATTTATAGTTTCAGGAACATTTTTGAAAGGTTTCATTCAAACTAATGAAAAAATGGCGGCACGACGCATATCGTTCTCTACTTATATGCGTCATGCCGCCATTTTGTTATCAATTTTGAAATATAATTGATACTTTAAAAACATAAATTAATATCGCACCACGTCGTTCGTGGGAATAGAAATGAAAAATCGATTTTAGGGAAAAACAATCGAGACGTTGGATGAATTGATTTTGAAAAATAATCGATTATTTCTAGTAATTTCGTTGATCTTTTCCATCGCCGGAGAATCAACTGGGTCGCAAAAAATTGCTTCGACGTTTGAAATCGTTTATTCGATTAAGCAGCTCTCCGTTCGTAATTCAAGCGATGTTTTTTTCCTGACGAATCGCGCCCCTCGTCACCTGTTCACGAAGGACAAGAATGGAGGAAGGGTGCGATCGG
The DNA here is from genome assembly GCF_021155765.1 of Diprion similis. Classification (NCBI taxonomy): domain Eukaryota; kingdom Metazoa; phylum Arthropoda; class Insecta; order Hymenoptera; family Diprionidae; genus Diprion; species Diprion similis. Next base: position 5,394,028 of record NC_060111.1, on the reverse strand, counting down.
CGACGACACCCTACGGGAGAAGTTGATTTGTAGATGGAATATTGTGCTCGCTCGGGAGTTATAGAGAGCAGGGGTGTAGGATGATGAGAAGGATAAGGGTGAGGAGGAGGAGGAGGAGGACAAGGAGGAGGACAAGGAAGGGAAGGAGAAAGAGAGAAGCTCGTCTTCGGCGGGGAGAGTCGAGGGCGGAGGATTTAGGTATTGAAAGAAACATGAGGCGTTGACAACGTCATTATTTCACCCCGGAGATTTCCTTTGGGACATTGTTAACGCCGTCTACACACCGTCGCTCATTAATTCTCCCACAAACTATAACACGTGAGAGAGAATGACGCTGGTGTATTATTTTCACCTAAGCGGCAGCTTCGTCGAAAGGCGAATGTCGCGGAAAAATTCTCCCCAACGCGTGCAAGTAGGGCGAAAGGGAGGAAGGCGGGGGGGGGGGGGGGGGGGGGGGGGGGGGCAAAGCGGTGACCTTAAAATTTTGATATCTCAAAAAATTTGGGGGCAAAGTGGACCCCCTAAAATTTTTGAAATAACAAGGGACAAAATCAATCACCTTAACTTTTTATTAAATATGAATTATTCGGAAATCATTTAGGTACTCGAGTAATTGCAGACCTCATAACGCGAAACGTTTCAAGTTGTGCTTTACTCTCGACTCGTCAAAGTTACATAATTTTCTGAACATGAATTTATGATTACTTTTTAATTTCGAGTAATCTGGATAATAATTTAACATAATTGTTTATGTGAAAGCTAAGCATTATTTTCTTAAGGGTCTCACTTTGCCCCCCCCCCCCCCCCCCCCCCCCCCCCTATTCGATTGCATCGTTTTATCATCGGGAAACGAAAAATTCTCCCCAATTTGCGCAGGTATGTGAAGCGTTTCACCCCATACCGATCTTCGCCATCGGCGTTCGTAAAAAATTTTCTAAGTATGGGGTAAAGTAGAGAAAATCGTATTTTGCTGAGATTCAGATTTTCTGGATCACTTGCTGGAGAAACGCAATTTTCGTTTAAATAGCCCTAATCAGTCGACTGTAAAGTTTTCTCGTCAATTATTTGTTAGGAAAACGAAAATTTTACAATCGAAAATGGAAATGGATGAGGTTTTGGATTACAATCTGCCGGCAAAAGGAGTAATTGAGAAGTGAGAAGAATCAAATTATGTATAAATTTAAAAAATGCATGTTTTTTTATTATTTTTTTAATTACTTGTTTCATCTCTAGCTCCTAAGCCCAAAAGCTTCTCCACTTACGTCTGGGTCTAAAAATTTTCGTTTTATAACAAAGAATTCATTTACGATAAAATTTGAAGCCAATCGATCGCGGCTGTTCATTCGAAAAGTGGGTTTTCGTGTTTTTGATATCAGTCAAAATCAAATTCGTGATCCAAATAATTTAAAATCCGGTAAGATGTTTTTTTTTTTGCACACAATTCACCGCACTTGAAAACAAAAACACTTGCTGCTTGGTTAAATGGTTATAGAACTAACACCGAAAGTCATGATAAAATAGCAGCGGTTTTTAATGCAATTCCGAAAAGCAGCAGCTTATTTGACAAGTTAATAATTGAGTCTCAACGCGGGAAGCTATGCAATTAATTTCTTTTATAATACTCGCTTTGATGTCTTTACATAAGGCGATAATTGCAGCCGTTTATATAGTAATACGGTGTTGGGGTATAAAATAATAATAATAACAACAGCAATAACAATAATAATAAAATAGCGAATCCGCGCTAAATAGAGAGACAATCCGCTTATAGTTCGAGGTGTGAAAATTGTCTTAACGAATATACAAAGTGGCTGCAGGCATCAGGGGTGTGTAAAAAAAAAGTTTGCATGAGAAATATACCCTCATTAATTTACTATAAATATGAGCTGCGTGAGAATAATTTATGTCGAAGTTAAATGTAACCGGTGAGAGAGAAAGAGAGAGACAGAAAATATTAGCGATGAAAAAAATTGCTCCTTTTACGCTTTACCATTTATTAACGATAAACTTCGATTTCACCGTATAATTGTAAAATCTAAACAAAAGAAACTGGAGCAATGTGTTTAAAAGCCGTGGTTGAGGTTGATTGAGTTAGATATTATTATTTAAAAATTTCACAGTATCTCGTCGTAAAAGATAAGTAAAAAAAATCTCATGTTGCGAATTCAATAAGAAAAAGCCCGAAAAATATTTTTTCTCGCGATACTTGAGCATCTGCATAGCCATGAAAATGGCAGAGATGATCTCGAAAAAGTGGCGGGGTGAAAAATCTGTAACTGATAGCGAAACGTAAAAGATTTGAGAGAAAAATTAGCAAGAAGAAATTATGCAAAGGGGGGAAAAACAAAAAAAAAAGAAAAAATCATAATTTTTATATTTTTGTGTAATTATCTTAACATCAATAATTCAAATATTATGATAATGCCTGAATCGATTTACGTGTTAATTGAATGTAAAAAAAAAAAAGAAAAAAATACTAATATTGCTCGAAAAAAAATGAAGTATTAAAAACTAATAAGAGAATCCCATTCGGTTCAAAATTTATTTTCATTTGTCAATGAAACATTTCGACGAATTTAATAAAACAAATACTGCATATTATAATATATAATATTTTCTATATGTTTCTTTTTCAATATCTTTAAAATATTTCTAAATATTGGTTAAAATAACGTTTAAATATTATCAACAGATTTATTTGAATTTGATAAAATCATATTCGTGCAGCAGCGTCGCGACGAAGAAAATAAAAATCAAAGTGATCAGTCACTCCATTGTCGTTAAAAATTCACTAATAATAAAATTGGAATTTGCAAAAAAAAAAAGAAAAAAAAAAGATTAATCAGGTGTGTACTACTTAAACCTCAGAATTAGTTCTGCAATTGACTAGTTGGGTAGTTTGTGAAATCGACTTGTCGGCTTGAGAGTTCACTACAGACTGACAATCGAGAGTCACAAACCCGGGATTGAGGATTTGGCTAATCTTGTTTAGGCAACACCAAATCGATAGGCCGGCAGGTGAAGTTTGAATTTCATGAAACGCAAACAAAGGCGCAACAAAGTGGTTATGAATATAAATGAAATTGCAATTTGTGCGACAGTTTTTGTTAAGTGAAATATCGGCAAAGCCGCGACTGCGGAGAAAACAGAATAAATATTTCCCGCAAGGCAAGGAGATTGCTGAGGAAAAAGTCACTTTTCAATTCTTCTCAGACCAATATCTGAAATACTCTCTCTTCAATTCCACTCGGGCTGATATCTGAAAAACTTTCCGTTCAATACTGCTCAGACCAATATCTAGAAAAGTATTGCATGTTACGGTAAATTCAAAATTTAAACCACACGAAGGACTCTAATTTTTTTCAAACAATCTTATTAAAGTTGAGTAACGACGAAAAACTCGAGCAACATACTTTCGTTAAATAAATCGTATCTCAATTTTTGCAATTGATGTAAAGTAAGATTAAAAAAAAAAAAAAAGGCACGATTTTTCGTAGCTTCAAAAATGATCGATTAATCCGTTTAATTAAAACTTTAATTCCCGATTTACTGCATTCTTGACGTTAACGTTAAACCAAACTCCAATATCGTGCAAATTTTGTTTTCATATCTGTTTTCAAATTTATTATTCTCTTCTCTCGAACATATTCTTGTATTTGTTCAGATTTACTTTTATTTACTAAAAATAATTCAATTTAAAAAAAAAAAAAATTTATTCATAGACGTGAATAACCATTTTAAACAATTATATACCTTTCAATAACGATTGGAACAAATATTTGTGAATGTTTTTTCGTTCAATTTCAGTACCATCGGCGCAAGCAACATTTCTCGAGATTTTTCAAAGGTTTCTGTCCATCCCCCGTAACTTTAGGTACCTACCTACGGTCCACCCGTTCCATCGAAGCCCCAACTTTCGCCTGAGGGTTATAAAAAAGCCTCTCCTTTCGCGTGCATTTTAGCAGGTTGACAATACCGGAGGATGTGTATCGAGGCTTTTTCCATCCCTCTTGGAAGCGAACGGCGCGTTTGGCGACGAAGAGACGCGAGAGCACAATGAAAGACACAAAAAACTACCCCACCAACACGTTGAATCCATTCGGGAATCCACTATCTCTCTCGCTCTATCTCTCTCTCTCTTTCTCTCTCTCCTTGGAATACACAGCAGAGTAGATAACATTGTAGGTATACAAACCACGCATGTATGTATATTATATACACACATGTGACGTGGGGGGGGGGGGGTGTTTATAAGGGAGGATTGTAAAATGATATACCCAAGGCATTGTGGGCCACAGTGATGCCTTTCAGCGTGAGAATACATTTTACGCAAATCCAGGGAGACGATGGATTCCCGGCTGCGTTCAAACTTTTGACGCGTGCAGGCGTGTCGTGCATTATTTTCACCCCCTTACCCCCGAAAGCCGAAAGCCAGAGATTGGGGAAATCGAATTCCGGCAAGTTTTCCCCCATCCTTTCCTCTTTCTCTTCCATTTCTTCGCGACGTGCAGGTCGCCGAAGCTGTGGTCGTTTCATGCCGGGCACGATACACCCCCGTTGACAGATTCGGCTTCATTTCGAACCCGGAGGTCAAGGAATTCAATTTTTTTTCATCGTCGTCATTCTTCGAGCCGCCAATTCTCACGTCCACGCGCCCCTGACAAGTGTTACAACGAAAATAAAAACGAGAAATCATCCGGAAAATCATCCCCTCCGTCGATCCTTCTGTCAAAAATTGTTCAGCCATTTTGCAAGTGTCTATGTGTTATTCCATCATAACGTAATTCTAAATATCAATAAGATAATGCCGAAGTTAAATCGAATTCGAATTAATTTATTTCCGCTCGAAAAAAATCATAAAAAGAGCCTAACAAATCAGCCTTCTGATGTGATTATAAAAATTTTCAACTTGACGAACAATATTTTACCTATAAAATCAATCTGAAAACTGCTACAAGTGTTGAAGTCATGTTTTTACATCAATTATGCATGGCGATAATTTTCGTTGCGGAGTTAAGTTTTCAAATTTTTAAAAGTTTCGAAACTCGAAGTAAGGAAATCAAACTTTCACGAAACAGGAAAGTTTCGAATGTTCGGGAACCCGAGGATTCAAAATTCTGAAATGCAGGATTGCAGAATTTTTTATGTTTCGTCGAGGTTTGATTTCTTTACTTTAAGAAGACACATCCGAGTATAGATTGCTAGAAAAGTGGACTAATATCGAGAATTTTACATCTAAAAAACTGTTCATTGACAGTCGGTTGATCTAAAATAAAAAATTACAACGGGATCTTGAAATATAATATACTGAGTCGTTGGCTGCGTAGGGATTTTTTTTTTTTCTTTCAACTTCGACGTTCGTTTTCCGGCCTAAATTTAACACCTTTTTTGGACCATAAAAAAAGGAATAATTTTTCGAAATTCGGAATTTCAACCCCGAGCCTAATTTTTCTCCTTCTAGCTATATTTAGATGCGTGCGTAAATCATCCCTCTGCATTCGAAGCTTGTAAAAAGTCGTGAGTATCTCTTTGAACGTTGGGATAGCAAGACGTGATTTCCTTTAGAGTTTTCCCGTAAACCTCAGACGGAAAATCGCCTGAGCGAATACAGCGGTAGATTGGTGTATATGATGCCTGGAGGGAAGACGACTTATGGCTGACACACGGCTGGGCGACGCAAGGGTGGAAGGGAGAAAGGAAGGACGCCCCCAGGAAGCAAGGCGCTCTTCCTAATCGTTTTGCTTCAGGACTCGCTCGAGCGTGGACACGCGTGCTATCATATTTCGAGGAAATATGTAACTGCCGAAATATCTACGGTTTATACACGTGTAAGAAAAAAGAGAGAAAGAGAGAGAGAGAGAGAGAGAGAGAGAGAGATAAGGAGGGTGAAATGCAAATGCACCTCAAATAAACATGAAAGTGCATTTCTCAGCGCGTTGGAATTATGAACAAAAGCTCAGAACTCGATGCGTCGTTTCAGATAGGTTTGAATTTTTTTCAAATCTAGTATGTTCGTTTCATTTATTACTCAATTATTACTCGTTTTGTTCAGAAGATTGTTTTCTGCAAATTTACTTCGTCTCTTCGTTTTATATCAAAATAGCATTGTTAAATATTTAATTTTTGCAACGTTGCATTGACACTGATTCTGGGGAAGATATATTTATTAACAGTGAAAAAACAATTTGTTTTAGTATATTTTGAAAATTATCTTCTGAATAAAATGAACCATCAAGTGAAGTGAAATTCTCAGATCTTGTTCAAAATTTTAATATTTTCGTATCTCTTAGTAAGATTAATGTAAAAAGTATGAATTTTTTACCAATCATAATCTCATTCGTCTTTAAAATTTATCAACTCTTCAGCTGCTTCGATTACTCCATTTGTATAATAATTCCTACCAACTTTACCAAAAAACTTTATAACTCAGTATCGCAGAACAAACGTATGAATCACATCGTCATTCGAAAGTAGTCACACGGAAGTAGTTTGATGGTCTTGAATTCGTGAAAGTTAAAGCACCTCGTACATCCAAATATACGGACGTTTTAAAAAAAATGAACTTTTTGGATCGTACGAAATAAGGGTAAAAACAGTGATGAGGAAACTGCTCCTGATATACAATTCGGAAGCTAAACAACTTCAAAGTCATTCCAGAGTAGAAATAAATAGCGATAGTTTCTCCAGCACTTCGTTGGGTAAACGTAATTAACTTCAATCTTGTAATTCCCGCCAATCTAATAAGTAAACGGTAGACAAAGAGAGCGAGAAGAGAAGCCTGACGATGTTTCACCTTCCATTCGCACGTTCATTTATTACACCATTATTACATTATCCCAGGGTGCGTAAGGCGCGGATCAGAAGCTCGTGGCTTGTACAGGAACGTTAATAACTTTGCTCCAGAGGAGCTACGCTACATACCAGTGTGTAGCTTTCACTCACACATGCGTTAAGCAGAGACACATATACGCCGATATACAGAAGCACACGGATTTACCCCTGTCCGTAAATTGGCACCGCGGTATAACACGAAGATGTATAGATATAGGAGCTGCTGCCTCGAATTACTTCTAGTCAAGCTTACGTCGGCAGCGAGCAATTAGTTGGTATCAAATGTCTTCTGCGACTTGCAATTAGAGATGCTGGATGGCTGGAATTGGTTACCACTGAATACCTGATTTGGTCGATGGGTCTCTTGTCCCTCATCCAATCTGTACCTACGTAGCGCACTTCGTGCTCAGGACACCCAATCGATCGTTAGGTTATACAATTATTCACCACATTATTTCCGATTGTAGTTCATGCTGCAGTGAGAGGTCAGTTGCGAAGGAGGTCAAAGTCACATTGGACGTCATGTTAGTGCACTGGAATTTACGGAAGTAGATTCAAAGTCACGTGAAGTGATGTCAAGTTGTGTAAGTTCACCTGAAGCGATATGAATGCACTTGAAGTTACGGAAATTCATCTGAAGTGTTTTGAATGCACTTGGATTTATGGAAGATCATTTTAAGTCGTGTGAATTATTGAAGCTACAGACTTGAAGCTACAGAAGTTTATCTGAAACCATTTGTAGTGGACTTGGAGTTGTCGAAATTCATTTCAAGTCATAATGAATTTGGCATTTGAGTTATGGAAGTTCACGAGAAGTGTTTTGAATCCACTTGAATTTACGAAAGATCAGTTAAAGTCGTACAAATCAGTGACTTGAAGTTACCGAAGCTTATCTGAGCAATTTATACTGAACTTGGAGGTATGGAAGTTCATCTGAAGTGTTTTTAATGCACTTGAATTTACTGCAGATCACTTCAAGTCGTGCAAATAAGTGACTTGAAGCTACAGAAGTTTATCTGGAACCATTTGTAGTGGATTTGGAATTATGTAGTTCATCCGAAGTGATACGAATGAACTTGAATTCATGTAAATTTATTTGAACTCATGTGAATGCATTTAATTTCATTTCTATTAGTTCCTTGGTTGACTTAAAATCGTGCAAACAAATCGAATGAAAGTCTGTGATTCATTCTTTCTGAATTCAGATAAATTAATTCGAATTCATCAAAGTTATTTTGAATGAATAATGTGTTCTGGAATAGACTTCGTTAAAAGTATAAATTTTAAATGAATCCATTCGACGACACGTGTATAATCAAAACGATTCGAATGTAGCGCAGGTATACAGTTCCTTTCCAATAAAAGATGAAATCGCTAAATTTCTTTCTATCATTGATTACTTCTTCCACTTTTCCTGCCTTCCAGTCAGCTCATAATTCTTCCTCTTTCGTATCCCGCGGGAATATAGCCAGGCGCTTGGATAACTCGCGTGTCTTTAACGAGACAAGACAGCCTCTGATGAGATTTCCAGGTCCTCCGTCTGTTCCGCACTTTCGTCCCGTTTCAGAAACGTTTCTCCGTCAATTTCCCCCCCGACTCTCGTCTCCGTCTCTGCATCTTCTGAATTGAGTCAAGTATACAATTTCCCGGCCTCATGCAGGTGCCTCGTATTTTCATACAAATATGTAAAAGCTTCAAAATTTGGTGAATTTCTTAATATTTAGGTAAATTTCGACGACCAATTATTCAATTCGTTCGCAGGCTTTGTTTTATTCAAAACAACGTAGATCGAGTTTCTTGAGAATATTTTACCTTCTTTTATTTATTAAAATAAATAAACGGGTAGCTTTTTTTGTTGAAAGAAGAAAGAAAAAACTTTTGATTATAACAAACAGGCTAAACCATTCAAATCTTTCACGGAATGAGTCAATTTTTCTCACACTTGTCGATCTTTCTCGTCACGAGTCACGCCTCAATTCACTTTCTTTTACTCCATTTCTCAGCTGTGCCATCCCAGCAGGGTTGAGAGTACGTAATCGCGTTGATACAAAAGGGAAGGAGATAAGCTTTTAAAACTAATTCGCTTTACTCTCGAGACGACGCGAGCGAAGAGAAGAATTTCACTTTCGATTGAACAGCGGCTAGACGAGTTGACTACGTAAATAAAATGAGAAAAAGAAGGAAAGTAAGAGGGAAAAGAACCATAGAAACTAACTTTTTCGAACAGCAGACCTCTGACGGTTCTTCGTAGGTAACGTGAACGAAATTTCTCTATTTCACTATTTTGATAATCAATCAAAAGTGTACCAATGATAGATTTTTGTTGTTGAAACAATTTTAGAACATTATAGTTATCTTTGTTGTTGTTCTTGGTTTTTCTTTCTTTTTCTTTTTTCTTCTACTTCATTTATACAAACACAAATTTTTTTTTCTCTTGCTCTCAAAGCTTTTCAATATTTTTTATAATGAACTTACAAAATTGAACAATCTTTGATGCGCGTTAAATAAATCTTACACCTTAATTTAAGTAGGTTTACCGTACGTTTACGTATGATGATAAATATAACCAATGTTCCTGTATAATAAATAATTCTTTCAGCGGGAGAGAAAAGCAAATATGAAAAAATGAATGAAAAAAAAAAAAACAACTGTTGTAAAGCTTTCACGTGTGGAGCCGCGTTATATAGGTAAATCGATATTATTTACACTCTTCTGTTGACTAATAAATTTCTCTGTTTACTTTTGCTTACCCCCAAACGAATCTCTCCCTCCACGTATATATATATATATATACCACCCTTCACCACAACCAATTCTGCTTGAACTTTGTTAATACAGTATTTTCAAGGGTAGAAACAGCAACTTCTGAATGATTTCAGATTTTTTCGAAAACTGGTTGAAAGTTTGTATTATTTTCGCACTAATTTATATGCCAAAATGTGTCAGTCGTGTTAAGTACACGAAACAATAATTAATAAAGAAATTCTTCACGACGAGGGGAAATGGAAGGAAATATTTTTTGCCAATTCTTTTCGATGCTTGATGCATAATTTTTTTTTTGTTTTCGGGGAAAACAGTCTTGAAATGCGATTCTCACGGTCTTGGCGATCTTCTATTTTCACGAAATTTTTATCATGAGTTCCTTGTGAAAATACAAAACCTTTGACACCTTCCTAAAGATAAAGAGATCTACAGTTCAGAAGTCAGAACCCATAACATTTAAAAACATTGATTTATAAATAAAAACACATATATCGGGTTATAAATTAAATATGTAATGTGATGTAAATTAGGGTGCGAAAATGAGACAACCAGTGATGAAGAAAGAAAAAAAAATACTAAAATAATTCAGGGGTTATTTTTTTTTTTTTTTTTTTGACCACCAAAATACTGTGTCAAAGTTCAAGCAAAATCAGCCCTATATAAAAACGGACAGTTTCGTCTTTCGTTTCGTATCGGTGGAATCGATCCACTTCCACTTACGGACTAGACGCTGGTGGTTTTGGTTAGGAAGCAAGTCTACTTCATGAGTTTTGTTGTAGATGTAGAGAAGATTCTGGTAAAAATGGCGAATCCTCGAGATAATAAAACTCCTGTCCTGCGTCGAGTCGTCTTAAACTGTAGGAAGAAGGTAATCCGGATGTACATTTCTTGTTTGGGAGGTTGGAACTTGGAGGGCAAAAAGATGTTGATGCATCCGTTTAACCGAGATTTCTCCGAATGCTAATCCTTGTGCATTATTAAACAGTTCTTGCAGCCTCCGAATCTAATCTAGGGTGCTGATTTAACGGTAAACAGAGAGAGTGAGAGAGCGAGAGAGCGAGAGAGTCCTCGACGGTTACAGATAGGTGAATGGGAAATTCCTTGCAAAACTTGGAATATATTATACCCAAAACTTTCTACACGTCGCGACGATGACTTTTCTATATATGTATATATACCCGAAGACGTAGAATTCATTTTGTTATTCAATAGAATTTGTCACTTCGTTGCATAGCGTTGAAAAACTGAGATTCATTTGAATAAAAAAGTCAGTCGAAATATTCATTTGTTCCTTGTTGTGTACAGAGAAATTCCATTCTCTGCGAATGAAGAAAGAAAATTTTTGGCAAACTATAAACAGACGAAAAAGATACGGTATACGTTTTGAATAATGAAATTTCGTTCCAAGAAATCGCGTGTGAAATATTGAAAATTTAGAAAAAAAAATTTGAATATATAAAAAAATTGTCACATCTGTAGGGAAGGGTGGGGCAAAGTGGGCCCCTGGTGACAAAGTGGGCATCTTAGAATTTTTTAATATTACCAAAAATTTGCAAGCAAAGTCGGCACCTGAAAATTTTTGATATCTCAAAAAATTTGGGGGCAAAGTGGGCCCCTGGGGGCAAAGTGGGCACCTTAAAATTGTTGATATTTCAAAAAACTTGGGGGCAAAGTGGGCCCTTTGGGGCAAAGTGGGCACCTTAAAATTTTTGGTATCTCAAAAAACTTGGGGGCAAAGTGGGCACCATAAAATTTTTTTAAATAAGAAGGGGTAAAATTAACCACCTCAACTTTTTATTAAATATGAGTTATTCAGAAATCATAATAACTCTTAAACATGTTATTCTGATTTTGAGCATTATTTTCTCAAGGGGCCCACTTTGCCCCACTCTCCTCTACATTGCTAGTGATTTATTTCACGGTCTCGTCGTGTCATCGAATGAATCGTTTTTTGTAGTCCTTATACAATTTTTTATAAATCGATATTACTTGTGCTCGTTGTTACTTTAGGTGAATGAAAAAGACCAAAACAACAACAACATCAAATTGAACATTTCGTAATGAGAATGAAATTTTTCAACCCGTTGTAAGATAAGTTTATCGGAATAAAAGGGAAGCTCGAAAAGTGTGGCAGGAGAATGAATACAGTAAGATAGATGCATCGTTCAATATTTAAAAACTTTACGCACACGTTATTTTAGCTCAAGTCGACGAGGTTGATTAAAAATTACGAGCTTACAAGGTACTTAACAAGTTATTTTTATTCCTATTTTTGTTTCTTCTCATTTCCTCACAAGAAAAACGTGGAAAGATTAACTGCACGATGTTTCGCGTTGCTTACTCGCCCTGCAGTGCAAAGAAAATTCCGTAACTATTCGCAAAGACTTGAACTATATAATAAGAAATTTTTATTTTCTCGTGTTTAAATTTAATTAAATAAATTAAATCAAAGTCTTCATCGATTACTAAATAAACTTTGCTTTTGTCTTACTTATTAATGTAAAAAAGACACAAAAGCAAACTTTAGAACTAATAAAAATGAAGATTTTGGTTATTATTTGATCCATAGAACCCAAATTAATTATTAATCCAATATACGAATTTAAATAAAGACAAATTCTTTTTGTTAACTTGTGATTAATTATTATTTTCGAATAAAAGTCATTTCAATGTGAAACTTCAATATGAAAAGTAGAAATAATTATAATCGTGATGTTGAAATCGCGCTTAAGAAATAAAGAAAAAAAAAAAAAAAAAAAAAAACGATGCAAAAATTTATTTGCAAAACTTGAGTTTGAAATAATGTGTCACACCCGCGAAACACAATCACAGACTAAAAATCTGATAGAAATTTATGTCGCAAAGGGTGGTTTATAACACAGGAGGGTCGTCGGGGCGCGCAAGCGTATGCCGAAGCGTGGAATTTATGCGTGACATCGAAATCGAGGGCGAAATCCGATGTACATAAAGTTTGCTCGTTGAATAACGCTTCATTAAATCCCCAAAACCAGTGGCTATAATACAAATCAACGAAAACATCCAAATAACAAATAGCGAGAAGAACACGACGTGTAAAAAAAAAAAAAAAATCAATCCGTCTGTATTTGCTGGTAAAGTATATCACTCGCATAAATTATAAACACTATGCTGAAAAAAATTGTGAAATTTCATCATTTATCAATCCTTAAGGTACCCGAATTTTCTCTGCTTACCATTTCTGCGATTTCCTTTTCGCGATCTCCACTCGCGGAATTACGTGACACATTTTCAATTATAATCAAATTTCCCGTTAATTGTTTGTAGAATTTTTTTTTTTTTTTTTCATCATTCTGTTTTAGCCCGGTGAAATCGCGGATATAAAATTTGATTAAACAAAAATTGAGTAACTGTACACGTAACATTCTACAGTATAATAAAAATTCATCTCAGAACAGAATTGAAAAATTTACGTTGCACTGCAATCTTTTTGTACAGAGTGATACGAATAATAATAATAATAACAATGACAATGACAACGTTAACAAAGAGACCCGATAATCCAGCAACATGAAAGTCAAAGGATTACAAGTTTGTCGTTAAAAAAAAAAGAGGTAAAAAATTGAAAAACGTAGTAGCTCAAATAGAAGAAAAAAGAAAAAATAAAAAAAAAATAACAAGCTTTTCGATAAGGCGTAATAACTCGATGTATGAAACTTCCGTGCTTCAAGTACGTAAGCTGGTAGAAAATTTTGAATTTTATGATTTCGTCACGTGTACGATATTTCAGGGTAGAATGTTCATATATGCAATAAGTTACGGCTTCGCATAATAATTAATTAAAATGTAGAATAGGTTGTAATTAATTGGCCCACAGGCAATCAAAGTTGATAACATATAACATCGACGATAACGCCGCGGAGCTACTACATAACAATAACCGGATCATAATTAACCAGTCAGGAGGGGTATGCAATAAAATATATACAGAAATATGTATGGAATAAAAAAAAACTAAACATACACGGGGAGAATAAATTGTAGCATCATGGAAACGTACTTTGAATTGAATACTTACACAACCTAGATAACAAAGGATTTTTAGGATTTAAAAGAAATAAAAGAATCAAAAAGTAGCCGACAGGTGGGATTTCAAACGTAAGAAAAAAATCTGTATATATGTATATTAGGGTGGCGCAAAAAAACCGACTGATTTTTTTTTTTTTTTTTTTTTGAGTCTCGTGTCAGAAAATGTTAGTTTTTGATGTTTTAAGAGCCCACTCCAAAGGACAGCTCAAAAAAAAAATTTTAAGAGGTCACTCCAAATTTTTAAAAAGTCAAAAATCGTCAGAAAATTGAATTAAAAAAATTATATTTTCAGTATTTTGTTTGATTTTTAGATCATGTCGTGGTGTATTCTTATCGATTCTTTCTTATGAAATTGAAGAAAAAAAATTTATGAAATTTTAATATGAATATTAAAAAGTCGCTCGAAAATATCTAAAGAAATGCACCAAAAAATTGAAAAAAAATTATGACCGACCTTTCAAAATTCAATATTTCAACTGAAACTTTCGGAAACTTTTTTTTTTGTCTATAAAATCATACCGAAACGAGAAAAAAAAATAAAAAAAAAAAAATGATTTTTCACGTCAGAAACGTTTCAAAAAATGTGGAGCGACCTCTTAAAAATTTTTTCTTTGAACTGTCCTTTGGAGTGGCCTCTTAAAACATGAAAAACTAACATTTTGTCACGTGAGACTCGAAAAAAAAAAAAAAAAAACTGTTGGTTTTTTTGCGCCACCCTAATGTATGCATATATGTATAGAAAATCAACCCCTCCGATATTTAATTCGAAGGGGTCGAAACGCTGGTCCGGCAATGGTGAAAATTTAATTGATGTTCGAAGCATGAAATTCGTGGCTTCAACGAAGACGGTTAATTTGCATGAATTATCAGAAAGTTGTGACCCAGCTGCAGATGGTATTGCGAGGGGAGGGGGAGGGGGGCTTCAAGCCTGTCCAAAGCAGCCGAATCTCGGTTGCGTTGATTAAAATCACTTTCAGAGAGGACTTTTCTCTTCCCGAAGTAGCGTGAAAATTTTCCACCCATCCTGCAGGTAATTGAGTGTTATATAATAATAATTAATGACGCTATGTACAATTAATTAACTTCGAGTCAATATTATATTCTTGGCGTTATTACGTGTATTCTTCTTCTTCTTCTTCTTCTTCTTCTTGATTTTCTTGCGATGTATAATTTATCGGAGGAAAAATCAAGGGGAGTAAAAACGAATCGAATCGACGAAGAAAATTAAGGATGTATTAATTATACATTTTAAACCAAAAGTGAATCTCGTCGACAATATTGAATACTTTGTTTGCAGGGTAAGAATCTAAAATAAAACAAATCTACCACGATGAAGACGATAAGAAAATTAAATTAGAATAATAATAATGGCTAAAAGTTATCAATAAATTGTTTGAACTAAACATTTCTTGACAAATTTTCGGGGAATGTTTTTTCTTTTTTCATGTGAAATAAGTTCGTTGATTTTTCCGAATACACACGAATTTCTCAAGAATTTTCTCATATTCTTAAGATTTCGGTTTTTAAAAATTTTAATTTTTGAAAACTGGAGGAAGAATTGTGAATTTTGGATACATTTTGGTTAAAACGTTGTACATTACAATTAAGAAGTATTCGGAGCACTGAACGAATACGTTCGTAAATACAGGCTTTACAGATTTTCGAAAACGGAAATTTCAAAAATCTGAGAAAACTGATAAAAAAATTCATGTATTTTCAGAAAATCCAAATAATTCACGTCACGTGACCAGAAAAAAAATCGTTCCCTAAAAATTTTCCGAACAATGTTTTATTCAAACGTCAAATTTTATCCAAATGACAAATGCTGTGTCAGAAAAATATTCATAAAAATTCGACGAACTACCAGATTTCGAATCAAAATAAATAAAAAAAAATTTTTTTTAAACAAATGCGTATTCTTGATTTGAATACATTTACGGCTATTGATTTTCTATTTCAAAGTCAGAGTTTCTTTCAAAAGAATTCAGACTCGAGTCACCAAAATTTACGCTTTTTGAACACCGAGGTGCTCCACTTTCACTTCTAATTTATCAATATTTTGTTGCCTCGTGGTTACACGCCTAATTGGTAGAAATTTACGAGTGTTAATTTGGCTAAAACGTTGCGTGTGTCCCGTGACCGCAGCTGCGTGTTTGTATGTTGTATATAAATAAATATGTATATATTCATACCTTGTTACACACACACACACACAATATATAATATATATTTCATTAACCGTAAAAGCTTGTCACGATGAAAGAAAGAAAGAAAGAAATCCGAAGAAAAGAAAATAAAATGTCGAATAAAAACATCAGACTTACAATTAGCGTTTCTGATTGATATATACGAGGATTTCTTCTTCATGAGACTTGATAAAAAAAAAAAAAAAAAAAACCAAACTGTAACTACACTTTCATTTATTCAGCCCGACTGAAACTGTAGCCGGAACTTGGAACAATTTTTAAACAATGTAATTTTTAAATTCTTAAACCAAAAATTAACACAGAATCAAATCGAAAAGCTTCAAATAAGGGTCAATTTACTTCAAAATATTCGGTTTCACCGATTCGATGATGTGCCATTCTAGTTAGTAAGGATAATTTCGGGATTAAAAATTTCAAAATTCCGAATCAGATGATGGTAAAAAAAAAGAGAAAAAATTCGGCCCACGTTTTCCTTGGACGGAGTGTGTTTCGTGTCATTCACTAGATTTTCGAGAATTTTTTCAGATTTTCAATAATGGACATCTGCGATCGACTTCAAATATTTATAAAAAAATAATTGAAAAAATAAACCCAAGCCGCGTTTCTTACCGAATAGAATGTTGAAAAAAAAAAAACATGAGTGAAAAACATGATTTTGAGATGATCGGTGTTTAACACTGGTTGAATTGGCGCAGAATACCCCATATACATGTACAGGGTATATGTATATACAAGTTATACTTACTCGGCAGCGGAAAACGCGAGGATTTTCAGATTTCTTCGAAAGCAGAGAGAGAGAGAGAGAGAGAGAGAGAGAGAGAGTGAGAGAAATATAGATGTAAAAAAAAGTTCACCTAATATATGCATCGTAATAATATAATGCAAATAAATGCTGAGTTGGTATGTATGTATGTATATATATATATATATATATGTATATATTTTTTTTTATATACCTATATATTATAACTACACCGAGTAGGGAAAGAATTTGCTGGCGAGGCGAGGCGAGGCGAGGCGTCGACGGAATGAAAATTGAAGCTTTGACCGAGTCAGCGCATATTCGCAGTTGAAAATTATTTTCACGACGGTCTATGGCTTATGAAATAACGTATAAGCCTGGGTACCTGGGTAATTATTATGCAAAAAAGTCCGCGAACGTTTCGTGCACGGGTCGAAGACCGTCTCGTTCTTCAAAGTGCGAGCTTACTGGAGGCACGAGTGGTAAATAATTGAAGTGAATGTGTTTGGAAAAATTATGTTCATTGATAAAATTGATAAAGTTATATCGTTTCACGAGTTAAATCAAAGCTGTTACGATTGATTTTAAACTTTTCTATTTTCCATAACCATAATTCTAACAAGTGTGTCAGCGCGCTGGTGTTAATTGTCGCGACTGAAAATTGTTATGAAAATAGTTCGTGTCTTGAGACGTAGTTTTCCGAAAGTAAAAAAAATATTTACGTTACATTTTCTTTGTTTGTTATTTTTTTTTTTTAGTTTTCTTCTCTTTTCTTTTTCATGCCGAGATCACAAAGTTTGACAAATTTTATGTTCATCCATTGTTTGATCGATTTTTTTTTTTTTACCCAATTAACAACAGCAACAACAACGTTAACAACAATAATTTCAATTTCACAGAATCCAATCGTAGATTTGAAACTTTTCTTGCATATTTTAATTTGATTGTGAAAGATATTTTTCGTTGTTTTACACCGACGACTGTAACAACGCTAAGAGTGTATATAAATTGTGTGATGAAAAAAATTATTGAATATACCTGACTGTATAAAGTTTGAAAGAAGAAGAAGAAGAAGAAGAGAAGAAAAAAAAAAAAATACCGATGGAATTGAGTAAACAATTTTTGTAAATAAAAATTCGCCTAATTTTTTAACCTTATTAGAATAATATGAGATTTTTACCTTCGTCGTTTGTAAATGAATTTCGTGATATTTATATGTGTTTAAACTTCAGCTGACAACATTTGAACAATCATCTACGTCCGGGAAATTCCGATGGTATAATCAGGCGCAAACGACACCGTGAGATATGGCAAAACAGGGTGGCGGTGGCGTCAGTTGTTAGTTCTTGACAGGATTAGATTAGAATAGATATACGGTCCTGACGTAGGTTTCAAGCCGACAATTTAACCGAGAGATATGTTTGACTTGTAAGCTCGAACGTCAACGGGATTCTGCACGTTTCTATAATATTGCATATGATCAAAGGATATAAAGTATTTTGATTTCTAATACGGTTCTATTCGGCTTTTACGATTCGTTTGATCTCGCAAGAGAAGATTTAATAACTTTTCTGAGGATGACGGGAAGAGCGGAAGAAAAATTTTTTCTTTGCCGATTGTATTAGTTTTTTTTTTTTTTTTTTTTTTTTTTGTTAAAAAGTAAACATCAAGGTTTTTACAAAGTTTGGAAAGCTCGTTTGAAAGTAAATCAAATACGAAACTCTGTGCACATGTTTCCTTCATAAAAATGCATGGAGAATTTGAAAAGTTTCACAGCTTAGAAATATAAGCTTTGTCAATTCTCTGAGAATATTCTTGTGAAATGTAAAAAATGATACGTATAACCTTAGAAAATGTTTTCACGATTTTGTGATTAAAATACAAAAACTGCTCTCAGGTTAACCATCTCCGAGGAATCATCTTTAACTACGATTTTCGTTTATAAAAAGTTATGAAAATCAAGAAAAAAAAATAAATTTTTTTTATGCGATGCAAGAGTGTAATTATCAGGCATAACAAAAGCCTAGATATCAATATTTACAGTTAAGACTTGTTGAAAAAAAACTCTTTAAAAAACCCTTTTCGTTTTTTTTGCTCATTAACCCTTAATTCGTTGGATCGAGATTCATACCTGGTCAAATAGTTGAAGATGGTCGGTACACAGAGGGTGTACCTCCTTCATCCGTTTCAAATGCGAGACCCTCATCTTCTGCAAAGCGAAGGCGTCCGCTCCTGAGGGCACGGCTTGTACGAGTCTTTGAAACGTGGCGGGGAGTGTGTTTGAAGGAACTGGGGTAGTCTCAAGGGAACCCTAAGGTACCCAGGCTTGATTAAAGCGGTCGACTATGTCTTTTGAAGCTGCACGATTAACGTTCTAGATTCAGCATTTTTTTTTTTTACACGCCGCGCCTGCCGCTTACAAATATTATACGAGCCGTAAGAAATATTTAAACTGTATATTTAAGCTTTGATTTTTTTTTTTTTTTTTTTGAACGAGAATTCGATGTGTCATGCGTAATATTTTTTTGCAATTTTGCGACAGATCGTTTAACGAGTAAACTTATTCGTCGGTAAACTAAAGTGTAATTATAAATATAAATGTAAAAAATATCACGATTCTTCGAAATCTATGACGTAGTGAGTGAGAGAGAATTTTTAATCGTTAGTTTTGACCATTAGGAAAAAAAAAAAAATGTACTCCTACCAATCGAGGGTTCTGATGATAAAACATTAATTAGAAATATCAGACGCCATGCGTAAAAAAAAAAAAATGAATAATAAATAGATTATGAAGTTTTACAAAAAAAATTTTCACATGTCAGCAAAGTTTTGGTAATTTTTTTATTTTTTTTATTTTTTCGTTTCACTATAAAATCTGTATAATATACTGTTTAAACAATAAATGCATAAACGAAAATTTAACAATATCCAACATTTGTGTATGTATAATAAATTATAACGTTTTTAATTTCGCTAACAGAAAATTTAATAAAGTAAAAATGGCTGAGCATATTAAATGTTAATGGATGAAAGAAAAAAATCGTTGAGTATTGAAAAAGGTCCCAGCAAAGGGTATTTTCTTGTTTTTTCATCAACCACTCGACATTTTTTTACAAAATCGTTTCAATTTTCCTGCGATCGGGATATCCGCCCGCACACACAGAGACATGTAATATACATAAAACCGATAAAAGCCCCGCGAGCTCTCATTTCATCGCAGAAACTGGGCTTGGCACGAGGGTCCACTCGTTCGATATTCACCCTGCTAGCATAAGGCTAATTAAAATCTTGTTGAGTGCGTACGGCAATCAAACGACTTGACCAAACCACGCGATATAAACCGCATATTTCACCAAATCTTGGTGCCGAAGGTGGGGAAACCAAATATCGAAGCAGATTTGACGTTTCAGCCCTGAGAGGGGCCTTCTTGACAAAAAAAACTCGCTTTAACCTGATTTAAATAGAGAAAGAAAAAAGAAAACAGAAAAAAAGAATATCCACGTCATCAGTTATACCCTTTTCTTTCTTTTTCACTATCCAGAAAAGACAAATGTAAAAATTATTTCGCCCTTATTAGTCTCAAGTTACACGCTTTAGTTATGGTGACGCGTTGGAATGAATAATGACAAAAATCGAAGGATAAAAAATTTATGTATATTAACATTGACTCCTTGTTTGTGTCGAAATAGAAAACACTTACCGGTTTGACTCTACTATCCCGTTTTGCCCCCCGTTGCAAAAACTTGACGACTTCGTCGTTTTTTAACTAGGTATACTATCCCATTTTCATCTCACTATTCCATATCACCTCCACTATCCGAATTAACTTCTGCTACGAATTATTTTTCCTTTCATCCTCTCTTACTCGTACTATCCCATTTTCCCCCCTAAAACAGCGATTATCCCATTTTGCCCCCGATATCCCATTATGCCCCCACTATTCTATTTTATCTTCACTATCTCAATTGACTTGTCATACAAAATTTTTTTCAGTTCCATCCTATTTTACTGATACTATCCCATTTTACCCCCACTATCCCATTTTGCCCCCAATATTCCATTGCGCTCCCGCCATTTTACTTTAACCTACACTATCTCGATTAGCGTCTGCGTAAAATTATTTTTTCTTGCATCCTATTTTACCTCCATTATCTCATTCTGCCTTTAGTACCCCATTTTGCCCCCACCAAAAAATACTGCCATTTCTATCCTTGTCTGTGCTATTTTGTCTCAAATTCCGAAACTACTATCCCATTCCGCCCCACATTACCGAATACACGAGAGCTCAAGGACGCGGGTAGTAGATAAAAATTAGAAGAGCGTGGACGTCTGGTTGCGGGGTAAAAAGTAATGTGTAATCTTTCCCGACTATGCCTGGACCGTGTGGCTGTTTTAAGGGGGATTAATTGGTGCCTTTCAAAGTCTGGGGAGGTAAAAAAGCGGAAAATCCTATCTCAGCAGATCCCGAGGTGCAACGTCGACGTGGCTTTCCTTTGTGATTAGAATTTCCGAGCACGATATTTCCACCGCGGATCCCATAGACTCCGGATTAC
Source organism: Diprion similis (assembly GCF_021155765.1). Classification (NCBI taxonomy): domain Eukaryota; kingdom Metazoa; phylum Arthropoda; class Insecta; order Hymenoptera; family Diprionidae; genus Diprion; species Diprion similis. The sequence continues at coordinate 5,372,867 of NC_060111.1, read as the reverse complement.
CGTTGGGCGGCGCTTTCCGCCACAGAGCCATAGTTAGATCCGGAAAAAAGGTCCGCCAAAGTTTCGCACGGTGCATTTTAAGCACGTGGTTAAGGCGCGGCAAGCCGGCAATTCGCCTGCCCCGCATGCCTACATACCGATCTGCCTAACACGACTGCCGCGGTCGCCTCGGAAGAGTCAATACTTGCGGGATTCATAATCGAGTGAGTTCCCAGCGGAACCCGTAAGCCACACGGCGTGAAACCAAATTAACCGATAAGTTTACGTGACGCGAATCGGCGAGCAGGGCTCTTTGCTCCTTCCTGTTCGGAATGTACAGGCTGCGGTCCACACCGAAGGCAACTATTACTGGAAAATGTCCTCTCGTGACGTCAGAGCCTGCTTGTCCGCGCCATTTTATCACCACATAACCTAAGTTTTCCATTTTAATGTCGGCAAATCGTGATTTTTAGAGTTTCAAACTACTCGTGTAACATGAGCTGATTGAACGTAATCAATAATGTAGCTGATCTACTATAAAAACGCGAGAAAAGACGGTCCTTTTCCTAATGTACAGGCTGTGGTCCACACCGAAGGCAACTATTACTGGAAAATGTCCTCTCGTGACGTCAGAGCCTGCTTGTCCGCGCCATTTTATCACCACATAACCTAAGTTTTCCATTTTAATGTCGGCAAATCGTGATTTTTAGAGTTTCAAACTACTCGTGTAACATGAGCTGATTGAACGTAATCAATAATGTAGCTGATCTACTATAAAAACGCGAGAAAAGACGGTCCTTTTCCTAATGTACAGGCTGTGGTCCACACCGAAGGCAACTATTACTGGAAAATGTCCTCTCGTGACGTCAGAGCCTGCTTGTCCGCGCCATTTTATCACCACATAACCTAAGTTTTCCATTTTAATGTCGGCAAATCGTGATTTTTAGAGTTTCAAACTACTCGTGTAACATGAGCTGATTGAACGTAATCAATAATGTAGCTGATCTACTATAAAAACGCGAGAAAAGACGGTCCTTTTCCTAATGTACAGGCTGTGGTCCACACCGAAGGCAACTATTACTGGAAAATGTCCTCTCGTGACGTCAGAGCCTGCTTGTCCGCGCCATTTTATCATCACATAACCTAAGTTTTTCATTTACTTATTTCAAACGGGTATTTTTCAAAATTTTGCAACTCTCGATATCGTTCGGAACATTTTTAAAGACTTTTTCTCTTCGGCGTCACGTTACCATAATTAAAGATCAAAAATTTTTGCTGGAGCAATTTATACATTGGCTAGTTATATGGTGAGTATTTTTTATTTCCAGGACATGAAAAAAAAAGTCCTGTAGATAGGCAAGGTGAATTGGTCAAGCTGCATCGTAATTTTATGAAGTCCTTTCAGATAATGGATATTTCAAATCTTCTAATTTTTCTGCTAATATCAAATTACCTCGTACTTTTTGAACTCGCAGAATTTTTCGTTCAAACTTACACGAGTTTGTGACTAACGAACGAATGTAATTTACGGAAATTAATTAATGTAACGGGTGTATAGTTGAAAAAAAAAATAATCCAAAAGGGGACCTTAAAAATATATATAGAACCGTATTCTTGTATTCAATTTTTTTATTTAATATACCTCGCGGTTCTATTTTCAACAGATTTAATGAATAACAGTCGAGACTGTAATTAAATTTTGCGCTCGCCATTACGCCTGCAGATTTAGAGTCGTGCAAAGTTTATATTACAGTTTGTACGTGTAATAGATTTGCGTAAATATGTATATAGTTCTTCACTACATCCACATGTGTAATCAAATTAGAGATGCGTGGTAAATTCTTATCGAAATAAGAGAAAAAATTGGCGATCCAAAAAAAGTTATCCACTTTTATGTACATATAGAGCATTCCACAGCAATTCGAACAGTTTTAGATAATACTTTTTTTTCATTTTGGTCAAGATATTTTCAAGTAATATTGACGCCTTTGAAATTCCTAATTTTTTTATTCGTGAAATCGATCGATTCTCAAAAATTCCATTTCACGTTCTCAATATTCAGAGAAAAGATCCAGATTTTTCCAGATCTTCTAGAATTTTTAATACCTTGACACCAAAAAACCAAGGTTGTAAAAGTTTTAAAATAATTCAAACAATTTTCGATTATTTTAGGGTCTATAAAAAATAAATCTTTTAACCCTTACTTTCTATCGTTTTTTTTTTTTTTTTTTTTTAAACTACTGTGTTTGAAATCAATTGTGTTGCACCTCGTACACAATATCAAAATGTCTGATACACCGTAGATCAGGTATTTCAGAATTTTCGTAAAATTTGCAATACGATTCATCACTGCAGATTTCTGTATATTCGAAATTTTCGATAAAACTTGACAAAAAACCTATATATATATATATATATAAAAAAAAAAAAGAAGTAAAAATTAACCAATAACAACGAACCATTTCGAATACTCCAACGGCAAGCATCATCGGCTGTTCAGGATTCACTTCGATGAACACGTTAATTTAATTGACGGCACAGTTAAATTGGCTTCGGGAAGAAATTCAAAGAGACAAAAAAAAAAACAAAAAAAAAGTCATGAAAAATATGCGAAGGATCGAGATGGAGAGAGAGAGAGAGGAAAAGGTCGCAAATACGAACGTCGTCGCATCCTCGTCTGGAAATCGTAAAAATGTATTCAGCAGTGCAGGTCGGTTCTTTTCAAATTCCACGGGCTATTATACGCGAAAGGAACGGCAATTGTTCCGTTTTCCTTTTATAAGAACGCTTTCGAAGAGGCAGTCTTGGGCTGAAACGGGGACGTCTTCTTCTCGGGCGGAAGATCGACTCGGGAAGCAAAAGGGATCTTTTAATGGGCACTCGAGCCGAGCTTAATACCGGATGGTTTTCACCTTCGACCTGCAACCGGAGGCCCGAACTGATGTACCTACTTCGTACTCGGTTGCGTATAAGGCGGGGAGGGAGGGAGGGAGGGAGGAAAGAGAGAGATAAAAAGAGAGAGAAAGCTCTCGAGAAATCCTCGCGAAGGTGAATGGAGCAATTTGCCACTTCCTTAATTAATTACTCAAGGCAAATAGCCGGGCAGTGAGATAAAACCAAACTCACGACCTGCAGCGCTGGGAATAATGGAGGATTGCTGGAAAAGTCTGCCGTCGTGAGGAGAGAGAGAGAGAGAGAGAGAGAGCAGGAAGTAACGGGAGGGAGGTGGAGGAAAAAAATTGAAAGAAGAATAGAAAAAATAAAAGATGAAAAATGAAAAATGAAAAAAAAAAAAAAAAAAAAAAAAAAGAAAAGTACAATTTTAACAAAAATATGCATATGAGCCCGAAAGTCCACAATATGCAAAGGCTGCACATTTGCATAATCACTATCAGCGCCGGTTTTGCACGCGCAGCTTTCAACTCGTTGCAGACTTTTTCCGGGATGAAAGGTAAATTTTCTAACAGCGCTCTCGAGACGCGAGATTCGAGATAAGTAAAGGAGAGAAGACAAAAAAAAGAAGAAAAAACAAAAAACCAATTTAGAAAAAAAAAAAAGAAGAAGAAATGGAAAACTAAAAGAAAACGAAGAAAATATGTACAGCTGAGAAAATGTATATTGGGAACTGAGTTTGGCAACGGCGTGTACGTAATTTATTTTTTTTTACACGGAATATTTTAAAGCTTATCGGAGGGTTTTATTTCGGGTGCTTTTCAGCGAATTGAAAATTTATTCAATTATTTATTCAACGGTAAAAGTACGATGAAAACTTGTCGACTGTTGGAAAATTTAAAGCTGCTGCCAAATGTCGGATTAGGTAGAAGCCTGAAAGTAAATTTATTTTCAAGGCATTATAAGTTATTATATCTATTAATACAATGGATATCAGTTCAGTGGGTGTGTTTTTTTTTTTTTTTTTGAATTTTATACGAATTTTTGAGATTATGATCTGAATAATTTTGTTGAAAAATCGGAAAAATTATCAACGTTTCTAAAAATTCGTTTTAGGTGATTTGCATGGGAAATGATTCATTGTCAGAAATAAAATACATAAGTTCTGATCCGTAAATTTGGAAAAAATGGTACGAAGTTGCACGATTGCGAATATTAAAGATTGTGATAAAATTGATTTTCTAAACGATTTGAAACTTGAAATTCCAGCATTGTTTATTTTTTTATTACCGCAAGGTAATTTGCCAAAAACTTGGGGAACGGTGGGGTAAAGTGGGCACCTTAAAATTGTTGACATCTCAAAAAAATTTGGGGCAACGTGGGCTCCAAAAATTTTTTTCAATAACAAGGTATAAAATTAAACTTTTCATTAAACGTGAATTGTTCGAAAATCATTGACTCGAAAAAATTTTATTCTGATTTCAGGCATCATTTTCTTAAGAGTCCCACTTTGCCCCACTCTCACCTGATACTTCTATAATAGTAAAGTCCAACTATCTCGTACAAATGAATGTATAAAAGTATTAATTTCTGGCCAACCAATCTCCCAAATCAATTCATCAAAATTCCCCCCCTAAAAGAAAAAAAAAAAAAAAAAAAAAAAAAAACCGTATCAAGGATCGTCCCGATGCGGAAATTTCACGAAGCTCGACGTCTGCTTTTGTCCATGCGGCGCTGCGTTGGTTATTGATTGAAAAATCGAATTCTCCGGTGTTTCAAGGACCTGGGGTGGAGCTTTGGCTGTCGCGGCGATAAAACTGGACTTAGTTGCTCATTACCCACTGCAGCAAGGACTAAAAGTGTGGATTTACCCGACGCACTTAAGCTTGTTGTTATAATAGGCACGTGTGTAAGTATACAATAATAATAATAATAATAATAATAATGATAATAATATAATAACCACAAGCCTTGGTTGTTACTCGTTAAGCATCGATTGGATCGACAGATAAAGACGATAGACGATAGCAATAATAGTATAAAAAACATTCCTATCGAGTGTAAATAAACGGTGAAGAGTAGATAAAACCACCATATGCTTTGGGTGTTCATTCATGTATAAATAATGTATTGTAAATATACCGAATATTATACAAGCACAGAAACGAAGTAACAACACCGCACACGCATTACTCCAAGATTTTGGAAAATTCGACCGTTTTCTTTTTTTTTTTTTGCCGCTTAAATAGTATATTAGAGTCATAAAAACAATATCCAGTTGGTCTTATGGTGAAAAAATTTTCTTGCAATGTTCAATTCTTGACTTTGTGTTTTGTTTGAGCAAAATTTTGAACGTATTTTTCTCGAAATCACTTTTTTTTTCAACTGGGAGGACAGATTACTTGAACACCGTTGCATGGATGGATAAATTAAATTCTCTATGGAAGTACGAACCCGTTTTTTCTTTTTTTTTTAAATCTTTTTTTCAACCTATGATGCATTTTACGTACGCTTATGAAAAATTAATTTTTAAACACTCGCAGTAAGAGCTGATATTTTGAGAAGAAATGATTTTTGTTATCCCGAAAACTCGAGAGATATCTCAATCTTACTTTCAATCTATGCAATACCATTATCCATAAAATGGTTGAAGGATTTTTTTCGTACGACTTTTGCTGATTGTTCGAAAATTGGAAAACCGATTTTTGTACAAAATTTCACCGGAAATGATCATTTTATCTAATGATTAATTGTGTCTGATATAATCGATGGAATAGAGTGAACCAAATTGCATTTCAAAGTTGCGAATTTTTGCTTTAAAAAACGATCAATTGTTTTTTGTACAATTTTAAAAATTGACCTGTGTAGAAGAGGGTGGGGCAAAGTGGGCCCCTTAAGAAAGGCCCTTTTGTCTCGAATTTTTTGTGATATGAAAAATTTTAAGGTGCTCACTTTGCCCCACCCTTCCCTAACTGAGGTTAAAAATTCTCTGATGGAATATCATAATAACAAATAAACAAAAAATTTGGTAACAATGTCATCGTCAAGTAAAATGCTTTCGGTAAGTTAATGTTGTTTTTAGAATGTTTAATGTTGATGAGAATGAGATATTTGCAAGAAAAATATAAAATTCCTACTGGATTATAGGGTAGTAAAAAATGTCGTGTAACACATTTATAAAAACGAATCAACCGACTGTTTTCAAGTCGTGATTTTGACTTCGTTCTTAAATCGATTATGGTTGCATCGTAGCTAAAGACTTATGAAGCTGAGAGAAAAAGAATAAGAATCGATGAGTTGGGTTGAAGAGCGTTCAATAAGCCGTCGGAAAAACGGTATTCAAAGAACCGCTTATCTCTACGTCTTCACCGTGACAAAAAGTGAAGTCTACCTCCACAAAGCCACGTCGTTGTGATCAAAGAACGATATTCTGGAAATCTCTGACGCGATGCAGTGCCGTGCGGCAAATACCGATATTGATCGACGTTTTAGGAACAGAAGGAAGAGGGATGAACG